>NC_047054.1:1580000-1941499 GCF_011762595.2 Tursiops truncatus
ATTTTCATGTTATGCTTAGAAGCAGCCCAATCAGGTATATCAAATGGACACAGAAGCCAAATGATAAAGCTCTCAGAGCCCAAAGCTGGAACAGTTTGAGCCAGTAAATAGGCAAAGTAGCACTGGATTGTAAACCACAGTGTCACGTTCATACCCAGCAGTCCACACTGATGTAAGTAAATGATCGAATGAATAAACAGGTGACGCAAAACAGACAGATTTCCCCTGCAAAATCCCAAACACTTTATGTGGGTCCCCTGGCCTCAGGGAGGCGGAGCTACGTGCCCAGTGCAGCAGCGAGAGCTGTGCGTAGTGACTTTCCTTCAAAGCGGGTAGCATGGAAAGGGGGAAAAGAAAGCAACGTTACAGCCAAGAAGCCTGACAAACATTAACGATCAAGGTTAACGTCAGTGGTGATAAGTCGTGCTGATAATATATCCCCTTGATGTGACGTGACGAGAATAGCACTTCACCTCTGGGACCTTCCTCACAGAAACTTATAACCCCAGTGCAATCATGAGAAAAAACCAGACACATCCCAACCGAAGGACATGCTACAGAATAGCTGACTAGTATTTTTCAGAACAGGATGAGTCTGAGAAACTGTCAGAGCCAAGAGGAGCCTCAGAAGACACGACAACTAAAAGTGCTGCAGTGTCTGGGATGGGGTCCTGGGACAGAAAGAGGGATGCCTGGTAAAAACTACAATCAGAACGAAGCATGGAGGATAGCTGATGATAACGTATCAACAGTAGACGTTAACTGTGGCCAGTGTACTCAACTGCTAGGAGAAACTGAGTGTGGGGTGTAAGAAGGATGATGGATTTTTACTAGCAATAGAGAAAAGTTGTAAGGACTCAGGCCAAATGGGAGAAGGTAATTCTGAATAGAATACGATTTTAAGCATCTCACATACATTATTAGATTATATATTTGTTATAAAACTTAGACTTCATAACTCACAGTGATGTGAGCTTTTAAGAAACCCCTGGTGAAAAGCTACAGATACATGGAGGCATTTCCAAAGAACATAAAGACTGACTAAACCGTTAGCAATATACAAGTGCTGTATTATATCATAAAACAAGGTACTGAGAATAAATAACAACATGTGCACGCTATGAATTCCCTCAGTGCGTTTTTCCTAGTGCAAGGCTGGTTCTGCTGACCATTCCACAGGCTGGTGAGAGAACTGGGAGAAAAAGAAGTTCACTTAACAGTGACATTCAAGTGTTGCTTCAGTGCAATTAGAGTAATTTAAAGCATGACCTGTTATTTAAAGAATTGGAATCTTTTCTAATAAAATTCAAGGTAACACATGCACCTCAATGTTCACTGCAGCACTATTTACAATCGCCAGGACACAGAACCAACCTAAATGTCCATCGACAGATGAATGGATAAAGAAGATGTGGTACATACATACCATGGAATATTACTCAGCCATAAAAAAGAACGAAATAATGCCATGTGCAGTGACGTGGATGGACCTAGAGACTGTCATACTGAGTGAAGTAAGTCAGAAAGAGAAAGACAAATATCATATGATATCACTAATATGTGGAATCTAAAAAGAATGGCACAAATGAACTTATTTACAAAACAGAAATAGAGTCACAGGTGTAGAAGACAAACTTATGGTTACCAAGGGGGGAAAGGGGGGAGGGTAAATTGGGAGATTGGGATTGACATATACACGCTACTGTATACAAAATAGATAATAAAGACCTACTGTATAGCACAGGGAACTCTACTCAATACTCTGTAATGACCTACATAGGAAAATAATCTAAAAAAGAGTGGATATATGTATATGGATAACTGATTCACTTTGCTGTACAGCAGAAACTAACACAACATTGTAAATCGACTATAATAAAAATTAATTTTAAAAAAGCAATCTTTCAAATACTGAAATAATGCAACAGTGTTCTTGCCACAAGCATTTACAAAGACCATAGCTTCTTGGGGTTGATGTATTCACAGTCAAGGTTTATCTGCTCTCTGTGACCATTCCCATGCCCTCCCAGAGTCCAGCACAGATATCAAAATGTCTCTTGTCCCACGCTTATCTTATCAGGATTCCTGTTTCATACACTGTATCTGGAATGTTTTTCAGACTGGTTAATCAATTCAGACGTAGTAAAGAACTTGAATACTTTCAACAACTGTGCAAAGCACACTTGAGAACATGAGATATCTTCAAAAACCTCCAAAATAATTAGAATGCCCCATAAGACTTCCTGAAAACTCAGGTGAAACTTGATTATATATAAAACCCCTTAATATACAAATGCTTAAAGTTTATCAGATGATGTTGCCCAAGTATGCCATGTATTACATGGCTAATATTCTTCTGGTTAAAAAAAAAAAAAAAAAGCCAGGAGGAATTTATCTCAAATGTAACACATTCCCTTTTATATAACATCTTTAGAATGTAGTCATTTCATATCATCTATCACCTCTGTCACAATTTTCTTAAGATTTCTAACCTCTCAAACTTACTTCTCTTATTACAGACCACATGATTTATGAGTACCGCTAGCTCTAGAGACAGCTGTGAGATTAGCATTGTAACCCACTGCAGATCACCTCAGAAACAGTTTCTTCTGAAATGTACTGTCACATTGAAATGGAACCACAACACATTTTGGGGGCAATTCTGACATGTACTTTGAAACCTACTTCCTCAATTGCAGAGAAAAAAAAAGTATAGAAACGGGGGAAAACTGGGCTACATTTATTCACTTTAACATCCTGTAAAATCATATATAGACTTTTAATCAAAAGTTTACTGTAATGAAATATACTTTCATTTATCTAGTGTCTTACATATTTTCTATGTGTATATACATAAATGATTACACAAGTCATTAAGAAATCCTCAGACAAGAGGATGGATTTTAATATCCCATTGGGAACATACTAAAATCCATCCTTTTGTGAATGATTTTGTGCCACAACAATGTTTTAAATTTCAAGGAAAGGAAATTTTCTTTTTTTTTTCTTTTTTTAAACATCTTTATTGGAGTATAATTGCTTTACAATGGTGTATTAGTTTCTGCTGTAAAACAAAGTGAATCAGCTATACATATACATATATCCCCATATCCCTCCCTCTTGCGTCTCCCTCCCACCCTCCCTGTCCCACCCCTCTGGGTGGCCACAAAGCACCGAGCTGATCTCCCTGTGCTATGTGGCTGCTTCCCACTAGCTATCTGTTTTATGTGTGGTAGTGTATATAAGTCCACGCCACTCTCTCGGAAATTTTTAACTACAACAGTACACTCTGATTTGACATTGTGTGAAGAACCTGAGGAAGAAAATGTGAGAATGTGTGGCCTGAAAAAAATGTAAAGGCCAATATTCTGGGATAGAACTGTAAGAGATTTACGGCAACTTCTTACCGCATTTTTCTCTTTACCTCCATGTTCAGTAGAGCAAACATCAACTAAAGGTGTCCAAATGGCATATTGTTGCAAACCCAAAACAGAACGGCCAGCTCCAGCAGGAATGGCCCTAATATTTCTAGAAGAGACAGATGTTGGAGTGCACGTGAGCAGCTCTTTACTGAAGATGCAGAGTGGCTCAGCTCAATAGCTTTCCCCAACAAACACTGGCTGCCCTGTAAGCTGTTATCTTGTCTTTGCTACTCAAAGTGTGGTCCACAGACCAGCAGCATCAGCATCACCTGGGAGCAGGTTAAAAATAGAAAACCTCAGGCATCATCCCACATAGATTCCCAAGTGCCTGATATTCACGTGGAAATCTGAGAAGGACTGACTTGTATCAGCCATGGTTATCATCCTTGCCTGCTATGAGAATTAACTGGGGACATTTAAAAAATATCGTTGTCCAGGCTTTACCCTACACCAATTAAATCAGAATCTCTGGGTTTACAGCCAGCCATAGATATTTTGTAAAGCGTGGTTGAGTTAAAGTTGTCTGAGAACAGGACCAGGTTGATTTCATCTGTTCATTCCCACAGCATCTGAAATTCTTTCTTCCTAAGGAAGTGCTCAAAAAGCATTTTAAAAAAATGTACACTATGCTCCAAATTTATTTTACTCAAATCAAACTCCAGAATGTCTTCTCTCCTTTTCCTTCCCCCACCTAACTTCCCCGTTCCCACCACAAATTCCTTCTGGTTTATATGCATATACATACGCATCCTTTCCCTCTTTTAATTTTTAGAGGAAAGGATTTCAGGCCAAAGCCCTGGATTAGCCAGAAGGGTCTCCATCTCTAACCACAGTCATTCTGTTTTTCTCCACGGCCAATACAAAATCTTGTTGCTTTATAGGGGCTGATTTGATTTGATGATGGAGGTGGCCACAGTCATTTTGTTTTTCTCCACGGCCAATACAAAATCTTGTTGCTTTATAGGGGTTGATTTGACTTGATGATGGAGGTGGAGATGGCGGATTTCCTTTAAAATCTACCATCGGGGCTCCTATGCCTGGATTAGATGCCTGGGTGCCCCTATGCAGAGTAGTGACAGAGCAGACTCTTAGGTCCCATGGATGGACATTTGCTGTAAACATATCACGTTCAACCACATTGCTTACCCTTTCCCACACTCCCACTCCCGGGAGAGTTTCACATAAATTACAATGTATCACATCTTGAGTGACAATGGGGGAGGATAAACTATGTCACCTCATCAGCTACTGACTGTCTTGACCCCAAACATTCTCCACTGCTACCTACTCTCTTCAAGAGTGAATCTATTCAGAAAAACCCAAGCTGGCAGCCTTGGGGATTAGAAGCTGCTTCCTCTTTCTTGTCATTCAGGTCTGAACCAGTAGAGTGGCCTCTGGATATCACTGGAATCCATCTTACTCAAGGTGGAACATTTGATTTCTTCACCACCAGGGCTCCTTCCACTTTCAGAAATAATCCTCTTTCAATCCCTACTTATTCAAATAAAAATACCATCTCATATGAATACCATCTTTCCCAAAGAACTGCAAATCATTTTTTTAGATATTTCTTTAATCCTCACAGCATTCCTTTGAGGTAGGTAATGTCCATACAACAACTCTTCTCAACCAGGTCAGAATGATTATGCCAGGGTATTAGGTGCCCATAGGTATTATTGGACTGACTTTCGTTTCCTACAGAAATGTATTTACTGGAGATTGAAGCAGTACATTTATTTGAAAAATATATATAGGGGCTTAAGGATAAAAATCTGCCTTGGAATAATGACTGTGTTGTCCACAGTACTTTGACACTGATAAAGATACACAGCTTCCGGCGAGATGCAATACAGCTCATCTGGATACTGTGAGTACACATTTCTAGGCGGGCAGTTATTATTTATCAGGTTGAAAATATTAAAGGTACAATTCATGGATTACATAAAATAATATTTTTGGTATAGTAATTATATTTTTAAAAAAATCATTCTTTTTTCAAACATGTTATGGTTATTACAAGGGAAAATAAATTTTTTAAAGTTTAGAGTATTTATAGAGATAAGACTGTCATGCGGTGGCCTAATAATTTGATCTTTAGGCATAATACACATATTTACTAAGACTAAAGAAAAAGTTATGAATTAAAATGGCATTACAAAACATTTGAACTGGCTAAATAAAAATGATTAAGTACACTATTTTAAGCATATTCGAAATACGTTGTTAGGTTCAACCCAAACGTTAGACTAAAGACGGCCTCCTTCCCCTGGTAGAGTATAAAGATAATAATAGGTAACACACATAGTGCTGACTATGGGTTAATGTGGTTCTCAGCACATTGACTCATTTCTTTCCCCAAATAACAATTATCACCCTCATTTCCAGACAAGAAAACCCGAGACTCAGTTCCCATCACATCACGCATCTGAGGTGGTAAATTAGGACCTGAATCCATGCTCTCTGGCCATCAGATCATCATTCTCTGACGCTACTCTTCTGCTGATACATAAATACCTAAGACGTCAGCACATGTATAAGAAGCATTTTTGTTTCGTTTTGTTTTAATGAAGAAATGTGAAGAGACTGGTATAAAGTGGGAACGACTGCTGAAGTGGATTACGGGATCTCTTTCCTTCCTTCTTGGGGAAGAAAGCTAGATAAATCCAACGTGCATCACACGCATAATTCAGTGTTGGAGACACTTTCTTCAGAGGTGCTCAGAGGCTGGCAATCCGCCCCACACAGTTCCTACTGGTGTGCACACCTCAACTGCCCCTTGACCTCAGCAGTGATACAACTATGTTCTCTAAAGGAGGACTGGAGGTTTGCATGGGCGCGAATGGACAGGATTAAAAACAACCTAACTTACAAAAATCCAAACTGTCTCCTGTGCCGTGGTCTGGAAGATGAAAATTTCCAGGAATTTTGATTTTGAATAGAAGAATTCATACTCTAAATGTCTCTTTCAAAATAACAGATCAGTTCACTTAAGGTTTAGGAAAAGCATAATTTACCAAATTTAATTTAAAAAAAATAATGTGCTGATTCACCTATGATTAAAATATAATTTACTTCCATGCAATTAAAATAATAGAAGTAGCTAACACTATCTGAGCATTAACTATATGCCAGTTACTGTGCTGAGTCTTCATATGTATGATGTGATTTAATTTTACAACATTACTATAAAGTAAGCAAAATTATTATTCCCATATTTCAGGTAAGATAACTGAGGCTGAGATAAAGGAAGTAAACATATCAAGTACACAGGAACAGTGTGTGACGGAGCCAGGATTCAAAATAAGTTTTCCTGATTCCTAACTTACCAGAACTATATTATTTAATAAATGTTTACAAATTTCTGAAGTTAATGAATATTCAGTGTAAAGATACTTAAAAGTAGCACTTCAAAAAGCAGGTACTTATTTTCTAATCATAGCTAATATTTCCTTCATTCTGGAAAAAACTTCCCCTCCCTGCGACTCCTTGATACGAAAAGGCTTCAGAACTCACCGCAGGCCCACTCTTCATTGACTGGCATGCTGCAATCTCACCCATGAATATAAATCTCTCAAACAAAGTATTAACGAACTACTATAACAATCTAAAAAGTAAATCCCACCCAGGATGGTTTTCTCTCAGAAAGAAATACAGAAATATATTAAAGTAATGACATACATACAATATATTGGTTTTGTCCTACAGAAATAAACTAAAGGTGGGGAAAATATATCGTATGTTGATAAATGCAGAAAGACATTCAATAAAATTCAATGTGTATTCTTGACTAAATCTATTTTTAAAAACTATAAATAGAAGATATACTTAAGCTGATGAAGAATATTTACAAAAACTCTGTAGCGATATTATATTTATTTATAAAATGTTTAAAAGCATTCTCATTAGAGTCAGGACTGAGACAGTTTCTTGCATGGAATATTCTACTCAAAGCAGTAAGTCAAGTAAAAGAAATCAGTATAAGGACTAGAAAGAAAGAAATCAAACTGTCAGCTGGCCGAAGAAATAACTGTAACCCCAAAATACCTAAAATATCTGCTGGACAAAAGTATGAAAACTTCAAGAATAATAGGAGAAAATATACAATGATGGCTTTATGACGTGGGGTAGGGAAAGAATTCTTCTGTACAACACAAAATTCACAAACGATTAAAGGAAAGGAGTGGTCCATTTGACTACATGAAAATGAACAATTCTGTTCACCAAAGGATAACAGAGACGAAGCGAAAAACCTAATCATAGTTTTGGGAGAAGATATTTTCATTTGAAAACATATAACCATAAAACATCTATGTGAAATTTATGAGCAAAAATACAAACAACTCAAAATGAAAAAATGAAGAAGCACTTCTCTAAAGAGGAAATCCTAATGGCCTTAACTATTAGAGGAACATTACTAGTGATCATGGTATGCATATGAAAATCACAATGGCATGCATGTCATTTTGCGTTCACCACATTGGAACGATTTAAGAGTCCGCCACAACAACTGCTGCTGAAGATGTTACCCAAGTGCACCCTGGAAACTGCTGTGAAAGTGTTAATTTTCTAAAAACAAATTTTGAAACCAATTTGGCATTATCTTAGAAACTGTATGTGCTTATACCCTATGACTCAGCAATTCCATATTAGAAAAGCACCTGTACTGCTGTGTTTCATATATATTACCGCAATCCACAGTCAAAATGTAATACGTTACACACACATATAACAGAACTTGTAGAAAATAACTTATTTGTACTAAGTGTTATAAACTCTGATATCCTCTTTTTTCTTCAAAATTACACACACAAAATATAAGGGGTTTTAACTCAGTGAACTGATTTCACAACCCACTAAAGGGTTACAGCTCACTGTTTGAAAAACACTGTCCAGGAGAAACTCCAGTGCATGTGGTCCAGGAGACAGATAAAAATGCTCATGGCTGTGTAGTTTTTAGTAGCAAAAGGTGGAAATAACTCAAATATCTATTAGAGGAGAACAAATAGGTATATTGTGCTACATTTAGAAAGTTAACAACAGCTACATACAGGGTACACCTTTAAGATTGTTAAGTGAACAATGCAAATTGTAGTAGGATACATGCATTCTAATTCAACATATATAAAGTTAGAAACATGTCAAACTAAGAACATACTATTATATCCACACACGGTAAAAATATTACAAACACAGAAAATAAGAAGATGTTTTACCTACAGGATTGGGGGAGAGCTGTTTGTGATCGGGGAGGGCAAGGTAAAGGCTTCAAGGTATTGGTTAGATTTTACTCTTGGGTCAAGGGTACCCTAGTTTCCTTATTTTGGTTTTTAAACCCTCCCACATACGTCATATGTACTCTGCTATGTGAGAAACATTTTGTTTTTTAAATTGGAGTATAGTTGCTTTACGCCGCTGTGTCAGTTTCTGCAGTACAGCCAAGTGAGTCAGCCACACGTATACGTATTTCCCCTCTTTTTCGGATTTCCTTCCCATTTAGGTCACCGCAGAGCACCGAGTAGAGTTCCCTGTGCTATACAGTAGGTTCTCATTAGTTATCTATTTTATACGCAGTAGTGTATGTAAGTCAATCCCAATCTCCCAATTCATCCCAGCGCCCTCCTTCCCCCTTGGTATCCGTACATTTGTTCTCTACATCTGTGTCTATTTCTGCTTTGCGGATAAGAACATTTATACCACTTTTCTAGATTCCACATATATGCGTTAATGTACGATATTTATTTTTCTCTTTCTGACTTACTTCACTCTGTAAGACAGTCTCTAGGTCCATCCACATCTCTGCAAATGACCCAATTTCGTTCCATTTTACGGCTGAGTAATATTCCACTGCATAAATGTACCACATCTTCTTTGTCCATTCTTCTGCTGATGGACATGTAGGTTGCTTCCTACGTGTGAAACATTTCATAATTTTTGAAGTGTTTATGTGCATATGCACGCGTAAACATATGGGGGATTTGTTTAAAGAAAAGTATGGTATCGACTAAACTGAATATCAGGCATGTATGTTCTGGGGTTCTGATTAACAGTCACTGAAATAATTCTGGGTTAACTTATAAACACCTAAGAATAAAACTGCTTTTGAAGTTTCACCTATTTTCGGTCAGTGAACTGTCATTTGGCTTAAAGAGATTTGTTCAATGTTTTTAAAAATATGTTAGCAATGCTCTATCAAGAAATAGATGTCCAGTCTTAGCAATATCTTTCTAGATCTGTCTCCTCAGGCATGGAAAACAAAAGCAAAATTAAACAAATGAGATTTCATCAAACTGAAAAGCTTCTGCGCAGCAAAGGAAATCATCAGTAAAAGAAAAAGGTAACCTATTGAGTGGGAGAAGATACTTGCAAATGATGCATCTGATAAGGGGTTAATATCCAAAATACATAGACAACTCACAACAGCAAAATAACCTGATTAAAAAGTTGAGCAGAGGAGCTGAAAAGATATTTTTCCAGAGAAGATACACAGGTGGCCAATAGACACATGAGAAGATGCTCAACATCATTAATCATTAAAGAAATGCAAGTCAAAACCACATTAGATATCACCTCACACTTGTTAGAAGAGCTATTATGACAAGTCAAGAAATAGCAAGTGCTGGCCAGGATGCACAGAAAAGGGAGCCCGAGTGCACTGCTGGTGGGAAGGCAAAGGGGGCAGCCACTGGGGAGGACACTACGGAGAGTCCTTCAGAAATCAAGAAGAGAACTACCACACGATCCAGATATCCCACTTCTGGGCATCCTCCCAAAGACCACCAAAAAACGAATCTGGAAAGTTATCTATTCCCCCATGTTCACTGCAGCACTATTTACAATAGCCAAGATATGTAAACAACCTAAGTGCCCATCAACAGACGAATGGATAAAGAAGATGCGGGGTGTATATATACACACGCACACACACACACACACACACACACACACAATGGAATATTATTCAGTCATAAAAGTGATGAAATTTTGCAATTTGGGGTAACATGGATAGAGCTCGAGGGTATTACACTAAGTGAAATAAGTCAGACAGAGAAAGACAAATACCATACGATTTCACTCGTAAGTGGAACATAAAAAACTAATAAACAAGAACAAAACAAATGAACAAACCAAACCAAACAAAAACAAACACGTAGACGCAGAGAACAAAGTGGTGGTTACCAGAGGAGAAGGGGTGGCGGTGAGGGAAGGGAAAATAGGTAAAGGGGATCAAATGTCAAACACGTACACACAGAGAACAGAGTGGTGGTTACCAGAGGAGAAGGGGTGGTGGTGAGGGAAGGCGAAAATAGGTAAAGGGGCTCAGATGCATAGTGAGGAATGGAAATACATTTTTGGTGGTGAGCACGTTATAGATTATACAGAAGTAGGAACATAGTGTTGTATGCGTGAAACTTACATAACGTTATAAATCAATATTATCTCAATAACAAAAAAAGAAACAGATGCGAAGAAATGCAGGACGCTACTTTACGAGACTATTATTTACTAATTGTAAATAAGCAGGACAACTATTATATACGCTATTGATATTTTCTTCTTGCCAATCTGTGATTACATTTCAGAAGTCTTGCTGTAAAAAAAATCGCACAAATGAACTTATTTACAAAACAGGAATAGAGTCACAGACGTAGAAAACAAACTTATGGTTACCAAGGGGGAAAGACGGGGGGAGGGATAAATTGGGAGATTGGGATTGACATATACACGCTACCACATATAAGATAGATAACTAATAAGAACCTACAGTACAGCACAGGGAACTCTACTCAATACTCTGTAATGACTATATGGGAATAGAATCTAAAAAAGAGTGGATATATGTATAACTGATTCACTTTGCTGTACAGCAGAAACTAACATGACATTGTAAATCAAGCAGACTCCAATAAAAATTAATTTTAAAAAATCTGTAAGAAAAAAGTCTTGCTGAACAATCATATGGTATGATCATAGCATAGGGTACATGATGTGTTTTCATAACTTTCTAAAAACTCATACAATTTTATAAATAAAACATTTAATTTGTGCAGTTGTGACAGTCTCTTCAAACGCAGTGCTTACTGCTGTGTAAACTGTACCAAGGGCAGCACTTCAACGACGGAGTTTTCTATAAGCCTCTTCTCTACCTCCGCATACTGCAGCAATGGTCTCTCTGCTTGGAAGCAACTGCTCTGGGAGAATTTAACAAGCCAAGTAGGAGGAACAGTATTGCCTGCAGGTCTAAAGGTACCTGAATCTCAGCCTAACTTCCAGGAAGGTCAGGGAAATGTCAAGTTCTCTTTGGAGGACCAAGTGTTTTCTTATAGACCCAGAGTAGATCTGAGCATAGCAGCTTGAAAGCAATAGTTCTGAACCTTCTCGACTGCTCAGGAGCTAACAAGACTGCTCTGCTTTCCAAACTAACCTAGCCTTCTCTTGAGGGCAGTGCAGATCCCTCGAAGAGTGAGCTCTGGCAATGCAAGTGATCCTAGCAGATGCACGTCTGCCTAGTATGTGCCACTTCATGTTGATGATTTACTACTCATTCTTCCAGTTTTCTGTACCTCTAGACTTTTTTTTTTTTTTTTTTAATCAATGCCTTTCTGCTTTGGGACAGATTTGAAGTACTAATTTTAAAATAACTGAAACAAGATATAACCTTTACACCTGATAATTGTATAATATGAGATCTACAGATGACAGAGTGGTGAGATTTTTGTTAATTGAGAAAAGTTTCCTTGATGTTCTCAGCTAACCTAATGACCTTTCCTGTGGAAGTAGGGGAGGTGAAAAGTCATCTTATCATTAGAGAGAAGCATAAGAAATCTTAAGTACTTAGTGCTGTTGTTATTAAAGGAAAATTAAGATTTTTGGGGGATGGGATATCAGAGAATGAAAAATGAAGGGAATTGCAGAGTACCTAACAACAACGACAAGAGTAATAATAATATTCACTAATTATCTACAGAAAGAAAAAATAACATGTCTATTAAAATTTCAAGTTCTGATCTCTCTATCGGTGTCTACTGAGGATGAAGGATGAGGGCTGGTGGAAAACAGCTGCTGAAGCAAAGAGTTGAATGTATGTGTGCCAGTAACCAGGAGGACGGGATCCAGCGTGGCTCCATTTGAGATTTCAGGGCTAAGAGACAACACAACTAGAACTCACTCATTCAGTACCCATCACTGGCCCCTGCCGTGAACAAGATACTGTGACAAAGCAGGAAACACTCTCAAGGCATAACTGTAGCTCAGAGACTAACTACAGGGGTGTGTCCAGCATATGATGGGAAAGATATTCAGACTGCAGAGAGGCAGCCAGAGGCAGTTACCGGGAGGGATGACGGATGCCCAAGCTGAGTTTTAAAGGAGAAGGAAGCACCGTAAGATCTTCCTCTTCGAAGATTCAGGCCCACGCTGGAAGAGGCTCGCCAGTGCAGACAGATAATACGCACACCTGGCTTGGACGGGGCTCAGTTAAGAATCACCCGCTGACTCCGGCTTCTAGAATACTACTCTCTTCCTCCTTTGACTTTATGTCTAACGTCCTTGTTACTTCGGCAGCTTGTACTCTTAAGTTCACAGGAATGGGGATTTTGTGAGTTATTCTGAATATATAGATAATTTCCACACAGTTTTTTCTTACATGTTTTCAACATTAATTGATTTTTTTAAAAAATAATCTTGAACTAAGTTTGTTAGCAAGTTGAATATTCTGTCTGGATTTCAATATAGCTAAGATGTACTCACCAATATGGTGGGTAACAAAGGCTGGGGCAAGTATGTGTCGACATAAGCAAAGCGGCTAGGCCACTGGTCTTGCCAGCTGTGTGCAGAGACCCCACAGCACACACCGCCTCAGCCGATGAGACCTTGTGCGGCAATCCTCCAGTCCCCTTTCCACTCCGTGAGTGAGGACTCGAACGTTAGTCACTGCACGTAACACCGCCATGTTACAGCAACTGTGGATCTCCTTTGGAAAAGTGCCCTGGTTCCAGCCAGCACTTGTGTCTCATAAGAAGCGTATATTAATAAATTATAGATGTCTACTGAGTTTCTTTCAGTAGCAAAAGCAGCCTTAGTAGACCTGCCAGTGCAGAAGTATCACCCCCCTTCCTTATCTTCGATCCTGGCGAGAGCTTCTGGTTCACAGAAAAATTCTTTCATTTCAACTAAACAAGATTGCTCCTCTGCTAATTACTGTACAAGTAAGTTACCCAGTCTGGATTTAGAATCTGAAGCTTAGAGAGGTGGATTTTGCTCATCTCTTTAGGACTCTAGGGAGCTTGGCCATCGAGCTTGCTCCCGCCCAGGCCGTGTGAAAAGTAGACACAACCCCCACTGCTCCACAGAGAGCTGACTCCAATCACTAGGCAGGAAAATAAAAATGCTAATCACAGAGAGCAAAATTATGTTTCAAATTCTGTCCTTTATTCTTGGAACAAAAATGCAGTGATCACTTTGGTGGTAAAACACTTTGGCATCTCCTCTGTCCTTGAAACTGAATGCATACAGATTTGTATCATTGCATAGTGTACACTGAATTTCAGAATTGAACGTTAATGCTCTGGACCTTCGTTTTCAGAAGAAAGCAGACGTAATTTAAAAACTTTTTTCAGGAGAATATTTTTATATTTTTTAATAGTTTAAGCCAGATTTATCATGTATCATTGTACGTGATTCTTAGATGTAATACTGAGGGCTATAAGTATTCATGTAATTACCCATGGTATGAAAAAAAACAACTATTGCTATACTATGATTATTTCAACATACCAACTCAATAAGCGAAATCCATTTTTTAACAATTTATAAAATTTATCTTCAAGCTAATGAAAAATATCATTCATATTAAGTGAAAAATAGAGTTGAAAATGCACGGAAAATGCCAGGTAATTGAACTCGTGCTATCTTGCCAGCTTTTCTCTCAGTCACGGGAATGGGTAGCATCTTAAATAACAGACGCCCACGCTGCTGGTGTGTTTAAATAACACCAGCCTAACGTATCTGTCATAATAAAGAAGGGAAGGTAAAGGACTTCAAACCAGCCCTACTCGCTTTGTCCCACGTGGAGAGGAAGCACGGGAAGGCTCACCTGCAAACGTTTAGTCTGTCCAAAGCACAGTTATGTTCCCCTCCCCGGCAGCACGCACAGTAAACTACCTAACACGCGCCCAGACAGCAGGTGTCGATTAGACATTTGCGCTCAAAATGAGAAGCACCAAACAAAGCTACAGTTAAGTTGGCCCCTTTTCACTCTAGATATAGATTTAATGAACTCTGTAAGGGCTGAGAGATTCACAAAATTCAAATTGAAGGCGGGGTGGGGTGGGTGGAAAAACACAAGTAGGAAAAAAGTGAAATAATTAAATTAACTAAAAACTATTGAAAATTCAGGGACCAGATAGTCACTGTTAGACAAGCTATCATTAGCTTTATACTGATGTTACATATATTAAACATATACAAACATATATTAAATTAAAAAAATAAAACTCTCCATTCTTACTAACCAATATTAGTTAGTTAGTCACGAATAATTACTAATTTATGCATTATGGGTCATGAATCTGCTCTTACAGAACCATGAAGCGTAACAGATCTCCCTCATGAGTGGTGGGATGAACTGGGAGACTGGGACTGACATATACACACTAATATGTTGGAAGTAGATAACTAATAAGAACCTGCTGTTTAAAAAAATAAATTAAATAAAATTCAAAAAAAAAGGCAATCTCATTTTTGGACTCCTGTTCTTTCCATTTAATTTGTTTTGGAAATCTGCTCAAGAGTAAGACGCATTTTTGCATCGAGAGTCCTAAGATGCAGGTCCAATTTCAATGTAATGCGTGTATGAGGCGCCTGTGAGTAATAATATACATACACTCATCTTTGGGCATGGAGGGAAAATCCGTTTTAGGCTTCTCTGCAGCATTGCAGCACTTGCAGAAGATGTAGGTAAACAAGGCATCATCGTTACAGTTATGCGCTGTACAGTTATGCGCTGTACAGTTATGTACAGTTATGCGCGGCCAAGGCCACCTACCATAGTGAAAAATGAAAGGGTTTGGCCTTGGATGAAACTGGGTTCAAATCCATGCTTTTCAAGCTTAATGTCTGAGTTTTTTGGGGGGGAAATTTGTGATTCTGCTTAACCTGTTATTTTCCAGCTCTGAAATGGGAATAGTAATAGGATTAAGTAGGAGAGAGATATGTGAAGGGCCTACTTCACAGGTGCTCAAAATGGGCATAATTTTTATTATAGTTATTAGTTATTCTAGGTATGAAACAGCAGTGAATAATTAAAATCTTTTTCTTTTATCAAGATGGCATTTTGGTAGAATAATAGGTGGTTAGCAGACTCTGTGTACAGTAGGAAATGGTGTAGTCACAAGTTACAGTGGCAACGCAGCTGTTTGGAGACACAATTTTTCCTACTTCTGTCTGTTTGACATTTTACTATTCTTCAGGGAGGAAACGCTTCACAAAGGGTTCCATTGTTCCTGGGAATGCAGTTTCTGGTGGTATTTTTTAGTAACTCAAAGATGAGGCGTGTGTACAGAACCCACTATCAATAACAAAGCTATATCACTACACATAAAATCCTTAAAAATAAGATCTACAGTCGTCAGTTCCTGGAGGGTTTCTAACCATGTGGCTCAATTTATACTTCATGATTCAACTCCTCTTAATGAGCACGAAAAAGGAAAAACACAGAACAAAATTAGTTATTTTCCACTCGTGATTAAACACTCTTGGCCCCTTACGGAGCACGCCAAAATCTCTGGGCAAGGAATATCCCAGCGTAGCTTGTGGACACAGAAGCTTTCAGGGAGCTCCTAGGACGGTGGATTGCAAGCTCATGGGAATATGAGCCTTAGGCGGTGCTGGTGGTATGTGTTCATTGGCAACTTTTCCCACTGTTAGGAGACTTTGCATACCATGAAAACAAGCTCCCCTGCTTTATTGTATGTAAAGTTCTGACCTACAATGCAGGAATAACAATAACGCCCTCATAGATTATTAAAGGGTATAATACATGTATTGTACTTAGCATATGTCTAACACATAGCGGGTGTTTCATAAATTTTGATTCCTTTCCTCATTTCTCAATCTCTCCAGTACCCCAGAATCTAAGGTTCAGAGAATTTCAAGAGATCTCATGCTGGGTAATGTGCTTCTCATCGAGGACAAGTAGTAATTTTTGAAACAAAATCCAGTTCTCTTTTGAGATACTACTTCCATCTTTTGTCTTACTGTAACATATTGATAATGGTTATTTTAATGTCCTTGCCTGCTAACTCCAGTATCTGGGTAATCTGTGGGTCTGCTTTTTTTTTTTTAATATTGATTATTGGTCCAGATGATGCTCTTTTACTCCAGAGGAGGTTATGTTTTTCCCTGGGGATGTACAGAACAGACACATCGATCCCAAGGGCTGTCTGGTTCGGGGTGCGTTGCAGACTGAATTTAAATCAGTCCACGGCTGCTTCATCCCCGTCCCTGAGAGGTGGCCTCCTAGACTTCTAGATTGAGATTCTGGCAGATCCGTGTCCACTGAGCCCTGGAAATTAAGTTACGCCCTTCAGAGGTTTGATTTTATTAGTTTAGCTTCCTACCCTACACAGCTTTGAACTTTGGCAAAGTCTTGGCAGGGAACCTGGTGTATGTTTGCGGCAGGTCATCTCAAGTGGGATCTCGTTTTCTAATCACTGCAAAACTGCAGGACAGTCCCTCAGCCTCCCATCCCACCTAGAACACTGTAAATATTTCCTGGAAAAAGCTGCCTTTGTGTTTGCAGGTTCCTTAGATGCTATTCATCATGCCAAGCCACTCAACCACGAAAGCGCTGTTGTTTCGTCTTGCCCCCAGCGTCTGCGTGGCTGGGCCGAGCCCTGTCCTTGAATCCACACATGCCCTAGGAAAGAAGATCCGCTATCGACTTCAGCTCCCCTCATGAAGGCTCTTCCTTTTGGGGATTTCATTTTCCCTAGTCCCTCTTGCTTCCATAGCTTTCCACTGTATTTAAAAATATGATTTCACTGCAATGCATCCACTTACTTTCTAGCTGTTGCCATGGCTTAATATATCATATCCAGAAAAGAAAATCTCAAAGATAAATAATTTTAAATTTCACTTAAGGTTCCATTTTTTTCAACCATATAGGTGGAGCGCATAATTACAGTAATGGTTGGCTCATCTAGCAGCTCTTTGTACGGACTACCTCTGAAACCTGCTGTGTTCTTCCTATAGAAAGGCAGCAGCAGATCTAGAACCGAGTTGCTTGAAGGAATGATAGACTGAATTTAAGGTTAGCTTCAGAGGATTATTCTTTTCGGGATGAGTATATTTAGAGTAACCAGGGAGGACTTCGGAAGCTCAGACCCGTGGGGTATTGAGTCAGGGCTGTACCATAGCACAGCAGATTACTCAAGAGTTGAATTCAAGTTGAGATGGTAACGATCTGTGATTAGTCAACCAGCAACCTTACATGTTAAATATTTTCCAAGTCTCAGTTTTACTACCCATGGACATCATAACTAAGCACTGAACTTTCAATTACATTAAGTCTAGAAGTAGATTGATTTCCCAATAGAGGAGCACAGAAAGAGCTGGTGTGAGAGCTGTTTCTCCCGGAACTTCACTGCGGCTCATTGATTAATTTGTGCCCTCCTGCATTTTTATAAAATAGGAACAATAATGGTACCTGCCTCTTGGGGTAGTTTTGATAAGTACGTTTATGTATAAATGCTGAGAACAGTCCCTACCAAATAGCAAATTGTTATGTGTGCTTGCTGTCATTATCATCATCAATATTGTCATCGGCAAAAATTACAGGGAAATAATCACCCGAATTTGAGTCACCAGTCTCACTTAGCGGACTCGGGTTATGGCCTGCACTTCTCCACTTGCTAACTGTAGCAAATTCTTAAACTATATTATTTTATATTCCCACCAGAGAAATGCATATGATCATTTATTCTTATTTGTACAATAAAAGAATGGTCCTTTCTACAGTGGAAAATTGATACATTAGTCAAAATGCTATGGAACAAATTTGTTTTTCAAGGTGGTGATTTTTCTCTACCTAGCCCAATGAAATGCTCATTTACAGCGATGAGGGCACTAAAAGCTATTGGCAGTGTGAGTTATACACACGGGACATGTGGCAAAAGACCACACAGGCTTCTTTAGTATTGAAAAATACCACCAACTATAGAGTCTGTCCTACTTTCAGGAAAACAAGAGCTATTGAAATGAGAACTGCTATTGCAGTCTCACTGGCAATACAGACTTGGATTACCCAATGGTTTTTTAGATATTTTAAGAAATAATTCATAAAAGGAAATTTGATGCCTAATATTGTCTCTTCGGTTCCTAAGACATATTCAAGGCACATGCTTTATTGAGTTGTTGAATGAGGAATTGTATCCTTCGTTGTCCTTGAGTTCTCTAAATTCCAGTAGAAAAAGAAATACAGTGCAGTGGAAAGCCTATGTCTGGTACAGCGAATGGTTCATTCTAGTAACGTAACTGGATATCCAAAGGCGGGGAGGCATCATCTGTTGCCTTAGAAAGCAACAATGACACCTTCCAAGGACAAGTTATTTGCAGATGGGCTACAACAGACAGAAGATGTCTTTATCTTTGCTTTAACATACTGAGAGCAGCTCAAAGAATCAGGCATATGAACTGTTGCATATATTATCTGGATCACAGGTGATTTTATTGGGTTCATAGGTATGTACCTGCATAGCTGAGTAAAAAAAAAATCTACTGAGTGGACAGCTACGCTCACTGGGGTGAAGCATTCGTGCTCAGTTATTCTGAATTCAATTCCCTTTAAGCATAATACTAAGAATTAAAACCATCTTCAGTTACAAACCTCAACATCTACATTAATATGAATTTACTTTCCAGGAATATCTTGCCTTGGATGATAACAGTTTGTTTCAGGAACTTACTAGAATTAGATTTAATCCTGATGTCCACAGAGCTAAGATCACGATACTAAAGAAGAATGGAGGGAGTTACTGCACAAAGTCTTAAAACCTAAAAAAAAAATCATTATAATGTAAACAAAAATAAAAGTTCAGCTTGACTTTATAACTACTTAAAAATAAACTACAGAAATGGATTTCAATTCTGGCCCATATGAATTAAAAGTACCTATGATTAAATGACTTCAAGTCAGGAACCTGTGTCAAAACATGAGTTACACCTAGAATCCCAATTCACGTTCCCATTGTTCTCACTAAAAGTCAATTTGCTTAAGAAAATTAAAGATGTGTCCATTAAGGGTAGTGGTATCTATCTAATAATTTTTAAAGTTTCCAAAAAGTTTAGGTTATTTAAAACAGACTCTTCTTTTTTATGTAAAATAACTTTAAAGTTATAAGTCAAAGAAAAACATCTCAACAAAGGTCTGGAACGTAAATGTGGTGATATTTTAAAGGTAGCTAAGAATTTAAGATGGAGGAAACAGAGTCCTGAAGGAAGTCTACACGTTGAATAATCCACTTACCCAAATGTCCTCCCCGCTACCAAGAAGTCATGTGCTCTGCTGTGTGTCCCAATGCAGGAAGCTGGTGAGCCCATCAGTTAGCAATAGAGAATCAAAGAGAAAACTTCCTTCCCAGATTGCCAGGAAAATGACAAGTGTTATTATGTAAATAGTCACACTTTTCCACAGAGGGTGGTGAGAAACAAGTACACCACGGACTTTTAAAGAAAACAAAAAACAAAACAAAACAAACAAAACAAAAACTAAGTGAGGGAAGAAGATATTCATAGTTCCCATTTGGAATGATTCTTTGAAATAACTGAAAACCATAGGAATATACAGGAATATATAAGCATCCTTGACAATATCCTTTGTCACTCATAGATAATTTCAGCTTCGCTTGTGACTGTCCCTTTCATAATACTAATAATAACAAAAAAAAATTCACGGCCAAATGTGTTCATACGTTTAACTCCAGTGACAAACACAGATAAACGAAACCCATGGCTAACAACAAAGCTTTGTATGACGCCAACACTTCAACTTTCTAACTGTCCAAAAAGAGAAAACTGATTGAATTGGATTCTTCTCGTTCTCCTGTTCATTTTGTATTTCCAGGACTAAAGAAGTGGCAGAAAAAAAGAGAGAGGAAGGGAGAGAGAGAAGGAGGGAGGGAGAAAGAAGGACAGAGAAGAAGACTGAAAGAGAAAGATCGGTCCTGGCTGTTTACATCCCCCATACCATAAACCAGAATAATTTTACACGTAAAATTATAATACGCCAAAACCCAGTACTCATGCGAAAGAAACTATATGCTGAGCAGAGAAAATCCCTTAGTCCATGTGTTTTTGAGCCTCAGTAAGCCATACCAATAGATAATTAGATATGATTTTGAAAATTAATGGGTCAGAATCACATCCTTTGTAATTAGGTCACCTAAGATGAAAACTGACTTTGTTCTTGTTCACTGTAACAGTAACCTTTTGCTCCCCCTAGATCCCAGAAGGCAACAGAATGATTCAACCTTCCTAAAATCTCACCTCCAGTAATCCATTATACCTTAACTTACACATTAAGGTTTTAAACCCTCCATCTGGTGGACAGAACTTGACCCCTTTTGATTTATAGGCAACCTGTTTTCACAGGTAAGCACATTTCATTTTCCTTGACCACCTGGCTGAGGCGGGAACAGCTGAGGCAAGTCTGCTCTCTAGTGAGCAATTCCTGCACCACCAACATGCCATTCAGAGGCACGGATGCGGGGTGATCTACCGGTCTGTGGACTTAGAGCTTACGTTACTCTTGGAACCTAGAGGCTTATGAAATGACTCCATTTCACATTCCTAATCCGTGGGGAGATCTGAAACACAGACTACGTCAGCAGCGGGGGATTCAGTCCCCTTGCCTGTGTGCACGGGATGAGCGGTGCTCTTGGTGGTTGAGCGAGGGGTACGAGCAACAGTTCCAACTGTACCCAGAGGTTAAGAGAGATGCTGTTACAGGCCGGGATTTCTCAGAGTGGGTCCTGCTGATCGCTCACATCAGCATCATCCGGAGCTGGGATGGAGAGAACGTCTGCTGAATAACGCAGCTTCTCTATATTCTTCCTGTCATTCTGAAAGTGATTACATATATATATATATATATATATATATATATATATATATATATAATATAAATAATGTAAATATATACATAATATAAATATATAAAATATATATAAATATATAAATATGTATATATATATATATTCCCCCTTCCTCACGGGATCAAAAAGTACCAGTTATATAAGGGCATGTGGGCATATAAGAGGAACCACAGGGGATAGTCAGGAAATGGGCTTTTTTTTTTCCTATTCATTTGTGTGAATAATCAAGTGAGGACATCTCGTGGAATAGGTGAACAGTGACAATGTTAAACTTTACCTGAACCTCGTATCTGGAAAACAGCGAAGGTTAAGGTATCTCCCCATCCTCTTCTACTCCAAAATACCCACCCTTTCGTGTCCCCCCAGGTGGCCAGGCGACAGGACGCTCTGGTCCGGCAAATCCCCACCTCCGCCCTTCCTCAGTGACTCACACAAGACTCAACCCCATCCTTGTACGTGAGTCCCTTAAGACTCGTGGATAAGCCCCCTGCCTGCCTGTCTCTGTAAGCCCCGGCTCCCTTCCCTTCCTTGGAGACTTTCCTCATTAGTGAACGCTCTCCCTACTACAATAACTTACAGAAAAGCACCTCCTTAATCGTCCGGCGCATTCTGCATCCTTCACAATACACAGTATCCTCATCACGCCTAACCACTCTTCACAAACACCGCTTTGGAAGAGAACATGTGGACGATGAATTTACAATAGCCAGAGATTCACCACAAACCGGAGCCAACCAGCACAGAGCACTGGGGAGGCCAATGACTACCTGGCTGTGCTTTTAACTAGGGAATTACGATCAGGCTTGCATTTCGTGGAAAGGCCATTTTGGCAAGAGCACTAAAGACGGTTTGAAGAGATGAGACCGCATCTGACAGCCCACGGAGCAAGCTATTTGAACTTCTCAACTAAGACAATGAAGTTCCATTGAAGAGAAGGAGAGCGCCTTTAGAGAGACGCAGGAGTTAGAAACTCTGGGATCTTAGGAAATCATTGACTTTGGGAATGAAAATAAGGAAAAGCCAAAGATGACTAAGGTGCTTATCTTCTGAGCCACTGATTGAGCTGGAGAACGCAGGAGAGTATCAGGGTGAGTGGGATTGACTTATTTTTAAATTACCCACAACCAGATATGTAAAAATGATGTGATTTAATGTGACTTAGAGATATAGAGTATGATAAATGAAAATTTACGAAGTAAAATGAGTAAGCAAATTAAAAATTTAGGAACGTAATTACAGGAAAAATAACACAAAGCCTAGAGTGAGGTTGATAAGCAAAATGCACACTTTAGATCCTACACATCTGTCACACAAATGAGTTTTCTGGCAGCCAGTGCAAGGAAGGGAACAAAATCAGCTTGTGAGACCCGTCTGTCTTCTCAAGAGAAGGATGATTACTTGGGAAACTAAGTATTGAATGACGGAGAGGTTTCTTCCCAACATGTTGAGTTTGAAGCTCTGAAGTAATTTAGACAGAATATTAGTTTAAAAAAAAAAACAGAATTTTTGTTTCAATTTAATAGCTTAACAGGCTGACAACTTATAATTGCCAGGAGGATTGGATAAATGGAAGTCAGAATTCCTGTGTCATGACAAAAAGAAGAGGCTGGAAAAGGAATAGAGTTGAGTGTTCAGCTTATTTTTAAATTTGGTTTTACCAGTTTACAGCTGAAGCAGATAATTTTTGACACTTAAAAAATATCTAGGTTTCTATCTGATTATGGTTTTCTTACCTCCAGGAAATTGCTGAATAAACTACTTAATATATAAATAAATAAAATCAGAGAATCAGAACTTTGGGTTTTCTCTTTATTTTCATCCCTATTACTTTCAAGGGTTACAAAACAATGTAAAATGTGGATTTAATCATTTCTTTTTGGCAAGAAGCCTGTGTAGGAGGTCATTTTAGTAGGTGCATTAATCATTTGAAAGTTTGAAGTTTTATGAACCTCAAAGTAGCATATTATACTAAGAGGATTAAATAAGTCATTATGAGAAAAGGGAAACTTTTATTGACAAACTGTCTAATGGAAGAACAGACAGAGTGAAGGTAAATTATTTTAATTTTTTGATAGATTGTTATGTGGATCATATTGTCATCTATGAAATTCAATGGTTTTTAAAAATTAGAATGATCTTTTTCTTAATTACTTAAAAATTATTTGAGATAGAAGGAGGGACAGAGCAAGAAAGACAAGTTAACCGTTCTCTGTTGTATCCATGCTGTGTGCCGGGCAGGATTTAGGCAATGACATGGCTGTTGGGGCTTTAAAGGAAGACGTCTAAGGCATAAGGGTTCCACCACGTACCGATGAGGAAACACAAACTCAGCTTCAAAGCTTGGCTTTAGGTTCAACTGTAAACAACTTTAAGAATTAGGACTGCAAGTCATGTGTCCTAATCCCAGATCAGTGCTCCGGATTCTACTATGCTAGAAAAACATCAAAATGATTCATTTTCTTTATTTTCATCCCCTAATAACGAGATTGAGGATTTCAAAGGAAACAAAAACATTCGCCAATGCATGATAATGTTAAAATATCATCTTTTCTTAAAATGTAAACATGACAAACAAAAATAGAAGCAAAGGAAGAGGCGACACTGATTACTTATTTGACAAAGTTTTACGGAGCGCCAGTCACCCTTTTTTAGACGAGAAGAGGATGGATGTATAAAGACATGAATGACACTATCCCTGCACTCATCTTTTAGTTTGAAATTCAAATCATCCTTGGTATAAAAAAGTCAAGGCAGTATGTTATCTTCCACCACGATTTTCTAAACCTAACTTACGCATGTGAAATGGAGATATGAACTTTTACAAACTCAGGTATTTCACTTGTTGTAAAATGTTTTTAACCTGCAAGGTGAGGGTTGTGCAGAGAGTAAGAGCACAGATTCTGGGGTCGGTACTGTCTGAATTTACATCTCTTTCCACCCGTCCCCGGCTGTCATCTTCAAGCTTCAAGATGTTTGCCTGGAACAGGAAGGTAGGACGAGCACCTGCCTCGCAGCGCCCTCCCTTAAAAGCCTCAAATGAGATGGGATGGGGCGACGGCCAGCAACGTGCCCAGCACACAGCAGTCATTTGTTCTAATAAGCTACTGGTGGTTCCACTACTATTAGCAGCAGCTTGTGAAGTCCAAATGGAAAAGTTGCAACCAGCTCCTACTTGCAACTAGAATAAACTCGGGGGTCTGGACTGCAAAATAGGTTTCTTTATCCCCTTCTGCCTTTGCCCACACCTTCACATACTTCTGTGGAACGTAAGAATGAAGAAATGATATATATATATGTAATATAACATTTAATATATGATATATAGATTGTACACATATATATTTTAAAATTTCTATTAATGTCATATTGCCACTAATCTCCTAATCTGTCTTATCTTTCTGATTATTTTATAAACTCTTAGAGGACAGGTGTTGAAATCATCTTGTTTTTGGGCAGAATATTACGTCTCTACTTGGAACATCACGTACTTGAGCAGTTAATTGTTTTTGACTATATATACATTCAAGTCGATTTTACTATTATTTTTTTTTAAGATAACAGCATGTGAAGACAGAGCGGATCAATGGCAGCGCTTAAACAGCAAAATCTTGAAAAGAAAAGGACAGACTGCGGGTGAATTCTGTCGGCATCACCTTCCTCCCACTTTTCTGCTGTTCCTCCTTCCTCCTCTCTCTCCTCCATTTCAAGGACCAGCACACCCAGACACCATTCTAATTACGTGTGTGAGGTGTTTGTAGCTTTCGAGAAAACGCTGCCTTATTTGCAACCCACGATGGAGAAGAGACCTAAGAAAAACCACAGCTCAGAAATTAAGTGATCAGTCACTCAGCTCTCAAGTCGTGGAGGAGCCATTAAATTCCCTAATAAGTGAAAAACAATGTCATTCTTTATGCGTTATTTTCTCTTAACACTAATGATTCACACTGAAGATTCCACCTGTATTTTGAAGACAATTGGGTGTCTTAGATTAATGATGTGATCTGCCTGGGTTTTCTCCATTACTCAAAACAAGGGTGAGTTAGGTACCAGCCGGGCTGCCCCACCGATGGCTTGTGTCACTGATTTCTGAGAGGGAGGTGTTCAAAGGCCAGCTGTGAATGAGCTAGAATTCAATCACACCAACAGACAACAGTGACAGCCTTGGAATGATGTTGAAATTGTAAAGCTGTAACTTCTTGAAACTCTATTTTTTTCATACATCATAGATGTCCTAGAGCAGGATGGAATAATTTCCCAATTCAGGGTCAAAACAAGAAAAAGAAACAAGCAAAAAAACAAAAGTAAAAACAAAAGCAGGAAAAGTCTCTTCATGCCTTCACCTTTAGCCTTCTAGAACATATTTACTTCATGAACTCTTCACTCCTGCTAGGTTAAGTGCCAGGGAAAGACTCTAAAATGCTAGTAGAATAAAGGCCATTCAAAATTCGATGCAACTCACTGTCGGTTTATGCAGAGAAACTGATTACCTTGTAGCTTCCTATTTGAAATGATCCCTGCATCAGCTTCTGCTCTATGCTGGGGAATAACTCAAAAATAAATATTTGATTGGGCTAACAATTAATCTAGATTATTTAACGTTCTCTGCATGTTCATTTGAAAATGTCTCTTTTCACCTTCTAAAAAGAATGTAACCATTTTATATACAAGTTGGAAAACAAAGAAAAGAAAAAAAAATTTCCATAATCATTTCACCCTAAACTGATACAGATATGAACATATGATACAGTTACGTGTATATATCATCAGTTTTGCTTTGTTTGGTGGTCAAAATCATAGTGCACATTTAATAGCTGACATAAATGTATATAGCTTTAATTCCTGCTTTTTCCCCTTTTAATAAGGGCATCTTTCCTTGTTACTACATGGTCTTCAATAGCATCAGTGGCTGATGACTGATAGAGAACATCCAATAACTGTATCAATGTTTACCTAAGAATTCTCCCGCCATTGGATATGTGTTTCCAAATATTCCCTAAAGATACCAAGCAGCTATCCTTCACGATGTGTTTATGATGCCATTGTGATTATGGAAAAAACATTAGAAAACGATATATTTTTTATTTCTCCTTTATGAAAACAACTTTTTATGCAAGTCCATTTTATTGCTAAATTTAAAAAAAATTGGGAGTTTGGGATTGCCATGTACACACTGCTATACTTAAAATAGATAACCAACAAGGACCTACTATATAGCACAGGGAACTCTGCTCAATATTTTGTAATAACCTAAATGGGAAAAGTATTTGAAAAAGAACAGATACATGTATATGTATAACTGAATCACTTTGCTGTACACCTGAAACTAACACAACATTGTAAATCAACTATACTCCAATAAAAATTTAAAAAAAAATTAAAGATAGAATTCCATATATTACTATGACACGTATGATATCTTTTTAGATTTACACTCAGAGTCACATGGATTCGACGGAGACTGGTGGAATAAATACCAACTCATACTTTCCAAAGAGAGTCTTTCCACTGATCATGCTTACTAATGTCCACCAGCGGATTACGACGTCTAGTACCAACTCGCCAGATAACCTCAAGTTACCTCCATTCCTTCCTTCAAAACTTCCATTCCAGCTATATGGGAAAGGAATCTAAAAAACAGTGGATATATGTACATGTATAACAGACTCACTTTGCTGTACATCTGAAACTAACGTAAGATTATACATCAGCTGTACTCCAATAAAAATTAAAAGAAAAATTCCGTTGCACACCCCGGAATCCCTCCTTCTTGGAACATTGTGTAGGTGGCTGGCTATCTGTCAGAGTACAAGCGAAGCAGCCAAGCCATCCCAGGGGTTACGCGGCAGCCTCCTCGGCCTCCTACAGCTCTGTGCACGAGGAAGAGCCTCAGCACGAATTCTCTCCCCTAAAGTGTGGCCAGCGTAAGAACTTCCCGTGGTTCCTCCCCTGTGACAACAGTGCATTCGAACCTCAGTGGAGAAACAGAATGAACAGGAGATCAGAGTCGATGGACCGAACCCCAGTTGTTAGTAGTAAAGTGTACTTTTCAGATATAGGTACTTAGAGAAGTTTTTTTTTTCTCTATAAAATATGATTCCTAACAGGATAAAACAAAATCTTAAAACAGTTTCCCCTGTGAGGCATGACTTGGGGGAGAGAGATTACATCTATGTAGCATACATACATGGAATAAATATACAGCTTAGCCCAGATCTGATGAGGCTTCAGGCTTCTTGGGGGGTAGTTCCTGAATCTGGGACAAGAAGAGTGTGTCTAATCAAAATTCTACAAGGTATTCCACCTTGTGGAGTACTGCGCGGAAGGCCAGCTTTAGGCTACATCTTTTCTTGGGTAAGGGTTGTCAGGGAACCGGCTCTATTCTGGGAAAATCTTCTCTCCCCAGTCAGGCACCAGTGCCCTCCTTTCCTCTTTTTGTAATCCCCAGGTCAAAACTAAAATGTGAATGGCTGATGACAGTTTAAAGTGTTACACCTCCCATGGGGAAGAGAATTTGAATAGGCGTCGGAGCTTTTAGCTAACGGGTGAAGTTCAGAGGAAGAAATCCCAAGTATCAGGAGATGCACTTTTTATGCTATGGCAGGTACAGTAGGACCCGGGAGAGCACCAAGGCCTTCCCAGCATCCTGAGCACACACCTGACACACAATCTTCCACTCTGTTCATATTTAAGGCCCAAATCTTATAAGTACATACTGTATGGCGAAAATATATATATTTTTTGAGGCAGGTAGGGTAGGGAAGGGAGTCGCGTCCATGATTTAAAATTCCTTTGGCTTGTGGCAGAACCCACTCTGCTCTCTTTGTCTTTTATTGGGTCTGATTCCTTAGGACTCAGATCTCTGCATGTATGCCGCTTACTAGTCACATTTTAGGCACGTCGGTTAATAAAATATAAATAGTAGTTCCTAACTTCCATAGTTGTGGCGTGCGTTAGATGCAACATACATAAATGTCTTTGCCCTCAATAAACAGTACCTCTTCTTTGTCCTTGGTTACATGCTTCTGAGGTATTCATGGTTTGGGGTCAGAGAACTTTAAAAGTCACGGCTATTAATACTCTAGGCTGGTGTGTCTGTACGTGTGTCTTAGCATCAAGAGGCACTTAATGCATTATTATTTTTTTAGGTCCCACATGGAAGTGATATCATACAATATTTGTCTTTGTCTGACTGACTTCACTCAGTATGATCATCTCTAGGTCCCTCCGTGTTGCTGCAGATGGCATTACTGCCTTCGTTTCGAAGGCTGAGAACATAAACACACGACTACAGAAAACAGTCAGCGAGGATTATCGCACAGGGAACGCTACCCGAGCAGAGCACAGAGAATTCTACTCACTATTCTGTAATAACCTACATGGGAAAATAATCTGAAAAAGAGTGGATATATGTATAATTGAATCACTTGGCTGTACACCTAAAACTAACACAACATTGTAAATCAACTACATTACAATATATAATAAGATAAACATTAAATTAAAAAAGACGCATTGAATGATGATATTTTGAGAAATCAAACACAGAAAGTGCTTGCAATGATTATTGCACCGTTTTCCTTATTAACCCTCATCCCTGTGTCCGTCCATTTGAGTAACCCGAGCTGCCTGTGTCCACATTAATGATTGTAACACTCCAGTGGTGTCTGACAGAGATAACAGTCTATAGTGGCAAGAATTTATATGAAGGATAGCATCAGGATGTGTCTGAGCAGATGTTATCTTAAATATTTAAAGACTGAGCCGTAACCATTAATTTTAGTGTGAATCAAGAGACTGCATTTTAGCGTGCAAGTTCAGAAACTTATCTCTAAGCTCCGCAGGACTCTGAAGGGAAAACAAGCCCGTAAACGTCGTGATTGTTTTCCATGTCACTGAACTCGTGCAGAAAGCATTGTATATCTGGCACTTTTTAATGGTCTTCTGCATTCGTGGTCTTTTTTCAGCTCTTCCATTTCCCCAGGTAGAGGCCAAATATGAATACAATCTTTAAATTAGAGTGAATGTTGGTAATACCTAGTACGACTAGAGCAGTAATTCCTAATGCCAAGGGTGCCTCACGATCACCTGGTCAGAGAGCCAGTTAGAAATACAGACTCGTGACGCTACCACTCCAGATGATAAACTGTAATCCCTAAGGTGGGAGAAGTGCACCTCTTCAAAAAAAAAAATCTTCGCAGGTAATGCTTCCTAGTAGCCAGCTCTGAACAGGTGGTAGGACGTGTGATTACAATGCACATGGCAGCTCCCTGTTGGTTCATGTGCAGACTAATAATCCAGAGGGACAGCAGAGGATGGGATTGACATTTGCTGCACGTGTACCTTAGCCACGTGTGACACTAAACATTTCTTTCCCATTTAACCAGCATTACTGGAAATGAGTACCGTGATATCTATTTTGCAGTTGGAAAACATGGCTTCAGGAGGTTAGTGATTCTGTCCAGTTGGGACATTTAAACATTCCATCAATGGTGGAGCCTGTATATGAACTCAGGTATATCTCAAGAGGCTGTTCTTGCTATAGGACCACAATGCCAAATATAAATGATGTGAATTCAGTGGGTTAGACCTTGTTGACTCTCTTTTTCAACCTCTCCTTGGTTAACTGCGTTTCTCCTAGTGCAAAATGTATAGCCACAAATCAATGATTCCTTTTCTAACATATGAAAAATTCTCATGATGTGGAAGGTGCTGGGAAAGCAGCAGAGAGGGATGTACAGAGCAATGAGAATAGAGTCCTGGCTTCAGGTAGCCTACAATCTAGCTGGTTGTGACTGTGACAAATTCACAAAGAAAAAACCAAAAAAAACAAAAAAACCCCACAGAAGTCAATGAAAAGCACTAAGCACGTGGCAAAGAAAATCTTACACCTCATCAAATTGATCATTTCTCGTAAGATTTGCTATTATTAACGATACATATTATTCTGTATCCCATTAAGAAAAAAAAACATACAATTTAAGTTTACCAGCATATTAGTCCTGCAAATGCAGGAATGGCTCCTACCAGCGTCTTGTTGCTTTGAAATGTCTTTCATCCGTTCTCAGGGATTTGGAACTGCTCCTGCGTGGCTTGGCATGTGATAGCAATCCTTGTGCAAACTTCTCAATAATATAACAGCTCGGCTTCATCAACTTGTGGGTATTTTGCTTTCTTACGTCCCATAAAGCACTTCATGGTTACTTTGAAATACCTGCTTCACTAATATCAAATCCATAGCCCTCCACTCTGTTTCCGCATACATACCCAGTAACTTGTGTTTTAGGAGTGAAGCATAGCATAGTCTTTTAAAGGCATTTAATTAACCTTAACATGTTTAGGGTCAACTAGGTACATAACTCAACTGAAGAAATGAAAGGACCAACAGTTATGACCAAGCCAGCACACGCCCAGGCAGAGACCGTGACCCTGTGACATCTGCCTCATCGATTTCAAGGTGCATCTGGATTTCAGACACATAAAAAGGGGAAGAGTCATACATCTAAAACCAATTTAAGGTGGTGGTTGAAGCCTAATAAGGACTTCTGAATGGGATGTGGAGGGAAAGCACCGCAGAGGGGTTACTTCTGAGCTCATCAGGGACAGTGACGGCAAATGGATGCAGCGAGAAGCGAGAGAACTGCGGGCGAGAACTGCCAAAGCCAAGGGTGCAGTGGGGGAAACACGAGGAGTCCGGCCGGCGATCCCCAGACACAGGGAGCATGGCACTTAGAACACGCCGGACACCAGCGTCGGACGCTCTCACCACCAGCACGGAGGACCTGCTGCTTTCTACGGGCTGTATAATAAAGTACCAAATCTGCAGAACAAGATCCAAGACCTTCATGCACTGGCCTCAGACTCCAGTTCTGTTTTCTCTCTCACTTAGCCCAGGGGTGCTTCATGTTTCACTATCTAGGGGAGCAAAATTTACCACCCCCAGAATATCTCTTTGGCATGCAGATTATTTCCATCTGAAAGCAACCAAAGCCCAAAAGACGCAGGAAGAAATTTCGCTTCCCCTCTAGCTGCCTGAAGAACGCAGTTAGAGGACCTGCTCGGGAAGGGAGATGTAACCAAGATCACTAGAGTATGAACCAGGCGTGTAGACGGAGGCGAACCCCGAAGAGTCTGTTTGTTAAAATTCCTCTCTGGGTCCCACTGTCTCTGCCTGGCCCAGCAAACGCTTACTAAACAAACGTGTGCTTTTCCGTTTCCATCTCTATTGCCTTCCTTCCCTTTGAGGCCCATTCCGCTCACCACCACCCCCACCCCCGGCCCTGCTCACCGCCCACCAACATCCTCTTTTGCTTTAGCTGAAGACGGTGATCAAGGTGAGGGTTTGGCCATTTGGGCGAGTTACTCAGTTTTCTAGGGTCTCCCCCGTGTATACATGTCATTCAACCTCTGCTCGATTGTCTCCTGTTAATCTGTCTCATGTCAATTTATTCTTAGAGCAAAACCAGAAGAACCCAGAGGGGCAGAGACAAAAGTCTTCCTCGCTCACGTGACCTCCCTGCATGGCCTGGAGCACCCAGTTATCTGAACACGGGTCCTCTGACTTGAGGACATTGACCATCATTCACAACGATGGCAGGAATGGGCATTTCATGACCGGCAAACCCTTCCGCAAGGCAATTACACACAGACTGCCTGATGGTCTATGCTCGTCAGAGCCATGGGCGGAAGCAGGGGCCACCTAGCTGCTGTGACTGCCTGTTAGGCTGGTCAGCCTGAGGAAGAGCCATGCTATTCCTGATCGCTCCATGCGCAGAGAGGGTGCAGAGCCATTAGAGGCTGCCGGCATGATAACACAGGCGCTGAATTACTTTTCTCAGCGTGACAGTCCGTGCTTCTCCTCTACTGGGAGGACGACGAGGTGGTTACCTGGAGTGTGCACCGTGTATGTTTATGTGGTGTTATTCAGGAGGTTAGACACGATCTCAGCCGACGTCATGGTTTGTCTCACTTTAGTGAAGCATTTCCTTGAAAAATTGCAGGTACCGTAATTGCATTTTAAAGATACATAATAAATTGCGACGAGGCTCTGTTTAGAAGGTATGCTGAGGTGTGAACTGACCATTTTGTTCCTTTCTCTCTTATCAATTGTTCCTTCAAACCCCACAGTCTTGGGAAGGCAAAAAGATGCACCGGAATATCAAAGGCTGCAGGTTTATTACTATACATTGTGAATAATCTAATGCCGTAACAAAATAACACCCTGGTAAAAGCCAACCAGTAATATTCTATTCAGAGCTGACTGGATAATCAAAGCCATTGAAGGTGCTTTTTCTAATACTAATTTAAAATTTGCATTATGGCTTTTTGCCATTATGGCTTTTGCCTTTCCAAACAATAACCTCCTATTTGGTGAGGTACACTGTACACCCTTTAGAGACCTTTACAATTGGGTTCAAAAGTACACTTTCACTATGTGCACCAGAAGGAAAATAATTCACATATAAAGAGTAATTTTGCCTTAACTATTCCATCTTTTCCTTATTCTATTGGCCTAGTATTTGAAATTCTACTGTCTACAGGTTTTCTGTAAAGTTCCCCAATGACTGTACTGACCACAGAAAAGAAACTATATAATACCATAATTTCATTAAAAAGTTAAAATTAGGTCACTGAGAATTGGCAACCTTCAAATATACATTGGTTGTAAAACTGGTTGGCCACACTGTGTAGACTGCAAACCATCCTTGATTACACTTTCCACTGATGTACGGGGTACGTCCTTCCCCATGAAGTCTGCCTACTTGATTTTTAGTAGATGGCTTTCCCAGTTGATCTTAGATGTTTTACTTTGTCTTTATAATCAGAGAAACACACTATTTACAACCTGTGGTAACACGATATAATCCTACTGAAGAACACTGGACCAAGCTCTTTAGTCATCTTTGAATGAGTTCGTTAATCACTGGGCTGTGTTACGTTTAGTTTTGCTTTGTTTTGTTCTCCCATCCTTGCTGTCTGTAGTAGACAAAGGAGGAAAGCTCAAGGTCGCTTTCAGTTCTTCCAGTGATTCAGATCCTTAGGAAGACATGATGCTTTTTTCTTAAGGACTTAGACGACACTTAGCACATTAACTACTCACAAGGGACTGATTTAAATATTAGCCAAAAAACCAAAAGATACCCCATGTTCTCTTCTCACACACAGCATGTGCGTGATCGAGAACAGAATCACTGAGTTCTAATCATCAGTCACACAAAACGAGTGTCAGAAAGGCTAAGAGACATTTTCTGAGAGAAGCCTCTTGGGGCTACTTTGCAGGTAGAGGAAGAATGGAGATTATAGGGACAGCAGGTCTCCTGAGGACCAGGGTGTAGGTGCAAACTGCGCCTTCCGATCTGCCGCTTCTGCAAGCCTCACTCCCAGCTGGGAAATGACTGGTACTTTCTGGTGGAGCCAGGCCTTTTTATTGATCTCCATACACTCTTATCTGAGGACTTAAATCCGTATGTCAGTCAGCTACAGCTTCATAGAACTATGCCATCTTTTAAGTAATCAAAGCAGAGAATCTCTGAAATCAGGTGATAAAATATACAAGTAATGAGATTGATTTCATTCTGTTTCTTTTGAAGCAGCTGAATCGTAAAAGACTAAAGAAAGAAAACCCAAGCCTTTTCTGAAATGGCTCAGGCTGTGAGGCCCGCATTTTCATTTCTATTTAGACAGCAGCTTGAACATATTTGAGGATAGTTAATACAGAGTAGACTCGCCTATAGAAGAAAGTATCTGGGTGTTATTCAATATGCTATCCAACAGACCAGCAAAAATGTAATTACAATTATTCTTTTTCATTTTCCTTTTTCTTAAGAAAAGCTTCAAGTTAACTTTTATACTTAAATACAGATATTTAAACCCTTTGGATCAGTTTTCTATGACAATGAAATCCAAAGCTTATTTGTAAACCTTTAAATGTCTTATCAAATGACAACAGATGATCAAATATTTTTACCTCTATTTAACTCTTCAAAGTAAGAAATTGCAAATAGTTTACATAGTCAGTAAGTCCTTTTTGAACATCTGCTTTATACAAGGCCCCAGATTATTCCTGGAGGATAAAACAAACATGAAGAGGATCATTTCCTTCAAGTCTAGCAATTTATGATCTAATAAGGCTCTTAATGTTTTCATGTTATCCTTTTTTTGTCGTTGTTATTCTAAAAAACACAGTAAACTAGCAGAATGTCCATTCAGTAGGTTAAGTCTGACTAGTGTTGTCTGCTATATTATGGGAATGAAGGAGAAGTGACGTTTATGAACACCTACTACAGGTCACTCATAGGCCAGTGCTTTACAAGCATAGTCTCATTTCCGAAAAACAGTTTCTTAAAAACAATTTCAAATGTACCGACAGACTGAAATCACAGTACAAGGACACTGAGAGACTTTGTTCAAATCTCACTCACTTTCCTGCTGACACCCTTTGAGGCAAAGGTCCTAATCCAGGATCACATACTGACTTGCCAGTCCTGACTGCTTAATCCCCTTCCATCTGGAACCATTCCTCAGTCTTTTCTTAACTTTCACGACCTTGACCTGTCTGAAGGTGACGGGTGAAACACTCTGTAGAATGTCCACCAGTGTAGGTTGGCCTAATGTTTTCCCACGATCCGATTCAAATGAGGCACTTTGGGCTGGTACAGCACAGAAGTGAGGCTGTATACTCCCTGCTGCTTCCTGTTGGTGGTACATCACGTTCATTCATCCCTTTACTGACAAACTCACTTTAAATAAACTTTATTTTCTGATTACAACAGGAATATATATCCGTTCTAAGTTCAAATGCCGCAAATACTACTAATGTGCAGAAGGGAAGTTAATGATGGCTTCCCTGCCCCACAGCCACTCTAACAGATCGGCATAAAACCACCCTACGACTGTCGGCATATCTTAATATGCAGTGATCCTGCTTGTATGTTTCAGATTATTTCTCTTAATTCCCATAAACGACCGTACAAGGACTTTATTTTAACCACCATTTGCTAGAAAGGACATTTGCCCAAGGTCACACACAGGGAATTAGGATGTGAAAAGAGGACTTTTGACACCAAGCCCCGTGTTTCATTATTCACTGAGTTATATCAAGTAGAGTGGGCATGAAAAGGCTTCATATGTCAAACCAAACATCTTTACTATCTGTGAATGAAACAATTCTTTTGAATTAACAGGTACTGTTAACTATGGAGGTAACGCTGTCCAATTGTGTGAGGAGAAGATCTGTCGTCTTTACAGTACTGATCCGAGTACTTTTTAAACATATGACTGTTTGCCGAACCCTCCGGATGGCTTTCTGCTTATGTCTTCCCTTTCACTTTGTCTACATTATTTGCAGCCAAATATTTAAAATTTTATAGCCAGTGTGTTCTGCTGAAAATAGTCCTGAGGTCAATGTTAAAGAACCCGGATCCTACTTCTAGCTTGCCGCTGACCAGTTATGAGACCTGAGGTCATTTTCTTAACTTCTCTGCGCCTCCACTTCTCTCCTGTAAACTCAAGAGAACGCCTCTCCTTGCTCTTCCGCATACTATGAAAGTTAGTGCACTGCAGGCATCAGCATGTGAACGGGGGGGGGGGGGGGACGGGGGGGACGACTTGCTTTCTCGTCCTTCTGCTTTTCTCGTCTTTCTCCTGCACTTCTACCCAGTGAATTATGACCAACTGCGCCTTTGCTACTCAGGGTACAGGGGCCATAACTCGCCAGGATGGGACGAAAACCCAGTTTCTTCTCTGTAGGTTCAACCTTTAAACCAAAATGTGTTACTCCTTGTCTTTCTCGTTCTCATAAAATGATGTTTAAATGCCTTGAGGACCCTGACCTTAGAAAAAGAAAGGCCTGGAATAAATAGGGAAGGGGCTGCTGGCTGGTCAGGGAAGAGAATAACTTTCAATCCTGCCAGAAGGTTTTTTTCAAGAGTGAGACACAAGCTTAATCGAATCCTCAGTTGGTGGCTTTGCTGAGCTCAACTTAGCGTGCGTGAACCCCCCTTTCTTCCTCCGTGTCTTCCCTCTCGTCTCTCCCTCTCCACTTCCTTTCACCACACTCCTTCTCCCAGAGGGTTTCAGGTGTTTTTCTAGGAAGGCTCTGTTGCCTCTTCCCCTCCAACACCTGTCCTTCCTTCGGCAGAAGATGAAAATGAGAGAAAATATCTTCAGTCCATACAAAGTTGGGTGAAGTGTATACTTGGGCTTTCTGAAAGACGTTGCTTATTTTCTCGAGAGTGCATTCTCGGAAAAGGAGGGTGGTGAGTGCGTGAAAGGAAGCCCCGTGTGCTCGAAAGGCATGGAGGGGCAGGGAGCAGATGGGACACCCCTGAAAAAAATACGAGAAATTCTCGTACGGGTGGCCTTGATGGTGATGCCTCCACCCATCTCTGATGATGATATATACCCTCTACCTGCAAAGCTCCACAATTCGGGCAAATACCTGTGTGTCCTTTAGCGCATGACTGGTGCGTGGAAATGAATTACTTGACCCCAGAATTAAATAAGTGATCAATGAATACACCTTAAGTAATATTATAAGTAGGTTTTTTTAAACATGTATTTTTTTTTCAACATCCATTAAGAACCTTAGATCATTAGAGTAATATTTCTTAGTAAGTGAATCATTTAAGATTTAGGTCAACAATTTTATAATTTAAAAATGTGGCATATTAGTCTCATTTTTTAATTTTTTTTTTTAAAGTATTGCCGATTTGAGGGAAGGAGTATACCCAGCTAGGATCCATCCTGTTCAAATCATAGCCTTATTAACTGGCCAGGAGAATGTAACAGGGCACGCATGGTACCTCAGCCTTCATTTCAAGTGTCTGCTTCAATTCTGGGGTAATTTCCAGACAACGTTTTTAGCTGCTCTGAAGTAAAGAGGCCTCTCATTATACCACCGGCGTGCACCCTGCTTGAGAACGGGACTCCCATAGTAGCTGTGCACAGAAGCATATGCCACTGCGTCTACTCACATCCGAATCTGCTTCCATTTTCAAGTCCTGGGGTTTCTTGAAGGTTCACTGAAATACGCTGTCTGCATTTTACAAATCTCTTTGACCACCAAGCACCTCACTGGCCTGTGCTCACTGACAGATGGATTCTAATGTGTGTGCGGGCACTGGGAGCGCCCTGATAGGTGACGGATGAAAGCTGGCCTGTCTGGGAAATTTCCCGGAAATCTGTCAGTCTTCCTCAGGTGCCCTTTACACAGCCAGCAGAGGTCATAAGTTAGAGGCAGACTGCTAGAGCTAGCCTGCAGATGCTTTCTTTTGGACCCACGTTGTATTTTTAAATATTTCTAATTATTGCTCACATTTAAAAATTAATAAATCTCCTCTAAAACTTATCTATTTGGAAGTTGCTAAGAGAGCAGATCTTCAAAGTTCTCATCCCAAGAAAAGAAAATCCGTTAACTATGTACGGTGCTGGATGTCACCTAGACTCATCGCGATCAATTCACAATATATACAAACATTGAATCGTTATGTCGTAGAGCTAAAACGAATACAGGCAGACCTAGGAGATATTACGGGTCCAGTTTCGGATCACCACAATAAAGTTAATATCGCAATAAAGTGAGACACACAAATTTTATGGTTTCCCAGTGCATATAAAAGTTATGTTTACACTAGACTGTAGTGAATTAAGTGGGCAATAGCTGATGTCTACAAAAAAGAATGTACAGACCTTAATTAAAAAGACTTTATTGCTAAAAATTGGGAACCGTTATCTAGAAATCCAGAGTTGCCACAAACTTTCAATTTGTAAAAAAAATGCATATGTGAAGGGCAACAGAGTATGCCTGCATAACGTTGTATGTCAACTGTACCTCAACTAAAAACAAAACAAAACAAAAGAAACAATCTGGGTTTCTGGCTTCTCTTAAAACAACAGAAGTGACCAAACTGGTCCCATGTCCCCATACTGGGGGCTGAGCGGAGGCCCTATTACACAGTAGTGAAGAGCACGGACACCGGGTTTATTCCTGATTCTGTTCTTAACTGTGTTCCACAGGCAAGTTATTTCCCTTCTCCCTGCCTCAGTTTTCTTGACCTTAAAATGGGGATAATAATTGGACCACCTCATTCAGCTTGTTGTGGAGATCAAATGAATTAATACCTGTAAATTACACAGAAGAGTGCCTGATGCATGGTGATGAGTTAAGTACCAGCAAGTCCTTGCGTGCTTTAGTTGGGACATCAGCTGGTTTCTTTTTTTTAAGATGTTTTTGGTGTGCACCATTTTTAAAGTCTTTACTGAATTTGTCACAATATTGCTTCTGTTTTATGATTTGGTTTTTGACTGTGAGGCATGTGGGATCTTAGCTCCCCGACCAGGGATCGAACCCTCACCCCCTGCACTGGAAGGCGAAGTCTTAACCACTGGACCGCCAGGGACGAACCTGGAACATCAGCTTTCTACTTTGCCCCCAAACCCATACAGTCCATTTCACGGACTATTCCGTAACTTGCAGATGTTGGAATTTTTAACTCTTTGAATCATCACCATTTTTTTTCCTGAAATGAAATGGTTGGTATAGGCTAACTAGTCTCCATAGACTAATAAATAAATGATTCAAAAGTTTTAAAAAAAACAGTTTTTGTGAGAAAAAGGCAACATCCTATGAATTGCTAAAATATCTAAATTACCATTTGGAGAGGCAGATACAGATTTTATAATGAAGTTACATGCCAAAGACAGCCAGATTAAAGAATCTGAGACTCACGTTCTACCATCAATAAAAACAGCTTACGCGTGACAAGGCAAGCTTTTGTTCACCATTTTAGTATTTTTAGATTTAGTTGTGGAACTCTGGGAGCGGAATGCAGATATTTGTCTTTTTTTAAAAAATTAGATTTGATGGTAATAATGTTTCATGTTGAAAAGGACATAAAATTGATTTTCTGATAAGAGTTCAATTGCTCCAATTAAAAAACCATTAAAAGTGATTATGATAAGTAACCATAATACGTTTTCCAACCTTGTGGTTCCGCAGGCTCTTTCTCACCAAAAGCAGCGGGTGAGACACAGCACTGCAAGAGGAGTCGGAGCCTCAGGTCTGCACTCTGGTGCCGCCACAGGTATCTGAGCGCTCCCCTTAACCCTTCCGGAAGCCTGCTATTCATCGACGCGATAGAGGATTCCCGTGCCAGGGCGTTTAGGAGGGCGAGAAGCATCATTAGATGAAATAAGGGAAACGTCATAAATTTTAATGACGTGCATAAGGCTAGTGGTTGGTTTTAGTGTTTTATGCACAAAATCCAATAAAATAAAATAATTGAATGAATCATCTAAGGCGTTTTACATTTTTCAGTTTTTAATGATCCTTCAAGTCTTTGACCTCCTCTTAAATACCCAGCGTATCACGTTAAGTGTATTGCATCTTATAAAAAACAACGTGCTAAGCAAAGGGGAGAGAAATCTTGTCAACCTCTCTTTCCGACAGTCTAGACTCTATTTGGTACCTACGAATACACAAAGCTAATAGAAATTGATGCTGGATTTCACTGTACTCCCCAAACCAGTAAAAACCAGTGTCAGTGAAACACTAGGCTTTCTAGAGGTGAGATGCTGGGAAGAAAAACCATCCCACTCATTATTCTGGACAGATAAGAATTCTCCTGGGAAGCCTGTAAAAATCTACTGAAAAGAATAAAGCTATGATATACTGTCAGCAGCAATTTGCCTTGGACAAATTGTTAGGCGATGGACAGCACGATCTAATAGTCCCTTTTACTTCTAATTTCTATGATTCTATTTTTTTAAGCCTTACACAGTTCTCTTAACCCAGTTCTGTTACATACTGAGCCAGAATCCCCCTGTGTTTGAGCCGTTCTCCAGGGTAGCAGGTACTTCTGGAAATTGCATTTAACACTTTGCTCAGTGGGTTAACTCTTTTAGGACTTCCATGCTCTGAAGAAAACCTCTGTGTTTACATGCAAAATATGATAATTCTTACAAGCTGATACAGAAAGTGCTTTTCTACAGGGTCAAGATGAGCAAAGAGCTGGAACTGGAGCTAAACTGTCCTCCTTATGTTTAGCTCTTACTAGTCACTGCCTCTGAAATCCTATTCTTCTATAGCAACACTGCTACTGCATGTCTCCCTACTACACAGATCTTGTTTAAAAACTCTTCGGGTCTCTTAGTGTCTACAGGAGAAAGACTAAATTCACTAAGACGATAATCCCCACAATTCCTACATTAGCTTATAGAGCATCTGTCTGCGTCAGGCACTGTTCCAGGTGCTGAAGATACAACAGTGAAACACAACAGACAGGGAGGCCAACTTCGTGTGGCTTTTGTAAATAAGTGAAATATAGAATATCCGGAGAGTGATGAATGCAAAACAGAAAAAATAAAGAAGGAAACAGGGACATGTGATGTACTAGGTGGAAGAAAGTTCACTTTAGCTCGGGTGACCAAGAAGGCTTCTTGACACCATTGTACCTATATTGTACTATTTTTATTTTTACCTGTGTGTCCCCCACTCAGAGGAAGAGGCACTGTCTTCTACATCTTTGTATTCCAAATGCCAGGTAATATTAATAAATAGTAGTTAATTAAACGGTACATTATGATCTACACATCTTCTGGGTTTTTTTTGTTTGTTTTTTGTTTTTACATCTTCTGTTCTTAAAACAGAATCTGAATCTACTTTCTAAGTTTAGCAAAGATAAAATCGGGGACTCATTCTTGGGTGTTTGACTTTTACGAAAACCACAAAATACACGTTCTAGGAAGGCAGGGATATTGCCTGTCCTATTCACAACAGAATCCCGAGGGTGTAGAACTAGGTCACAGTTGGGGCTCAACACCTTTTTCAATGAATGAATGAAACATTTGGACAGATGAAAATCCAGATGTGCTACCAACAGAAAAGGAGATGACGGTGAGCTTCCCCTTGGCAGTTACCTGCTGTGCTACCTACCACTTGACAGAATCTGAAGACAGGAAAGCATATATGTTATTTTGTCCTTCTGCCTCTGATAAGACAGGATATTCCTTTATTCCAAGGAGAAAACGGAACAGAAACTGCTACTCTAAAAATCTACCATGTATGGAAAACACGTCTCATCGCAGATGTGCTAGAAAAGGACTGACTTCTCGGCTTAAATTAAAAAAACAAAAACAAACAAAAAACCCCACAGGCTCTTGTGACAACGAAAACAGTATTCCTCTACCTAATTACTTAGAATACAAAAATCCCAGTGGAAGGGAAGAGGGGTCAGAACTTGACACTTTTAGTGGTCATCATTGCTCTTTTAAAAATTAATATCGATGAATTTCAGATGGTTTCCTCTGGAGGAAATTTTCCACGGGATGATAATAGGAGGCAGTGAAGAGAGAGAAAGGAGATGGAGTACTTGCTGGGGGAGGGGAAAGGGGGTATCTTTCTTGTCTGTTTCACATGCTTGCCTGGTTCTGATTCTGTTTAAATTGGCTACTGGCAAAAACAAATACTACAAACGGAAACATCCACTAGTATTTTACACAGAACTTTTTGAACTGTACTTCTTAAAACCCAAAACAGCAAATGAAGTCTGGAAAAATAACGGTTAATACGTCCTTTAGTAAGAAAGAAGAATCGCAAGTCAGAAGAACTGGGATCAAGTCTCGGCTCTAACTTTACTAGTTATCTGTTCCTGGACCCAAATCCTCTTTGAAAACTAATTCTGTTATCTACTCACTGGAGATAAAAATACAATTACCAAGCATACCTTATAGGACTTTGTGAAAATCAAGTAAGAAAGTGAGAGGTCAGTGAAAGAATGGTGGAAAAATATTTATACAAATACTAGGCATGGGCCAAAGAATAAAGCAGACAGCTGTCTCTCATGCACTGATTATGCAGGAAGTAAAAAGGAGGAACATAAATTATATTTCTTTTTGCTGCCTATATATAATTTCCATTAGAATACCTGCTTTATAATAATTTAAAAAGTATGCACACTGTAGGCTGAGCTGATTGTTTCCCCCTGTAACAGTGTAGTATCTCTAGTCTTCCTGTCATTATGTAGCACTGGATTTTTTTTGTTGTTCCTTTAACATGGTTTTAGATACTGAATATATTTTCAAAGCAATTTTGGTTTTATGGATGATAATTTTTAAAAGACTACACAAGCAAATGCTTGATAAAAATATCAAACTATAGTTGCTTCACTTCTTACATTTAAAACTATAATTCTGCATAGGGTTCCTGGCAATAAAAAGAAAAATGATATGTATGATGGCTGTGTTAGCTGGCTGGTGGTGTGGTGACTATTTCCAACTTATACCCTTCCACAGCTTACTGGCTGAATTAGCATATATACCTTTACTGTTTTAGGTTACTCTTAGCTAGAGAAGTAAAAGTGCAGATAACTTTATTGCTTGTTTTCTGAACGTACAGACCAGGGACAGCACAGGAGGCTCCTCGAATCTACAAGACACGCTTTGAAAACCTTGCCTTGTTGTGTCCACCCGCCGTCGACCATTAGATCGCCAACTCGCCCAATCTTAACCAAGGTCCTGCTCAGAAGTTTCCCAAACCTCAGCAATATTTTGCCTTTCCTTTCCCTCTCCGAGATTCTTACTAAGATTCTGTAAATGTAGTCATCACTTAGTGCAATAAACAATAACCATGATTTTCCTCACCAAGAGGTGATTTTTGTGAGCTATACTCAGGGAATTGGAATCTGGAAAACTTGAAGAGATTTAAAAGGATTAGCAGCAAGCTTTTTTTTTTTTTTTTTTTCAGTTTGAGGAATTATTCTAATATATTCAAACATCTTTCAAATTGAATTATGAGGGCAAGAAATTAAATTATTAACTCCAGGAAGTGGGGTTTTTAACGTGACTTATACTTCTCAATACACTGAATCAATGTTCGTTTTCATATAAAAAAATACTTGATAAGCTAAAAGTTTGCACAGCAAAATCAGCTGATTACTTTGGCAAACCACACGACCCTTGGTGATAGTCTGTGGACTGTGCTACGTTTGCAAACGCAACTGGTTTGCATTTTCTGAATTCTGCCTTCATTATAATACGTGAGAATTTAATCCCGAGAAGCTTGGACTAAAACAAGTTTTTTTTTCTGACTTTGTCGCACAAGTTAACTCTTCTCACCTGAAATGGGTGTTACACATATAACAAATAGTGAACAGACTTTCATTATCTATCTATCAATCATTCACATCTATAAAGAATCCTTCATGTGTGTATTTTAAAGTGATGTACTAAAAAATGGAAATTATGCGTTCAGGTAAAAGCAGTTCTAAAAATATACTAAATGTGGGTTTAAATTTAGATAATGTGGCAGTAGATTTCACTTAAAAGGGAGAGGATTTCAAAGTGAAGGACAGCAAAGGAGGCCTACAGTCATACCAAATTTGTGTTTGACGGGTAATAAGACTCATCAAGTCTATGCGGAGAGGTCTTGAAAACTAAATCTTAATGAAAACATGGGCATAGAGACTATGGCTCTAGGAGCATGTGACCTAGTCCCTGATGTCAGGCATCTGGTATTTGAGTGTGGCTCACGACTAACGACTTTATGAGAAGCTTTTTTTTTTTTTTTAATTGAAGTGTAGTTGATTTACAATGTTGCGTAGTTTCTGCTGTACAGCAAAGTGATTTTAAGCTACTGTAAACTCTCTCTTGTTTCTGTAGCTTAGGGAGTGTTAATAGAGAAATCAGTCTCCCTCTACCTTCCAGCAAGGCTACGGGTAGTTTCTGCTCATTTAAACAAAAGAACCAGAAGAATTCCCACCTAGGACTTCCAATTCTCAACCCTTCTTGATTCGATGGGTGGTCAGTTAAGAGGACAAAGGGTTTAAAGGATGGAGAGATGCCTGGGAGCACACATGAGTATTTTAACAACAACTGATACAACTCCTAAGTAGATACCCAGGGAAATAATGGTTTACAGTCAGTAAACAGCTGACCACTGATTTTAAAACCAGTGGCATGTTTACTCCAAAAGCAGACTAATGAGAAGGTGTTGATAGACATTTTCAACCTTGAACAGGAAAAAAAAAAAAAAAAGTTTTAGTTCCAAATAACTCCAAAAAAGTGGTACCAGAAAAAGTTATTTTAATTATCTAAATAGTATATCAAGCAAAAATGTTTACCTAGACCCCAAATCACTAACTTCATTAGCTGCATGACAGAGGTCAAAAAGAAAATCAAAACAATTGCTGAAATAAAAGGAAAACTAAACTTATTGTTCCCGTCTCTCCCCAGTGCCTTGAGTCATTATTCTTGTGCTAAGTTCCACCAAGCATATTAACTATTTGGGGCCACGAAGATGTTATTAATTCTACTGCTACAATAACATACTTTTTGAAAATTCTCATTTGCTAAAGAACCATCCTGGCCTTATAGGAGAACACGGTCCCACTGAGTTGAGATGACCATGATACCATTATTGGGGAATAATATGACATTTTTCAGTGCCTAGAGTTTTAGATGTTGGTCAGAAGAGTAAAGATGGGGAAGCACCGGAAGAAGGAGAAACAGAGGCCAGGGTAGGTGAAATATTGTGCTTTTAGTCATCAAGTGAGTGGCACGGATGCCGCCTCTCGTTCTCTGCACGTTAATGTAATTGTAAAGCCTGACAAGACGCTCTCCTATTAGCGAGGCCAGTGCAGGCTGCCACTGGATGGACAGCTGCAGATGTTCTTCTGGGGCTGGGTTCCGAGCCCACTCGAACACTGGAGTCTGCCTAGCAAGAGCGTCACACGCCAGAACCTGACCATGTTCGAGTAACGGTTCTAAAACTGTTAGTGTTGTGTTTACTTCACATCCAGAGAGGGTGAATTTCTAAAGTGTGTCTCTATTTGCATACGGTTTAATAGGCTCCCCCTATTTTGAAAAACTCACTTTAAATGTCAAACCTCTCACGGAACTCCCATTTTTAGTAGTTCGACTGTTGAGTGAAACAAAAATATTGACTAAATATACTATAAGGCAAACCTGTTTTAGGTGGATTTGCGTTTTATTTATCATAACACCTATATGCAATGAATAGTATTATGTGGAGACAAGCTATTTATTTAGTTCCCAGAATATGCCTGTTGGGAGGGACCCATATGTGTACTAAATCTGATACTCCTCTAAATATCTACAACTCACAGGTTGGAAACAACAGGCCTCAAGGATAGTAAGTGCTGAAAATCAGATCCACCTGCCTTTCAAACCGCACTAGTGTGTTAAGCGGATAAACAGATAATCTAAGCACAAGTGTATTTCCCCTTGAGCAAGAGATTTAACTCTTTCAAATTCCACTTGGTAATTTCAAAGAGTGTTTTGGTGAGAATTAAACAATATAACGAGCAAGACGTGTAGCACACTGCCTTGACACACAGTAAGTATTCAGTGTCTCTTAGCTCCTATTCTTTCTTTTAAAACTTGAAATTTTTAGATTCTCAATACATCTGTGAAAAACTGGACTGACTCAAAGTTAGAGAATATTCACTCCACAGAAAGAGTCGCAGCAGGACTACTTTGTACAGTAAACGGTGTATAAAGTGTATTTATACACCATATATAGCGTGTTTGATATACTGCTTAATTTGAAAACTTCTCACACGTGTACATATGGGTCAGAAGCATGTCCTCTGAATAGGGGTGGATGTCTCTCAACAACCTAGATAAACGATACTTAGCATCTGGTAGGATCATCCTCACTGCAAGTATGACTTAAAACATGCTGGTGCTTCCTAGTGACCTGAAAAGGTACGTGGCTTGTGAAAACGGGACCGTGATACTATAATAATCTGCTGGGATTGTTATAATAAGATTGTTTTTGTTGGTTTACAAGGGGAATATACACTGAAAGTATCCCATCATGCAGCTGCACGAAACCGTTCCGCTGGTCTCAGCTGACGCTTCACCTCCCGCCGTCCACTGCGGGAGGAGAGATTTTTCTAGTAGCAGCACGTGGCTCGCAGCAGCAGACACCACAAGCAGTCATGCTGGTAATTCTGAAGCTTCCGCTATGTTAGGACACTGCTGATAGGCCACACTGTCCAGGTAACTGTAAACACCAACTTGATCTTCTATTTTTCCTAAACACTTGATTTCCGGGGAAATGAACCTCTCTCTCTCCCTCTTTTTCTTTCTCTTTCCCAGTATAGTGCCCTGGGCATGGTCCACCGTGATAAACACACGGTCTTTCAAATGAGTATCTTATACCTTGATCCTGCCGTGTCCACTTTTAATGCTTTACCCTGTACGACAGCGGAACAAATCTCAGAAAACGATTTCTAAAGATGTTTTTATATTATACATCCAGGAGGATAGCAAAAGCCTACAAAGTGCTTACATACATGTACAGGACAAAAATCACCTTACTACATTTTCATTCAATTCATTTTATCACTTTGGTTTTGAGGATGCCTTATTTGGTAGCGTTGCTTCATTGTTCTACTAGTTCTTTGGGTACTTAATATTCAGTCATTATAAGAGTTGTCATCTACCAAGCACTTAACTTTGTGACAAACAGTAGACCAAGGTCCGTTGATGTATTAACATTTCACGGAAGTGTCTGAGCCTAAGTGTGATTTTTATTCCCATTTTACAGATGAAGACGTTAAAGCTTAGAGGATTTCAGTTATCTGCCTAAGGCCATTCGGTAAGTGTTGAGTCAGGATTTGAACCCAGAGCTATGTATCTAAATTACTTCTTGGTTTTAACTATGTTAGCTATTTTCAATTGTACATTTATGGCTTAAAACGTGTTTGGGGGATGGTATGACAAACCTCACTTTCTACAGTATTTTCTTGACAGCCGCTGAAAAAAACCTGAACTCCAAGTCAGCAAATAAAAAAGGACGGCAGAAACTGGTCAAAATGTGTTGTCTCTATCTTCTCAATTCAATAATTGTAGAATTTTATTTCTTAAAGTAGAATGCTAAGATGCAGAAACCGGAAAAACAAAGATTCTATGCAACCCTATGGAACAGCCTAGCTTCTGGAGGAAAGGTAACCCTATGGAACAGCCTAGCTTCTGGAGGAAAGGTTGTATTTGAGTAAAAAACATTTGAAAGAAGCGCTATTTAAAGGCGTTCTTTAAAGTGGAAGAATACAGTTTTCCATCTGAACCAAAAACAACTATAATAATAATAATAAGTTAATTGATTACCTAATTAACTTATGTAAAAACGAATCCACACGTCTTTGACCTCTTATGCTATTTTTTTTATCCCAGAAGGTAATGGAAATGCCAAAACCATGTTAGCTCTTGGGGCACCAACAGGGCTTCACCCTGTACGAACACGCTTTCTTTCGATGTTTTCTTCCCTCTTCTAAGCTGAACTCAGGAGGACAGAGGCGGGTCTGTGGTAGGACTGCTGGGAACCGCTGACTGCAGAAAAATTAGGCGAGAGTTTTAAACTGACAATGTTTAGACTGAGAGCTTCATTCCAAGCTCCTTCTGCGTTTCTGTGCTCCGCTTTTAATTATCGCTTCAAGTAAGTGTACTGGATATATACTTATCAACTCCTCATTTCCCCTGTGGACCACACTGTGGGTTACAAAATACAATTTCCATTTTGTCTGTGGATGGCCTAAATAAAGTACACACAAAACAACAAGGATGGGCTCCTTAATTTAGCAGGATAAGGTGCTCATGTAACAGTGGCCCTGGGGTTTAGACTAGAGGAGAAAGAGAACTAGATTCCACCTCAGTGGAGTTGAATAATTTCTAAAAGATTTAGCACAGAAGAACTGGGCCATCCCACACTATGAACACTTGGAAAATCTAACAATAACAGATTAATTTTTCTCACATTCTTTAATACGGGGATCCGTGGCATACATGCAATTATATCTTATGATATTTTAAGCGCAACTATCACAGGAACAAAACTGAAAAAGAAATGTTAGGGAAGTGAATATCATGGCAAGGCTGTATTAAATATATATTGGATTTCAAAATATATTGCATGCATGCCATGCATCACTGAATTCCTAACATTAGCCTCTCCACTGTGTAAGTAAACAATATGATAACATATCTTAATACAAAAATATATAAAAATAAAAAAATAAATAATTCATGCTTATTTTTAAAATGAATTTTCCCACCCGTGAGCTATATTATTTAGTTTATCATATTTCCTCCCAATATATGTGACCCCTTTCTATTCCAAGCCAACACATGTTCCAAGCCATAGTTCTTATCATAATCATTACTGTCATCAGCAGTGGCAACATTTAATGAGTACTCATTATCAGCTGGGTCTTAGGAATTCAGAAAGCTACACAATAGAGTCAGGAGTTAGCATGTTAGTGGGACTGTCAATGTATGTGCCAACCAGTGGAAAAAGCACGGTGCTTTGTGAAGGTCATGAGACTTCGTGGAGAAAATAACCCTTGAGATGAACCTTGTATAGTTAGGAATTATATAAGAACATAAGAATGAAAAAAATACTTCACTCCTGAAGCACGACTGGAACAAAGGCATACTCCACATAAGCCACTTGACTCTGAAGTTTTACATGATGAGAGATGAGAGTTGAAGGAAAAAACATTTTATGGTGGCTACTGATCTACGTATGGTATTTGTACTTTACACTGGAGGCAGTGAAGCTCACTGAAGGTTTTTGAGTAAAGGGAATGATAATGGCAAGTTTTATATTTGGAAATTTATCCATGGCCTGAAGGGAAGAAGCTATAGAGACCAGCTGGGACAAAGGAGGACATGTCTTAAATGACTTGGCATTTTCACATACATATATGTTACATGTTTTGTTTCCACACTAAGGAGAAGATCAAACTTATTTGCCTATACTTCTGGAAAGTAGGATAAATGACAGTTTAATACAAGGACACAGAGATATTCCAAGTACACTATAGATGCCACTGCCTAAAGAGAAGTAGACCTTGAGTAACAGAACATTCCAGATGACAGAAAAGATGTGAGAATGCCAGGAGAGCATCAGAGGAGACAGGGTTTGAGCTGGTTCTGTTCAGGTGTGTACGTCCTTAGGTCTTTATCACACAGTTTAAAGGGAAGTAGAAAACAACTCAAGTAATTCAAATTTGATTTTGATGCACTGATTTTCGTTGTTTATCTTCCCAGTGGACACAAATCAATTTGCACTCTCTGAACAGTGCTAGACAGTGCAGAGGATACACACACTGGTTGATAAAAACCAGTTTAACTGTAACGTATTGTTGATGATTCAGACAGGCATTTGCATTTACTTAGTAAGAAACGATTGTCTAATTTCAATTATACCTTAGACATTCTCCATGTATCTGTGGACACATGCCAATTTTTTAACATCTACCACCAAACAACAATTCCATTACCATTAATTCTAACTACATTTAGTGAATATTAATTTAATCTGATAATAAATTAAGAGCAAGGCAAGAGCATAATATATAGTGAGGATAACATCAGCCTGACCTCCAAACTGACCAAACATTAGGAACGTAATGTAGCGTGGAACCCGCATGAATGAGATTAATGCCCTTATAGAAGGGCTCCAGTGAGATCCCGAGCCCCTTCCTCAGGGTATAAGGAGAAGTCTGCAGCCCAGAAGAGGGCTCTTATTCGACCATGCGGACACTCTGGTCTCAGACTTCCAGCCTCCAGAACTGTGAGAAATACATTCCAGTTGTTTCTGAGCTACCCAGTCTCTGGAATTCTGTTACAGCAGCCCAAACAAACCAAGACGGCTGGTATTTACTGAACAAAGTGCTTATAATTTTCTTTGAGTCCTATCAGTCTGCACCTGTCTTCTTTGAACACCCTGAGAAAACCATAATTCAAAAAGAGTCACGTACCAAAACGTTCATTGCAGCTCTATTTACAATAGCCCGGAGATGGAAACAACCTAAGTGTCCATCATCAGATGAATGGATAAAGAAGATGTGGCGCATATATACAATGGAATATTACTCAGCCATAAAAAGAAACGAAATCGAGCTATTTGTAATGAGGTGGATGGACCTAGAGTCTGTCATACAGAGTGAAGTAAGTCAGAAAGAGAAAGACAAATACTGTATGCTAACACATATATATGGAATTTAAGGGGAAAAAAATGTCATGAAGAACCCAGGGTAAGACAGGAATAAAGATACAGACCTATTAGAGAATGGACTTGAGGATATGAGGAGGGGGAAGGATAAGCTGTGACAAAGTGAGAGAGTGGCATGGACATATATACACTGCCAAACGTAAGGTAGATAGCTAGTGGGAAGCAGCCGCATGGCACAGGGAGATCAGCTCGGTGCTTTGTGGCCACCTAGAGCGGTGGGATAGGGAGGGTCAGAGGGAGGGAGACGCAGGAGGGAGGAGATGTGGGAGCGTATGTATGTGTGTAGCTGATTCACTTTGTTGTAGGGCAGAAGCTAACACACCATTGTGAAGCAACTGTACTCGAATAAAGATGTAAAAAAAAAAAAAGAGTCAATGGAGACAGAGTTGAAAAAAAAAATTGTAACTTTTACCATTGTTATCCCTCATGCAATTCGTAAGTTTCTCTCTTTATCTGCTAATCAGTAATTTTTCATCTACATCCAGAAGGGTTGGAAATCCTCCTAAACAATATGTTTATAATGATGTGGTGATGGTATTCAAATCAAGCATTCTGTGATCGGGTATTTTAAAAAAGAAGGAAGAAAGGAAGAAAAAGATTCTTAGCAGAAAAATAAACAAAATATGTCTGTCAATATGCTAAGATTATATTTATATGTCCCCTTCCTTCCCACATCTCATTCTCTCTATAGTAAAATGATCTCAGCACTCCACTCTACCCTCTGATTACAGTGAGATTGCAGGACCTTTGCAGCCTTGCTACTGTAGCGCTATTTCCAACACCACACCGCTCCTGAAGCACCTGCCATACCCTTAGGCACCTGTTGTGATTCCTAACCATGCTCCCCTCCCCCCTTTAAAGACGAGCTCCCACCCAATAATCGGTCTAAAAGTAGGACACACAACAACTGAAGAAATGCAGAACTATAACTTGAAGTCTATTAAATGGCAGACTCTGCAGAGATCGGCGACACCTCAGCCTTTGGGTTCAGGTCAATAAAATCACAAGGTCTGTTTTTTATGAAGTAGCTGCATTAGCAAACTGGCCAGAGCTTCTTCTCTGAATTCTCATGCATTTTTTTAATCTCATGAATATGTTTTCCAGTGACATGTCATTGTCTTCTATCTATCCACCCATGGGCTACAGACACACACATATCAGGCAGGTGAAATCTTCTCCCCTGACTCCCTCCCTCTCCACCAGGGCCAGCCTGGGAACCAGCAAACACAGAGATCTGAGCCAGGCATCGGCTTAGGGAGCTGAGCCCAAGCTTCCTGAGCGGTTCCTACAGGCACAAGCACGTGAGCTTCCTTTGCTTCTAGGAGGGAACGCGGAGCAAGTGCCTCGGCGGGAACCCTCTTGCCCACTGGGCGCTCAGCTAGGAGTCCCAGAATATCAGACACAATTATATTCAAATGTAAGTACAAAAAGTCATTTTGACTCGAATATAAATGATTCTAGCGGCCATGTTGTATCACCCCCTCTACTGCGCCTCTCCATCCGCAGTGATAATCGAGCAATGACTACGTGCACTGAAATGATAATGTGATTAAAGGTGCATTTACCTATCTTGCTGTTAAGCACCTGCATAAGGGGATTGTTTCCTATAGGTCATTATCACCATCACCTTCAGGCGCAAGCCACTGTGTCTGTAAGGTCTAGAGACAAACTATTACTGCATCTCGTGGCAAGCGCATCATTTTATCACTGTTGACCTGTGGGCACCTTGTCAGCTTTCATTAATAAGAAATAAGAAATGAATGCCATTGCATGAGAGAGAAGAAATGTAAACCTCTGCTCTCTCCTTTCGGAAACTGTGTATCATTTATATTCTTCTCACCCATCTTAACATTAGACCATGGGCTTCTTTTATCCAGTCATGAGATTTAAGGAGTAGAGTTTGTGATTTTGTTTTCTGTGAAATTATTTTAAGTGCTACCATTAAAATGAGGAGCCAGAATACTCAGCCACAGACGCTGAGATAGAGGAGAGAGACGCAGAGGAGAGAGACGCTGAGACAGTGGAGAGACGCTGAGATAGAGGAGAGAGATGCTGAGATAGAGGAGAGAGACGCTGAGATAGAGGAGAGAGACGCTGAGATAGAGGAGAGAGCGCTGAGACAGAGGAAAGAGACGCTGAGATAGAGAACAGAGCGCTGAGATAGAGGAGAGAGACGCTGAGATAGAGGAGAGAGACGCAGAGGAGAGAGACGCTGAGACAGTGGACAGACACTGATATAGAGGAGAGAGATGCTGGGATAGAGGAGAGAGACGCTGAGATAGAGGAGAGAGATGCTGAGATAGAGGAGAGAGCTGAGATAGAGGAGAGAGAGATCTGTTTTTTCTAAAACAAACAGACAAACAATAAACATCCCTGTATCTGTCTAACAGTGTAATTCTACAAAGTACGTTCCCAGCATCTGGCCTATCTTGCATTAAATCCACCCAGAAGTTATAAAATTATAATTAATGATGCGATCCTATGTGTAGTACACTGACACCCTCACTAACTTAAATCTATATCTTATAGGTAAACAGAGTAAGTTTTATGTGTAATCATCTTATGAGACCACTCAGAAGGAAAACATACAAAGAGTGAAATGGTACATTTTCTTTTCTCTCCCACTTTATATTTTGAGAATATCAAAAGCATTAAGTGCTGTAACCCTTGGAGAAAGTCACGCCTGGTGGGACAGCCTTCTTTGTGTTTATTAAAAGAAGAAGAGCCTTTGTTAACGTGCTTTCCCTACGACTTTAATTTCATGTTGGCAGATCGCTACTCTCAGACCCCTGTAGACTTCCTGGTCCTGGAAGAAAGCTTTCTTCTATGGTCCCCCGAGTAGGCTAGTGACAAGTGAAAACACACAGGTAAAACTAACACAGAGCAGTCGTTTCAGAGCCTATATTCTGCGGTGGCAAAGGTGCGCAGGCAGGTTCCTACCTGCCGCTGGTTCCAAGGAGCCTTTTCTACAGAGCAACACAGCCCAACTCACGTGAAACAGGGAATCCTTTGGGGAGTAATTTCATCTTCATTGTTTCATTTCTCTTTAGTCTTTGGAAAGCAGCATTTATATTCCCTCTGCTCACATTTATAACGAGGAAACAGGACTTACATAGTTCAGAGAGTAAGTAAATTCTCATTTCTTTGGCAAAAGAAATCACCGGTTTCCTCAATTAAATTCAGAGTGAAATGAAAAGCACTCAAACATCCGGAGAAACACCAGAGCAGGGCGTTATAAAGTCATTTAATGGAAAAGACAGAAAGAATAGTGGAGAAAGCGTGCCTTGCAACAGAGCTACCCTTGAACATATCAGTGGCTTTGGAGATATATTATGCTATTTAATATGCACACAATATCCTTGGGAGGGCAGGTGTCTCCCCATGTTATGGTTGAAGAAACGCAGAACTGGGTTATGCGCACTACATAGCCGGTAAGAAGAGGAGGCAGAATTCAAGCTCAGGTCCGAGTTCAAACTTCACGTCCTTCCTATCATATCTAGAGTATACTGAAAAAATAACTCGCATGATGGATGGCATTTCTACCCAGTGAGAATATTTCTAGCTGCTAGAAAGTAGGACAAAAATAAAAACTGTATATTATAAAAATTCACATTCATATCTATAATTTAAAGAAAAATATTTTGTTGTTAGGAGAAAATTCAACTTTTTCTCTTTATGGTAACTTACTTTTGATTCACAGTTATCGGACATCACCACTCCCCTAGTGTTAAGTAAACTCAGACATCAAGAATTGGGAAGAGAACGTGAAGCTTAGGGAGAAAGCACAAACCCAATGTTATCGCTCAGAAATTAGAAATAATCACAAAAGAATATGATGAAATTGTGACATTAAATAGTAGAAATAGTTGCTTGATTATGCTTTTATCAACATCTCAGATGATGCAACGTAGATGGTCCCAAACTCCGAAAGGTCCTCCCAGGGTTCCAGGGAGAAGTCTGATAAGGCTTTGCACCCCTGGACAGTCCTGGCAGACCTAAGGTTGTCCCCGAGTGCCGGCTACGGGCCAAGGGACTGTATTTTACATCATTGCACACACGTGTAGACCCCAAACAAATCAGCGAAGAATCCTCACTGCACATGCCATCAATGCATAAGGTTAGGAACTGGAAGACGCAGATTATAAACCAAACCCTCCCACTTACCAGCCATGAGACCTCCGTCAAATCCATCTCCCCTGTGAGCCTCACTGGCGAACTGAGTACACGATTACACTAATCTCACACACTTGGATAGTCATGAGGGGTTCAAAGAAGGTAAAACTCATGGGGACATTCTGTAATTGTAAACACCATTCAAATGCAATTATTATTATTGTCAGGGCTGTTCTGTAATTTCTGAAACACCTGCTACGATACTATTGCTAAAACAGCTGGCTACCAGGAGGAACCTGTCCCCTAAGCAACTCCCACCCAGAACAGTTTTCCTCCGCATCGAGTGGGTTTCCATGATGAGATGATTGCCCTGCATGGCTGGCAACCTAACGCCATTACCGTATTTTGAGAAATCAGTCATAAATAAATAGATTTCTTACATAGGAGGTACCTACTGTGATGAAAGCATACACTATAGACTTGGGAGTGCAATAATATCCTGATGACTAATAAAGCTTAAAAACATCAGGTGGAAGGGGAGACATTTAGGTAAAAATACTTTAGGGTAAACAGATGGAAAAATCTAAAACAGCACCATTTTAATAATTACATAAATATTCTCTCATCAGATTTTGGAACAAGCTGGCTTCTGTTAAAAACAAATCACCACCACCACCAACTCTGCTTGCTTTTACCCTTTATTCCTTTTCTAAAATAATAGCCTTTTTCTCTCCCTCTTATGAGGTCAAAAATCCCGAGTTCTCGCCACCAGAATCTTGGGTTTAACCCCTTCTGATTGTCCTGCACCAACACTTCATTAAAGGGGTTGAAGTTAGGGAAGTTTTCTGTATTGAATCTACATCGTGTCTGTGTTTTTGACCCATTTCCTACCTCCCAGTGCCATCCAATAATGATACCTTTTTAAGCTGGTTAAAAGAGACTCTGAAATTTTAAACCTTTTTATTTTTTTCTTTCCTCTGAGCTAGCCAGAAAAGAGGAGAATTCAGACTGAGCCATAGCTCCATCTTCTGGAAGTGTGTATCACTAGCAACAACTGAAGACCCAGAGGCACCCAAGACATTTCCTCACTGAAGCACTCACGCTCAGTCTGTGTGCAAAAGACCTTTTATATCTCACTCACGAAGCGAGATTCTTCTTCACTCCATCAGAAGGAGAGGAACACCCACCTTAGAAAACCTTCAGTTACTGAGGGAAATAACTTTGCCGGAGCACAACTCAAAGTAAGCCCCTGGCTGGCGATAAACCCCCTTCATGAACGCAGGCTCCGTACACCGGAGAGCTAGCTTACAGCCAGATGAAAGAACCCTTTGAGACACACAGAAATCACAAGTTATTTGATGAAATTCCCATGTCGGAAGAATTTTCAACTTCAGTTAGTGCCATGTTCCATTTTAAATGTGAAATGACGACTTGCGCCGCACACCTGGCTTCTGGTGACTGTTTTCCATAGTGTTTTGCTATCGAGCATCTGCTTTTCTATTTTCATGTTAGAAAAATAAGGCTTGGTTATGCAAACTTGATTTCTAATTTTGCATATTTGTGTTTCTATATCAAGCTGAAATGCGTCTGCGGTTCCCACGCTTTATTTTAAAACTCTGAAACAGTTACTGTCTATACTGTCCACTCGTACTTAAAAAAACAAGACAATGGGTTTTATTGCTTCCAATCATTGATTCCATGTTTCTCTCCCTTTGAGGTAACTTGAGGCTACGTAAAGTCTGAGAGGCTCAGGTTATGTCCAAATATATAATAGAATCCCCTAGTCTTCTCATCTTGTACATCATTAACACTTTTCTTGGTACACTGGAGCTTGGAAGGATATAAGCTGTGCTATTCGGTATGGATCAGCTGTTTATTAACAGATTATTTCAAAGATTTGAGTAATCAAGGTCAGTGAGCCATTAAGACTTGTTTCTTTTACTCTCCTTAAATGTTTCTCTCTTTTTCCACACCGAGCACTCCAGGGAAGCTAGACACCCACCTTCGTATTTTCTGTATCCTTTAAAATTGTGCTGGAGATTGAGATCATATTACATAATTGGTTTCTAATCTGGAAATAGAAAAAAAAATCTATATAACTATTAAAGGTGAATGAACTGAAGCCAGCACTCTGGTATTAGTAAAATCACCCCAATACACAATAAAACACAAAGTCCAATTTATTAAACAGGATTGGGAATATGGCCCTTTGGCAGAATGAATGTTGTGAGAAAACTAAAACTCACCATATTTGGGTGGATTGGATGAAGGCAGTCAAAAGGCACAAACTTCCAATTGGAAGATACTTAAGTATTAGGAATGTAATATGCAACATGATTAACATAATTAACACTGCTGTGTGTTATATATAACACCTGTTGAGAGAGCAAATCCCAAGAGTCTCATTACAAGGAAAAATATATTTTTTTCTTGTTCTTTTATTTGGTATCTATATGAGCGAACGGGTGTTTGCTAAACTTGTGGCAATTGTTTCATGATGTATATAAGTCAAATCCCTATACTGTGAAACCTGAAACTTACGCAGTGCTGATGTCACTTACATCAATAAAAGTGGAAGAAAAAGCCCTCCAAATCACCACATTCTTTTTAATTTTCAAGGAATTAAATATACAGAGACTACACTTAACATTAAAATTAGCTTAATCACGATGCTTCAGAAAGAATACGGAGGGCCTGCAGACCATTATGATAAACACCAGGTATCACTGTCAAGTACCGAAGAACTAGAGGACACAAGCGCTCACTCTAATGTGGTCCTGGAATCAGGAGATATTCCTTTAAAAATATTTCAGGGTACCTGTTTCTGTGCTTCTTATGTGTCTCTTTTTCATAAAAATGAAAGACAGAAAATGTGTGTGTAAATCTGACAGTTTCAACGGGGCTACGTGGATTTTGAATAAAACGAAAATGTGCCTCATGGTGAAAGTCTATACCTGAAGTCTCCCCGTGTCGTATGTGGCTTTCTTGATTAACGTGCTTCGTTCAGTGGCCTCAAAGGAGCCTGCATTTTAGAGGAGAGTTTTCTGTGGGCTTTTGGATGACTGGCTTGCAGCCAAAGCACTTACCCCACTATTCAGGATATACTGTAGAAAACCATACAACTGCACCTAAGAGTCTTTAATTGCTAATTGTTCCTAATAGCTGTTTAGTATATAATGCAAACTATAATACGTGATGTCAATTTGAATTTCAAGGTTGTTATTCAATCCCGAGTTTCCGCTGTGTTATGTTCTCTTCCTGTGGTTAATGATGTCTGAAAAACCCTCGTGGAAAAAAACAGTCCTGGCTTGGGTAAGGGGCAAGGCCTGTATTCCAAGAATAACAATAAAAACATAGAAAATAGAGGTTTGAGTGATAGCCTACTGTATGTCTGAACACAATATCGAGTACTGTACACAGTGAGATGAATGGCAACCTCTGTGCTTCCCATTACACGTCTCAGTGACCGTCCAGAGATTAACCGCGCTGCGGATTACCAGTGGAATTTGGCATCTCCTTCATTGTCACCCGCATCCAAAGAGGTTCCGTTATGCTCTGGGAATCACTTTCTCTAGGTCTTATTCTTAAAGAATGGAGACAAGCAGCTTTCATTACTTCTGAGGAACTCTCTCACAGATAGATGCTCATTGATCTGTTCTCCCTTCTCCTCACACTGGCTTAAGCAAGAAGATGGGAGCCTTCTTATAACAGGCAACGGAAAAAATGCAATGGGGCCAAACCCTGGCTAGCTAATAGTCTCTCAAGTACTCCTCCCTCTGTTCTCTCTGCAATTCCAGTCAGATTTCCCGCACTTGGGGTTTAAATGTCCTCTAGCCCTTCAGAAGCTGGCATCGAATTGCTTCTTCACGTTGTCAAATGACGAGTGTTTTCTTCATTGACTTGGTTTCTGCCCGATTCTGGAATAGACGGTAAGCAGGATGAGAGAGACTGGGGAAGTATAAAACTCACTCAGAGAAGGAAGAGAGCAGATCTGGGAGTCGGGGAGTGAACAGGGGGAGAGTACAGAAAAGCCAAGTAAAAAATTGAAAAACTGCAGATTGGGCAAAAGAATGGGGAATAAGCTTAGAGTGGAGTGTTGTTAGGGAAAAAATCTGCTTGTGTTTGAAAAACATGAAATGGGAATATCTATTGACACATGTGCGTGTGTTACCTACACATGGTGAGACATGCAGAACAATGTTCTGTCCTTCCCTACCGCCTTTCGGCACGAAAAGCACAATAAGCTATTTGGTTCATCAGTCCCGTTCTCCATTGCTCCTTATCTAATGCTGGTAGATCACAAAATGGCCACATCTTCCCTTTTCCTCGTTTGTGTGCCTTTTCCTTCGGGATTTAGAAGCTCCTCCCAACAACATATAGGTGTTATTTCTCTTCCCTTTGAATAAGATCTGCCTTGTGACTCGCTTAAGCCCGTACAATGTGGTGGAAGTGATGCGAAGCCTCTCTTCCGTGCTTATACGGGCCCTTTCAGAATCCCGCTCAGATGTTAAGTGAGCAAAAGCTCGGCTAACCTGAGGAGATGAGATTCCATGCGGAATACAGCTGAGTCCCCCTAGCAGAGGTGATCCTAAGCTCGCCAGCTCCCAGACAAGCTGGCTACACACACAGGACGCATGAATGAATACAGTGAAAAGAACAGAACTACCCAGCTGAGCTCTGCCCAAGTTCCTGCCCAGCAGAATCAAGGGTTAAATTAATGTGTGCTAAGCCACTAAGTTTTGGGGTGCTTTATTATGCATCAAAGGCTAACTGCGGCAATCACCAACTTACATTTCTTGGGTAGCTTCATTTTTGTGTAGTGATACTACATTAAGTATTAAACCTATATTTGGAATTCACATTTTTCTTATAATCTTCTTACATGAATCTCCCAAGAGCCTTACATAAACACCTGGATATATTAATCCTATTCGTGGTTCAAGATACAAGATGGTTTGAGAGATACTAATCTGTAATTCTTGCATTTAAAAAAAAATAACTTCAGTTAAGACGATGCCTATGGCACAGAATGAAGTCAATTATCCACTTACTTGTTCAGTACGAATGTTCATTTCCTAAAATGCAAGGCCTTTTGGTCTTGAATCCTAGCAGGTATTTTAAGACTTGGATTTTGGGGAAAGGATACACTTGGGGGAAAAGAGTTCCTGATACGGGCAGCCAAGATACATGGGCTCCAACTCTCATGAGTTTCTTCCTCCTCTAATTCATCAAAGACGCAAAACTTCGGAGAAAACTAGATTGTTCACCTACTATAATAGCACACAGATCTATCTGTCTGATCTGTGCTCTTCATAGCATCATTTCAGGATTCAATACCTCCTCAAAAAATCATTAGTTCTACCAACCTCATGCACTCAAGCAGTTTATTCATCGTCAGAAAGCTTCTTGGCTTCAGTGGCTCTGGTAACAGACAGAGGTGGTAATGGCATTACCTAATTCTGTGATGCACAATTAATTTAATTTTTTCTCTATGTTTAAAATGGAAATGCCTCACAACTTAGAACTGCTCTTAAATAATGGGCTACAAATTCCACCTGAGTTTCAGGAATCGCACCATATGCTTGTGAGCAGAAACTTGGTAGAGTCGCTTTCAGTTGAAAAAAAAAAAGTAGCAAAATTGGTTCTGAATATAAAAAAGAGTATAAATGGATGAAATTGTACAAAATTCCAAAGGTTTCTGTTTCCATCAGGATTTAGGCAGGAAACAAATGGCATTATCATAGGGAGTCATCGAGGAGAGGAAAGACACTAGTTGGCAACCTGTGGGCAGGGGCTCCGTGCAAGGACTCGGAAATTAGGAGTAGTAGGCAGCGCTGCTGAACCCCTAGGGAGGGGGCAGTTGCTAAGCCCCAAAAGAGCTGCTTGGAGAGGACCACCTAAGAGGAGCTACGGATTCCCTGGGCAGCCACCAGGAGGTGATCTGTCAGGAAAGGGAACAGGACATAGCCCGCCTCCACACGCTTTCCATCCTTTCATCTGTCAGTGCCACAAATTGGCTCAACTCAACAAGAAGCCCAGGGGAAGCCCACTCATTAATTATATTCATTCAATTCAGCCCCCTGAGACGTCAAGCAGGGTGGAGGAGAGTGGAGAGTGGACCAGAGGGACCGTGGAAGACGTCCAGCACAGTTCCTTCACAAAGAGTAAGAGCTGAAAAGACATTTTAATGAGTTTTTAATTCTCTGAGAATAGTGGCATATCTAGCTGAAGGAACTCCTATCATACTTGTTTTTACTTAGAATCGTGTAGGGAAGAAAATCAAAAGACTGGAAATGTTAAAAACAGTAGGATGCAAACGGCTCTTTCCTCGCTAGTCCATTCTTAAAGCTCTTAGAATTGTACTTTTATGATCACCTTTCGAGTTCACTGCCATTTTCCCCAACATCATCATCATTTTCTAAACTCGTAATTATTAGAGTAAAATCATTTATTTTTTCTGCTATAGAAATCTATAGAACTATCTATATCCATGAAAAGGAATGAGTCAAACTCATTCCTTTTGGTGTCGTTTTGGTTCTGCCTGTAACATGCTGCTAACCTCAGGCAAGTTGACAAACCTTTTCTGGCCTAAATTTCTTCATCCGTACAGTAGAGACAGTAAGAGTCCCTACCTCACAGGGCTGTTGTGAAGATTAAGAAAATTCTTCCAGGTAAAGCGCTGAAAACTGTTCCTGGCACACAGTAAGCACCCCCAAAACGTTACCTAGTGGCATTAATAATGAGGGAACATCGATTCCGAATTTTACTATTGGATTAGTATTGGTTTTCTTTTTTTTTTTCTATGATGATCCAACGAGGTCTCAGTGCATCTTACGTGGTGAGACTCGGAACTAGGCAGCATGAACCACCTTCCCTAAACCCCTCACCAGGCTCCAGCCAGACAGGCAACACGCGTAAGAAAGACAGACACATCCGTTTAATCCGGGGCTTTACAAGATTTTAAGAACAGATTTTACTCAGCACCATGGTGTGGCGACGCAGGACGGAATGATGCAGAGCCGTGTGTGGAAGATGAGTTCCCAGAGGCAGAGTTCGCAGCGGGACTGGTTCCTTTATTTACAGTCTCCACAAGCAGGAAAAAGACACCCCCACTTGTAGATCTCAGAATTAAAATATATTGCCAATCAGAATGCAGGATCTGTGGATTTTAAACTCAGCACTTCGACCACCCCCTGGGTGCCCAGATCAGGTGCCCATCAGGGCTTCACCTCAATCCTCGCCTCGGGTCAATCTCCAATCCCAGCTCATCGGAGATGCTCTCTGACACCTTCAGACACGACACCCTCCTTGATAAAAATAGATTATTAGCTTTCTTTGTCTGGAGGCAATCAAACACTCTAAGAAGTGAAAGAAATGTGCTAAAGACAGATAATCAGCTAATTGGAGCTTTCTCTACCAAGTAATAAAAGAAAGAAACTCAAAGAACACTGACAGTGGGAGAGGAGTGAGGGGGAGTATACAAGTACTTCATCGGAATTACAATTCTCCCTTCGAGGGCAATTGTGAGGACAGTATCAACTTGGGTTTGGATCATCTATACTTCTTCCAAAATCAGAGATAATTGAGAAATTCTCACTCGGGCACTGAGGTGACTTTGTGAGTCTCCTTTTGAGATGCAGACAACTGCTCCAAGACGGAAAACCACAAACCACCTTTGACCCCTGCTGATTTTTCTATTATACTTCACCATCTACTCCGTCGCAGAAAATACTGGTGCCTGAAGTCTACTGAATGAATTTGATGAAACCAAGGGCAGCTTTACTAGTACCACGGTCAGCGAAGGGCCTTTCGAGTTATCTGAAATACAGAGAGCACAAAAAAGGTAAACTAGTTCTGCTATAGCTGGAAAGAAGGGATGCGGGAAACCAAAGCAACACACAACAAGCAACACGATGTACAGATGTAACAGAAGAACGTGGAGCAGAGAGATGGGTAAACGGGGGCCTGGGGGAAGCTGGAAACTCTGATGCCTTCATATGTGCAGAAGTTCAGTCACCACGGATCCCTGCCGAGCAGTAAGAATAGTTAAAGGACTCCTTCCTCCTGTCGTGAGAACAGCAGCAATGGACCTCACTGATAGAGCACTTACTCTATGCCAGCCATTAGCGTGGTAAGCGTCATCCTGAGCAATATAGTTATTTAGTCTTTTCAACAAATCTGCAAGGTAGATACTATTCCCACCCCATTCTACAGACAGAGAAACTGAGACACAGAGAGGGTCAGTAACAGGTGAAGGTCAGACCATCCATTCCAGGATCTAGACTCTTAACCACACTTTATAGTGTCCCTAAGACGTATAATAATCCACCATGAACACAGGGAGGGGCATTCCAGTGTCCTCTATGTACATGACCACTAAGAGTGCGTGTTACAAAGAGAACACACACACACAGATAGGAGAAAGACACTGGGAGGCAGCAGGTGGAGATGCTGCATGTAAATGTGACGGTAAGTGGGAACCATCACCACGTTAACACACTAAGGCTCTCAAGAGGCTGCAACAAATGAAGTCGGAGGAGAAGCTTGGAAACGGTGAGTAGCTGCGGGGAGACCTGTAAACCTGAAGGGAAGCGAACAAGAAGGAAGGAGCCAGAGGAGAGGCCAGAGAAGCCAGGAAGGGACCACCTACCCCAGGCCCTCCAGGAAGGGCGACCATATATCCCAGATTCCTTGGGACAGGCGTAAGTTATCCTCGTCCTGTTGTACTTGTTACAACTGTTCATTGTACTCTCCAGTATCCCAGGCTGAACAATACATTACATGATCACCTTGCCTCTCCGGCACGTTAAAGACTTGGGACTCGGGCGCCCTAAGTCGCTGAAGTGTTTTCCGGCGGGAAGGGGAGGGGGCGGGGAGGGGTAAAGATAGTCTAATATTTGACTTACAAGAGAACCGCTTTGGACTGCAGTGGGACAAATAAACTAGGGTAGGGGCAATAGTGGGTGAAGATATTCAGTGGTTCAGGTTTGTGAAGAAGGGGATAGAGGAAACTAGTCTGAAAAGTATTTAGGAGATAGAGTCAATGGGGCTTAGTGAGGCAGGAGGCAGGATTCTTTATTTCCTCAGCATTTTAGCCACAGATTGTGTTACTTGCCAATACCAGAACTATGGGGAAAGGAACAGGTTTGTGATACAACCCAGGAAGGGGTTCAGTTTTAGACATGTGGATGAGGTGCCAATAAGGCTGTTTGCTCCCCGTGACTGGAGATACTGATCACACATATTCTCTAGATGCCCAGAACACAAAGGAGGTATCTAGCAAGTTCTACAGAGACATTCAAATGTCAACATCAAAATGCTAGCTGAAACCATGGCAATGATGGAAATAATCCAAGTGCAGAGTTTGGAGTGAGACACAAAGATGATCAAGACAAGGTCTGAAGAATTCCGATGTTTAATAACGGAGTAGAGACAGTTAGACAAGGAACTTGAGGTCAAAGCTCCAGAGTGGAGGAAAGGAAGAGGAGATGACACGGAAATCCAAGGCATGGAGGAGGGAGTCAAGGGCGAGGTATGTCTAAAAGGTCGAAAAAGATAATGACAAAAAATGACCAAATCAATTATCATGGAGCATTTCGCGGGGTGGTGGGGCCGAGTCAGATCAGGACGGCGTGAGGACACAGTGCACTCGGCACTTTAAACAGGAGGATGGTGGGAAGAGCGTGAGAAACAGGACCGCCTCTAGAGCGAGACGTGGGTCAAGTGAAGACCTGCTCACAGACGGAAGTTCATGCTTGAATGCCAAAGGGAAGAAGCCACTAGAAAGGGAAAGGGTGAAGATGTAGAAGAGATGGGATAATTGGTCACGCAGTTACTGAGGTGTTTGGGCACACAAAGAAGAGGGGACTCCTGACCTTAAAAGCAATGCCTCCTCCGCTGTTAACGTGAGAGAAGAGAGGACGGAGGCTGAGGCATCAGGCTTATGGATCTGGTGGTAGGGATTTGAGGTAGTTTCCCATATGCCTCCACTCCCAGGAAAAATGCTATCTCTTGTAGCAGAATATTTGGTCGTAAGAAATAAAACAACCTCAACAAACTCACTTGGCGTGTCAGAGAGAGACACTTCGATAGAGACAATGCCAGGCAGTCAGTGTGCGACTTGAGAGCAGGCATTTCATTTCATTCATCTCTGAGTTCCCGAGGATGTAGCTCTGTGCCCTGCACATAGCAGAGTCTGGAACGAACGCTGATGAAATGGGATAGCCTACAAATAACACGCAGCTTCCGTGTCTAGATCTAGAGGCTCCTTTCAGTTCAAAAGGGCAGAACAGAATTCGTGAAGCAACCAGGCAATTCACAAAGGGTTCCTGGGCATTCTTTGGCCTGGGCCTTCCAGACAGCTCTAAACCAACCATCTAGGTTCCCCAGGCACTCCCCTGTGTTCTCCTGGCACCCCAAGCCCGCCTGCTCCAGGGCAATCACACTGCACCACAGTCACCTGTTTGCACGTTCAACGTCCTTCAGTATCACTCGACTCTGAGTATTTTGACAGCAGGGACTGGACCTCAGTGTCATTAATAATATTCAGGAGAATAACTATAATCTTCTCATCTAATTCTCTCAACAGCATTATAGGTAGTGAAATTATTCCCATTTTACACTTGAGGACACGAAGGCTTATAGAGAGATTAAGTAACTTGCCTAAATTCATACAACTTATAAGTCAGCAAGTTTGGATTCCAATCCAGGACCGCCTGACTTCAAATTTTAGGGTCTCAATTACCAGCCCTTCCTTATCTGTCTGTTGTTTCCCCTTCCTTCTTTCCTTCCTTCCTTCCCTTCCTTCCTTCCCTCCCTCCCTCCCTCCCTCCCTTCCTCCCTCCCTCCCTTCCTTCCTCCCTCCCTTCCTCCCTCCCTTCCTTCCTCCCTCCCTTCCTTCTTTCCTTCCTTCCTTCTTTCCTTCCTTTCCTTCCTTCTTTCCTTCCTTCCTTCCTTTCCTTCCTTCCTTCCTTCCCTCCCTCCCTTCCTTCCTCCCTCCCTCCCTTCCTCCCTTCCTTCCTTCCTCCCTTCCTTCTTTCCTTCCTTCCTTCCTCCCTTCCTTCCTTCCTTCTTTCCTTCCTTCCTTCTTTCCTTCCTTCCTTCCTTCCTTTCCTTCCTTCCTTCCCTCCCTCCCTCCCTCCCTCCCTTCCTTGTTCAATAACTAGCATAGTATCTGACACAAAAGTGACATGATGACATTTAATGCATATTTGTTCCAAAAACGACTGGATGACGGAAGTTCAAGACAGAATCACGATCATGAAGCCGTTATGTCACCTTCCACAGACAACACATACCAATGATCCAAGAATGTGCCACTTGAAACACTTTCGGAAGCACATCAAACCACGTTTCCTTCTATAATGACATGCATTTGGCATAAGACTGATCCTTTCAGGTAACATTCAAGGAATGGATTTTATTTTATTTTTATTTACTTATTTTTTAATATTTTTGATGTGGACGATTTTTAAAGTCTTTATTGAATTGGTTACAATATTGCTGCTGTTTTATGTTTTGGTTTTCTGGCCACAAAGCATGTGGGATCGTAGCTCCCCGACCAGGGATCGAACCTGCACCCCCTGCATTGGAAGGTGAAGTCTTAGCCACTGGACCGCCAGGAAGTCCCAAGGGATTGATTTTAAAGAGCGAGGTTTTGTACTCAGTGACATGAAAAGCGTAAAGGAAAGAGCACTACCACCAGCCTCCTGGTGTTCCTTCCACTAGTGATACTGACAGCAAAACCCAGGCACTTGGCGGTAATAATTCCTAATAATGGAATGCATCACCAAAGTAAAAAAGAGAACAACTTTTCTTAAAAATGAAGGACAGAGAGTGCAGGATATGGACACAGCATGATCTCAGAGTCTGTTCCACACTCTTCTCTCCGTTTAATTTATGAAGAGAAAAATTACTGTGATAGATATAAGTTGGCAGTTGTGATCATTAACAGAGAGCTACTGCCCATGGGTATGCAATAAAATGTAGTACATATTGATTTCTTTTAACGTTAACTATTTTGAGGTTGTGACTGAAAATTACTGTTGAATTGCAGATAACACTAGCTGTGCTCCACAAACAATAAATATAGTAAACTGGTTATAAGAGCAGTTATTATTATGTTTGTGTCATTAGATTTACTTTACTGACATAAACAGTTCAAAACAACACACATGTATATGTCATTTAAGTACTATCTATTCAACTTAGTTTAACAAATAACACCGTACGCCATGCTACATGCAAATGCAAGAACGCAGGCTTCTTTCAACTTGACTGAGCAACCATTGCTCTTCTATTAAACTATTTTCATATCATTTCCATGGCACGCTTTCAGAATTAACTTCTTTGTCTGTGAGAGGAACTGCTCCTCCAAAGAGGGGAAAAAAGAGAAAGAAATAAAGCTCAAAGAAGGAATGAAAGAAAGGTGGGTTTACTGCCTATATATTCTGTGAAACAGATTGAATAAATTCAGAGTCAAGCAGCAGAATGCTTCCAAGCTGACAAAGTCTCCTCAGTAATTGGATGAAACCTACATGAAAAGCATCCAAACAGCTGTTTCTTCAGCAGCGTCCCTTTGAACAGGACGGCCTACGAGCAGCTCCCAGTGGAGTCCTTCTGAGGGCCAGTCTCTCGGGGTGCTGTCCAGCTCTGCCAGCCGCACCCCATGAGGTTCCGAGGCTTTCGCAGAGGCCGCCTTTGTGGTGAAGAGCCGGCATCTCTGCTAGGAAGATTTCATGGGGAAAATATCCTTACAGATCCAGCCTTTACACAGGCTGACAAAGACACTAAACTCTCCTGCGCACAAAGTGAATAAAAAGGGCTTTCTTAGTGGCCGTGAAAAGCCAGCGCATATCTTAGCTCACGTTCCGCCCTCTGACAGCAAAGAGACGCACTTACATGTTCATTCCACACCCCGATGGCCCTTGAGAGATGGCCTTTAGTCTTCTGTTCTCCTCTCTGTGAAACTTTTAAGGGGATGGTTTGGGACCAGAATCTTCTCCTTGTCCTTGGACAGCCTGTCATGAGGTAGCTTGGGTACCTCCCGAAGTGGATTCTCATTTGAGAGACAACAACGTGTCATTCGCATCACACACCAAACCCTGAGTGTCGACAATCCAAGGTGGGCTACAGCCGCCCTTGCTTGAGGAGGGCCCTCAATGGCGAACGGCTCCCTAGGTGAGGAAATACCGTATCTTCCTCTACAAAACCCCTCACTTCTGTGAGAGCTTGGCTTTTTAAAACACAGAGACGGGAAATTTGGACTCTTATGAACGAACACAAGTGGTAACGTGTGGGTATAATCCATAATTAACACAATCTGAAAGACAATGCTGGGAAATGATGGAAAACATTTGCATAGATAGAATGGCAACAGGGATGTTACTTTTTCCAGTCAGAAAGGAAAGACGCTACTGAATTACTCAAGAATTCAAATGTAAGCTCCACGAGCGCAAGATGTGGGCAACACCTCCAAGGCCTAGCACTGGACACATAACACTAAACACACAGAACACATGTGGAAAAAAGATATTGAAGAGAAAATCAGTTTTGTCTACTTTTGCAAAAAATATCCATTTGGCACTAAATTACTGTCTTCTGCACATGCGATTTCTTGTGTACGAGCGTTACAACAAAAACACTCTTGTCTATAGTGTAAACCTCACTTTGACCGGATGCACATGTACGTTGATACGTGACTTAATGATAGTAGCTGTCAACTTGAGGACCGGTTGGTGGCTGCTTCCTTCCTAGCAGCATGTTTTGTTTTGTTTTGTTTTGAATCATGAAAATGACTCGGTCCTCATGTGCCCTCCGCCAGCCGCTCCATGCTGCTTGGCTTTTGAGCTATCGCTGGCTTTCCTACATCACTACACAGTATGTTCAGCGCGCCCTTGAAGCATTTCTTTTGTCCCTATTCAGTCAGCATGCCCATCCTCAGCTGCCCACGTGGAAATCGCTTTGATAACCTGCTGTCAGCCATTCTCTTTACACGACCAACCTACTGAAACTGAATTACCATAAGTATGGCTTTCCCACCAGTGTACTGACGGTGCTCTGGGCCCTCATTAATGCACATCATTTTGCCATTTAATTTTAAATATAGCATACAGGGAGAATTGCCTAGGAACTGGGTATCGTATCAGTGACAGGCCTGACCAGAGCTCAAAGAAGTAGAATCCTCTGCAGTCTGCCAGGCCCTGAGTTCTCAATTAGAATTTCATGGAAGAAACCAGAATTGGTCCTATCACAGCCATTCTCTCCTTTTCTCTCTACTGGTGTTTTTTCTATATATTCTAATTCTCCTTTCTGTAACACCCTTCTGTCCTCTCTCACCTTACCATCCAACAGGGAAAAAGAGGGACGTGAAACAAACTTCTAAGCTGTCGTTATTACCGGTAGTTCCCTTATCAGTCTTCATTCAGACTGCAGGTGCCCTAGGTTCTACCATTCTAGGAGAAGAATAAACTAATCTTCAAAATCCTCCCATGCTCAGGAGGACTTAGCTTGGGTATGCTGCTTATGACAATCATTTTGTTTCTTATTTCTATTTGTTCAGATATCTATATATCTTTATTTTATCTATTTCTCTTCTGTGTTCTGTTGGATGCCAGGTTGGGGAAGTGGGTCATAAGGTAACATTTAATACATTTAAAAAACGTATAAGTAGATACAAAATTTAAAAAATGAGCGAGAGGAATGAATGGTAAAGCAATGGATCAGAAGTCTGTTTTGGGAGAGAGAGAAGAACTAGAAAAGAGGAAATAAAAGTATCTTCGTTTCTAACTTCCACAATCACCCGCTAACCTGTAACAGCAGGCTTCTGGTCTTATTAAGAAGTTAAAGGTAAAAAGGAAAATAAAACAAAGATGATCTTGCTGCTTCTCAAATGGGGAACATGAAATCAAAGATTTGAGATGTCCGTCCTCAAGAATGGTAGATGAAATTTTACACATCAAAAAATTTAAAAAGACAAAGCCATGGTTATCTAGCATCGGTGGGGGATGTCATTCTAAATGAAAACTTTTCCAAATAATTGAAGGTAAAGCTTCTTAAGCACAACCATTCTTTTCATTTTAACTACCTGTGATGCAAACCTTCTTAAAGTGCAAGGACATGTCCCAATCTCCTTAAGCAGAGAACACTGAACGTAATCTAACCTTTCCTTTTTGCCCTGGGGTTATCACTAGGAACATCATCTAGTGCATTTTGCTGTAACAGGATGATGCCCTCGGGGACTGCCTGGTGCACGCACAACTGTCCGACCTGACACAAAGTGAGTTCCGACGCCTGATCTTCAATAATTTTAATTTATTTCACTTTTTAAAAATGTAGGCTTTTAGACATTATTTGTTACGACTATCAGATGGACCCTGCTTACAGCAAAGTCACCCACTTGCCATTTGCTGTGGACCGGTAAGCCACAGCTTCAGACTGTGTGTGTGAATGTGTGTGTACTCACACACACACATCATACATGTAATGTGTATATATATACATATGTCTATTTACATAAATAGACATATGTAGATAAAATTTGGTTCTGCAAGAGAGCCTAAAGGGCTCTTGTATTAATACACGCACAGTCCTTAGTGTGCACTTCTGTGGTATATACTTGCTCTAGTCAAAGGGCCTGTTGTTTCCTCGTTCTGATTCTTACCTGCATTCCACAGCAGAACTTCTCAACTGTAAAGGAGCATTAGCTTCATCTAGGGAGCACTGCTAAAAATGCAGATTCTGATTCTGGGTAGGAGCCCGAGATTCTGTATATCTAACAAGCTCCCAGAATCACACTCGGAGGTAAGATCTGAGGTTCTTTTTGGCAGTGAGGTAAAGCGATCTAGATCAGGAAGCAGCAAACTACAGCCTGTGGGTAGCCCACCACCCGTTTGTTCATGGCCTGTGAGCTAAGGATAGATTTTACATTTTTACATGTTTGGGAAAAGGATACAAAGAGAAGAGGAAGATTTTGGGACACACGATCATGATACGGATTCTAACTGTGCATCAGGGGAGTTTTACCGGCACACGACCACACTCGTGTAGCTGTTCCTGTGCTACAACAGGGCAGCAGCAGCAGAGACAGCACGGCCCAAAAGCCTGAAGTGTTTCCTCTCTAGCCCTTTACAGAAGTGGCTTACAACCCATGAGGCAGATGCCTGTACTTCATATTTGAACAGCACCTTGTAAATTACAGAGGCCTTTTCTCCCCTTTGGTCCTGGTGCTGCGATAGATGGCGCTGGTGCAGGACCACCCCGTGCAGCTGGCAGAATGCTCCCTGCTCCAGAGGACGCTCTGTGGGGAGCATCCTGCTTCAGAGTCACACGGGTAGCACAGCGGCTAGAAGATGCCCATCAAAGATGACAAGCAGCTAGTCCCGAACTACATGGCTGACAAGAAGGGCTGCCAGGACAGCGCGTGAAGTCAGCGCCTTTCCACCGCTACAAGGCGATGTGCTGGTGAGAATTCTTGTGAGGACGTTTCCAATTTTTTTTTTTTTTCTTCAACTAAAGTGTTTCAAAAGTAATGTATTTTCAATCATTTCAATATAAGTGATGGTCTTTTCTTCTGATGGTTAAAACACCTTTTAGAATGATAAAGTAGGCCCAAAGACATGTCAACTAACATTTTCTTCTGAAGTTGTGAGAGCCAAATCAAAATGAACACAGCAGAACTGATGTTCATTGAGAAACATCTATTCATCTTTTCCATTCAAACATTTACTGGCTTGTTTTCCAAACGCTTATTTGATATAAAACAGATTCCATTAAAACCCTAAACTCCACTTCTTGGATTTAAAGGGCAGCTTTCAAAATAATAGTAAGTCTTGGGTTCATCAATTGTTATTGTTCTTATGAAAGAGATTTTAGATCTATTGAAAATATTTGTTTAAATTATCCCCTAATTATTTAAAAATATTTCTTAACGGTTTATACGGTCCAATACAATATTTTCTCTTCCATTCTGTGATCTACATAATTTAATCATGATGGTTTTACAAATAAGAATGAACCATGGGAACAAAATCATTTCTTTATTAAACTTATGGAGGTAGTTTTGTCCTTATGTCAGCAAGGAATGTTCTGGATTTAGTTTCTTTCAGTTCCCACCAGAAGAGCTAAGAAAACAAGGGAATCCTTAGCTTCAGAAAGGAAGTATCATAGGCAACACAAATCCTCCTTTATTTCATGCAAATCTCTCTACTCTCTGTAAGGTTTCACATCAGATTTAGCCTCCATTGGATGACACGTTAAAGTTTATTACACTGAAATGTGAATACAAAGAAAACGGAAAGCAGAGCACAAAGAGACCAAAAGTCTGGCCAATCAAAATATATATTCTAAACGCCTGCGTGACTGGCAATGCGCTGACAGACAAATCATTTGTCAGTGAAAATTTCTGTTGTTGGAACTGAGCTCTTTTGTTTTCAGCCCTCGCCCACGGAAGAATTACCTTAAAGAACTAGTTTTTCACCTAAATGCTCAAACAGCTTGTGTGAGGCCTCTAAGACTCGCTTTTATGCAATAATATTCTCATGCTTGAGATGTTCTTGATATCTTGGTAGAATTTGACCTGGGTAATTGGCATTGACACTTCTGAACCTCAAAATCTGCTAGTTTCTGACGTAATTATGTTTCATATATATATAATTTCTTCATAATTAGCTTCCTGCTATTTTCCGAATTTGCTTCCTTACTCACTTCGTAGAGAAAATGAAGGGCCTACTGTCTGACTGCGGTCTCCCTTGGGCTTTCTCCATCACTCGTCTGCCAAAGTACTTCAGTTCCAGGGAGCTGTTTCCTCCGCCTGGAATTTTTCCATCCTTCTCTCTCCCTCATCCTCTCCCATCCTGGTCCGATCACTCTGCCTCATGTGGTAGGGACTGACAAGTTGTTTACCAAAGCACTTCCTTTTTCCTTCTGGGCACACAGCTAGATTACATTCTTCAGCCCTCTGCCATGTTACTAGGTTCTGGACAGTGGAATACGGGCAGAAGTGATGTAGGTCATTTCCAGTCTTACCCACCCCATAGAAAGATGCAAGCCGACCCCTCTGTGCTTCCCTGCAAATGAATCTCCATCTATCTGTGCTCTCTCCCCATCTGCTGACTGAATGGAAAGAACTCCTAGAGCCTAAAGGAAGGCCCTGTTACAACACGGAAAGAGCCTGGGTCCTTATGTCACCGCTCAGAATGCTGCCCAGAAGAGACGCTCTTCCAAGGATTCCCATTTTGGACCACTGTGCAAATAGAAATTATTGAGGTAAGAAAGACGGTGAGACTTGAGTCCCCCTTAGTGGCTTAACTACAACAAACATTATGATATCATAGTTTCTGTGGGTCAGGAATTCAGAGATGACTTAGCTGACTTCCTCTGGCTCAAAGATTCTTACGAAATCAGAGTCAACCTACAGGTCGGGGCTGTGGACCCACGTGAAAGCTCCTCTTGGTGGAAGAGGGAGCATCTGTTTCCAAGATCACTCACAAGGCTGTTGGAAGGTCTTGGTCTTTTGCTCAGTGAGCTTCTCCAAAGGGTTACCTCCTGACATGGCAGCTCACTTCCGCAATAGCAAACAATGGGACAGAGACAGAGATGGGGGGTGGGGGGGAGGGAGGGAGGGAGAGTGTGTGTGTGAGAGAGAGAGAGAGAGAAAGAGAGAGAGAGATCACCCAAGATGGAACCAGTCTTTTCAAAACCTAAGTCCATCCCAACAATATTCTATTTGTTAAAAGGGTTATACAAGCTGTGAATTCTAAGGTAAGGGTCACTGGAAGCCGTCCTGGGAAGCTGGCTCCTATGCTGTACATTTCCTGATGGTCCCCCTTTTCTGGAGCAGAATTATTCAAGACCTCTGTCCTACTGTGCTATGTGAACATGCTCAGAGATGCCATGTGTAAACGGAAGACTGTATTACACGAGAACACTTAGTCAAGAGTTCAAAGTGGCTGAAATTCAGCCCATCCTCCTGAGTCACAGACTCTCAAAGACACCATACAGGCTAGAGATGGCCTTTATGGTGAAGCCCTCACCAAACTCGGAATAAAGGAAAACAGTTTGCAGGAAGTGATTCACTCCTCTATGTCTGGTTCCCTATACTGCAAACTGCACTGGGTATCACGTCAATAAACATTTGTTGATCAAAAATGAATGAGTGCTTGAATGATGGATAAATTCTAGATACTTCAGATGGCTAGTCTGTGAACAAAAGTCTTATTTGGGAGGAATTTCAAGAAACTGGCTCCAGAAATTCTGGCAAATATCAAATACTGATTCATAGCTCCCAGATCAAAATGCACAGGGCGTTTCTAAATGCTTAAAGTTTCTCGGTGGTGTTTACATATATGGAACGATTAACTAATGGATATTCTGCTTGTACTCTGACAGTAATTGAGCTATAATTTGAAATCACAGAAATTATAATATTAAAGAAGAAAATTCCACAATAATGTGGACAATTTTCAGAAACATCTTTGCCTCTTACATATGCTTATTCAAGATAACATTCAGATCATAATATTTTCTAATTCATAAGAGCTTCTGTGAATGGATTTGACCTACTCCATGGATGATATACAGACTTTGGTCAACTGTAGCCATTTGAATTAACTCCACAGTGATATTAAGTTTCTTGGTGAATAACTACTATTATGACTGAGAACATGAGTATCAACTAGAAAACTGAATACATGGGCACATGTATAAAGATAGACTGTGCCTTTCTTTAGTATTCTCTCCACTGAATTCTCAGTATTCAAAGAAAATATTGAACTTCTGTAAAGATATTGATGTTTACAAAGGTCACAGAAAACAAACATCGATACATTGTTCTAATTATTACAAATTTCCGCTACCACAGATGCAAACTTAGAAAACTTTCTATATAGCTAAATGTTAAAATGCGTTACCACATTTATAGTGTAGCATATTAATAGCATTTTTAATTAAGGAAAATAGATGAAACTATTGCTAATGTTATTTTATAAGAGCTTAATATTCCAAAACCTGTTTGATTTTATTTTAGTTGATGATTAATTTGTAAATATTCACCTATTCTTGAATATTGGGAAATTCCATTGTGAGAAATTTAGACAAAGACATTATGTAGAAAGAGGTTAGAACTAGACAAAAATTGAGAAAAAAAATGCATCATTTGGGGAGAGGAAATACTACTAAAATAAAAAAGTCTCCCACACTCTAGATCCCTAAATTTATATTTACAATATCATCAATCTAAGCAAATTTTTAAAACAATTTCCCTTTAATGTCATCCATATAATAAATAATAAATATTCTTACAATTGCACTATTAAGGATCTTAACCGCAATACTAATTACGAGGTTATTAATCTTAAGGGCAACATTTATGTATTTCTACCAAGATGGGAGGTGATATGAGGTAAATTGCCTTGGCTTTTTTTTTAAAAGATAAGCTTTTGAGATAATGACAGTAGTTCATTCATCTTTGATTCCATGATGGCTGACACATGAGACATGCTTATAAATATTTCCTGAATAAATGAGTGAATGAATGAAGAAGAGGAAAGGGAATGGAAAGGAAAGGAAATAAATGAGTGAGGGATTAAATACGGAATCCAAACGTCTAGATCACGTAAGTTCTGTGAGCCAATCATCCTTGAGATGATTTGGACAAAGATCCCAGTAGTTGGAGGGCTTTACTTTTTTTTTTTTTTTTCAACACTCATTCTTACCTAAAGGAAAAACAAAATAATTCTACTACCCCTAAAGAGTCAATTCCATCAGTTGCCAGATAAGAAGCACAATCTTCCAAACATTATGTACAGTGTATTAGACTGAACATTTTTCACACACATAAAAACTGTATTTCCCATGAACATTATCGTCTCTCAGTACATTATGTGTTTCTGAGGATCAATAAATAACGGAGAATAACAATAACAACAACATCAACAAAGCCCCCGGAGACTACGAGGCTTGCACTCAGGCTAAGGTTTGAGCAAACAGATTGCTTCTTCCTTGTGCCCTGAAAGCAAGCCCCGTTGCCTTCTATAGAGCCACGAACGGCAGTAAATCCCTAAGCAATTGGCCTTCCATCGAAGACAGTCTGTATCCGGTCTCAGGGAGTTCACGTTGAGGGACGTGTGGCCAAGGTGTCTCTCAGTTGATCACTCCTGTAATGGGGCAATTACAGGCAGAGAGGTTGTCTGTGATGTAACCCAAGCCTCATTTCTACACAGCTGTGCAGACCATCAACTCAAATTGTACCAAGAAGGCAACTGGGAACCTATTCAGAATACGGGATATTTACTGGCTGAGGAAGGGGAAAGTCTATTTGTTCAACCACAGTGGAATTTACCTTTGTTAGCTCTGGGTGCGGACATCTGAGCATGTGCAAATAGCAGCGCCCCTCCTGCCTAGCAGGCTGCTCTGGGCTCTCCTCTGACCTGACTCTCCTGGGCCCTGTCTGTCACTCCTGTCTCAGACCAGCCTGCTCCAGGGTTTCCCTTTGTCCAACCTCTGACTCCATCCGCTTGTACATGCAGACCTCTTAACTTCTGTGACTGTCCAAATGGGTTTTTCAGAATTTTGATGTTTAATCAATATACAAGGATAAAAGGATTGCAAGTGGCAGTGAAGGCCCAGCTGACATTAGATGGCATGATGTTTTAATAGACTTTTTTTTTTTAACTTTCTTTGATAACCTTTGGCCACTTGGAAGTAAAACAGAGATTTGGTAGTGGGATTTTCCCAGCACCAGGGATTGGCACACTGGGTAAGCCAAGGAGGCAAAAGGTTTAGGATGGTGTTTAATGCACTGTTGTGACGCCTGCCAACAGGTCGCAGACTAAGGAAGGGGTCAAGGGTACGCAGGGCAAAAATGATGGTGTGGTAACAGATGGAGGCCCAAACAAAGACTGTGGTGAAGATAAAGATGAGGCTTGTGGGTAAGGGAGTCTGAGAGGTGCAGGCACAGAGGGTCGTGATTAGAGAAGGAGAATTGAACACTGAATTCTGGAAGGAACCTGGCTGTGAGTGGTGAGAAGGTCTAAATTCTCCTGCCTTCCACTCCTCTAATCTGTAATAAACAGTTGATATGGACCTCAGGTAGTGAAGCTGGGTGTAGCAGGGGGAAACAAGGAACATTTCCTTAATCTGCTTCCACTGGAGGGGCTGTGAGGACAGAAGTAGAGAAAAGTCAGGATTCAGGTACGTGAAGAAAAAGGAATCTACAGACCACTTTCAACATAAAAACGCGCACATCTCTTATTACATGCGTGCAACTATTTGGTTGAAACCAAACTGAGCATTGCGTTATTATTAGAAGTCACAGCGGAATCCACAAATGTTAATGGCTTTTTAGTTCTGAAAGAAAAATGTCCAAGTCTTTTAAGTCAGGTACTCGGGTGGAGGCAGAAAGCAGGAGAGAGAGAGAGAGAGAGAGAGAGAGAGAGAGAGAGAGAGAGAGAGAGAGAGAGAGAGAGATGAGTCGGACGGGAAAAAGGAAGATGTGATATGTGATGGGACAGGAAGACTTGGTCTTCTTTGTGTGGGGTGTGTTCCTGGGGCCACATTAGCACTGCTGACTCTACTGTGAGTGTGAAATGTCCTAAGTTGTCTGGAGTCAGTCTTGAGATTTGGGTCAATGAAGACCTGAATGTCTACAGCACTGGGCGGGGGAGGGGGGGGGACTTCAGGGCTCACTTTAATGAATGGGGTGTCCATGGAGAGGGTGGAAATGAAACTGCAATTTTCTAAGTGGCCCACAATGAGAAGGGCAGCACACAGGAACAGATATGTTGGAGTGGAAGGCAGAAATGACCCAGAAACTGAGAGAGAAGAGACGGGCCTTCTCACCTCCTGATTCCTCACGGTGGCTGCAGCTAAGACAGATACGGGACGCCTGAAAGACCAGACGCAGCAGCTCAACCACCTGTCTCTGGAGTGGCGGACTTCAGAGGGAAGCTGAGCTCAGGATGGGGCCTTTGCTTCATCCTACTTAAGTCTTCTGAATCCTTTTAAGCCCAATGGTTCTTTTTTCTCCTAAGCCATCCCAACTTTCTAAAACATTTTTGCAGGATTTTATAGTTATTTTCTTCGTAGGACACTTACTAGAAATGAGAACTTTAATAAAAAGTAATGATGTATTTAGTAGCAGTAGAAGTTAAATGGAGATGATAAATGCTTTCAAATAATCTAAATAATATCAATGAATTAGGGCCCTATAGGAAGATGGTACATGAATCTCTGTTCATTTTTGATAAAAAATGAAGCAAAGCGACAAAACCTAAGAACAACAACAAAAACACTGTATTGGAAACGTTTATTTCTCAAGTTAAATGAACCCTTATTTGAGTAACATAGTCAACTCAGACACACGTGCTGGGTATGACGTCAACGGCCTCACATTGTACCTTTGTTACTGGAACTGACTTCATACAATTAACGTAAGGCTTTTGGCAAACAATCGATGCTGTACGGTAAAGAAAAGCACATTTTGATGCATTTCATGGAGATATAACAAATCTTGCTATTTTTCAGACTCTTCATACATAAGATATGAAAACCAAAATGATAATAAATGGAAAACCCTGGGATTATCTCAGAAACCTAACAAAAGACCTTAGAACTCAAGTTCACGCTCTCATTTTTACTGATAAGAAAACCTGGAATGAGCACGAGGGCCTCTACCAACTACCATGTAGTTGGTTGAATGCATAAGGCTGAAATCTGGGTCTCCTCGCCCCACAGTACAGCGTTATTTCCATTTTGCTGTTGCTACCAAGTAATTTATGGTCATCTGACCTTATCAAGGAGAAAACAAAATATGTTTGATAAAGCAAAGTGCACTAGTAGAGAACTGTAATTTTTTTCTGGAAAGTGATCACTCCTTTCCAATTCACCTCTCCACTCAGCATGTAAAGGAAAGAAGCATGGATCTGCTGTCTGTGCCTTTCTTAGGTTTTAGACATTCAATAAGGCACTGATGGTGTGAAAACATTATTCAGTTGAATCAGGGAGCCAATTTCTATCTTAATTCTTAAAAAATGTTCACAGAACAGGAGGGATCAATTCTAAGCTTACCTTTAATCACAAATGGGGGGAAAATAAGCTGATTCATTTCAGAAGCAATAATGAGCACAACTGTTAATAATATTTCTAGTTTGAATTGAAATTTACAGGCTAATCTAGTCATCACTTATTGAAATTCTCCAACACTCACCCAGACACCGCGAGGCATGTTGACAAAGCATCAGTGATGATCAGAATTTCTTTAATTACTGAAAAGACGTGATCTATATTCCTAACACTGAACTAGGATAAAAGCTAAAGAACAAATCTGTGATTAAAGTACTCCCTTAAAATAAATGTGGGTTTTGTCAACTTTTCTATCTTTACAGAATGTTGATAAGTAGTAAACATGCAATCCCTCCTGAAAGAAATCGTGCATCCATGTGCTACCATGTGAATTATAGCTGAAGGAAAGAAAAAGCTGACCAAGTAAGAAGAAATCAGAGTTCCCAAGACTATATCCTGTTTGTAGGCACCAACATTATTCATATAGAGGTGTACTTCCACCACATTTATAGAATGATGCATCGATCCAAGTAATTGATTGACCACATGTTTCTTTTAATATACACAACTATTAATGTACTAACATCAGCGTGTGCCTGAAAAAGAGCAAAAGAAAGAACAGCTGGATTTTGAAGTGGTTAGAAAACAGAAGTACCTACATTTCTGCAAATCCCTTATGCCGCTTCAATTGGGCTTATTCATCTCCAGTTTTAATAATGCTGTGTTAATTGTGTTATAAAACTAATGTTGTGAAATAAGCTCACCTGTCTGATATTGATTTGTATTGCTTACAAGTGACAGAAACATAATTACAGATACAGACAAAAGTTTTGTCAAAAAACAAAATGCTCTGAGGTGAAACAAACAGGAGGATGCTAAGGCATTAAGTGCAACCTTCTTACCTAATTCATCAGAAAGTTCTTCCACTTTTTTCTCCAAAAAAGATCCCTATTCCAACTACTCCTCCCTACTGAAACTGAGCAGGACCCTGTGGACCTCTGCGGGGTACAAACAAAGCCTCTCCCTGTCCCACATTTTCTGTTTGTGGGAAAAAGGCTTTCAGCCTCCTAGACCATCGCTGAGTTCCAAAGGGCAGATTTAAATGGTTACTAATTAGGGAAGTGAGGGAAAGCAGAAAGAAACAACAGTGCAGCCTTGGAGCAGGGTCCAGGTTCCTGCTCAAGGAATGTACAAGGCAATCTGATACAGATCTCAGAGGTTCTCCACAGGAACTAAGCGCCCCCCCCCCCCAGGTGGAAGATGGTAACTTCAGGCTGAGCACCAGCACACGGACCCCAGGCTGCTGGGAACCAGAGGCAGATGACTGAGATTCCTGGAACACCACCCTGTCAGCTCCCCACCAGCCAATCAGAAGAAAGCCACACACCCTGCAGCTCTCCCGCCAAACCTTGCTTATAAAAGCTCTTCCCTGAAAACAATCTGGGAGTTTGGGCTCTTTGAACACGAACTGCTCTTTCTCCTTGCTTGGCCCTGCAACAAACCTTCCTCTGCTCTGAACTCTGACCTTTTGGCTTGTTCGGGCACATGAACTTGTGTTCCACGTGACCTCTACCACCTCCAGCCTAGCTCAAACCACCATCATCTTTCACCCGGACTATTACCAGAGCTTCTCGTTCCTACTTTTGCCTCAAAAGCCACTGTCCACATAACAGAAGGGGTGAGAGCTGACTCATCCTAGCCTGTGAATGTAGACTGTTAAACTATCCCTATCATGAGGGATTTTGTAAGCCAGTTGTTAATCACGGCAATATGAAACATTAAATTATATATACAAGTTATATTAAAAACAAAAGTAATCTCTCAATACTCATCACTTCATTCATGTAGGAGTATCTTTTTCTATCATTTAAGCTCTTAAGATTATTATATTTACTCTGCCTGCATGGCGTAAATCACTTATCGTGGTGGGCTACTGTGCGCTCCCAAATCCACATGCAGGGACGTCACACTGATAGCTTCAAGTCAGCCATGATGAGGGAATTTATGTCATAGAAATTGGCAAATGCTACAAATCAGGAGTTGACCTACTATTCTGTTCATCATCTAGACCTAACAAAACTAATGGAGAAAATATGAATAATGTAGATTATGCTTAAAAGTGTGTTGAGTCTGTAGCCCCTATATTTTAAATAACAACAACAGAGAAACTGAGGAATCAGTCTTCCAATATTTGGAAACCACTATCTGTTTCAGCAAATAAGTGGCTCACATAACTGATGAAAGAGTAAAGTTCCAACACGCATCTTTGTTATATCAGTTTCATCTTACTCATTATTGTAAATAAAAATATCAATCAACATTCATGACAGAATGAAATGTTTTTTGAGCATCTATCATATTCCCAGAATATACTAGGGGCTCAAAAAAACACCTCTTGAATGAATTCATTAACATAGGTTGAAATTTTCTCAATTCCTTTCTTCTCTCCCTTCCTTGTGTCATCGTAACATAGGAACCAGCGTCAGTCCTATTTCTACAAATGCCGGAATCACCAAGCACACTTTGGCCAGCTTCTTAGAGTCTTTTTTCATCTATTGTTTCTATACTTCCTGCACAAAAACACCACCATCCCCCAACCGTCACCTCAGGACATTTCTAGAAACTCAGTTGAGAACTTTACTATAAAAGCTGAAACTGAAAATAGATCCCCCCCCCCCGCCCCGGGGCAACTACAACCTAAGAAGTTTGGGAGGACCTTCAAAATATGATGTTTGCATACCTTCTTTAACACTTAAAATTCGCAAATGCAAGTCTCTTGTGCAGGAGATTACTGTTAAATGGTGAATGCCAATTAAAGTTGAATGGTTAATCTTCACTAAATAAGAAGTGCTTCATATATCATGCAAAATTATCTGCCATAGCATTAACACAAACCGATTAGTTAACTAGCTAAACAGATTAAATACAGATCTTCATGTTTATCGGAAATGAATAGGCCTTAACTTTAATAGTATGGAATATTCTTTCGTTAAATTTTATGACTCCTCATCCGGTTTCATTTAAAATGTCAAAATTGTAATGGTAGGGACATTCATTTTATAATAGTGTTTGAAACATATGCAGTAAAAGGGGTTGTAATAATAATGCTACAAATTACATGCTTATTTTTCCAGATCATACCTAATAGACTGTAATATCGTTTGCGGTCACAGTTCATCAGAGTTAAATTTAAAGCATAATATTAAAGTCAAGGTTCCTTCACATCTAATTAGACATTAGAACAAATGTGGCCAGGTCTGCATTCTGTTCAATATATGCAAATAATCCCTCAGAGGTAACAGAATCATGTAACAACATTAAAGGTAAAAGTAACCTGCTCTAAAGGTATACGATAAATTAGTGCAGATACACCTTCAACACCGTGCAATGTGATATCTCAGTTGCCGTAACACACCCCGAAGCATAAATCGTACCCAGCTTGTCTCACACTGCAAAATATTCAGGACAAACATAGAATATTTTATGCTTAGAAGCTTAACTTCTGGAAATTATGCCAGCAAGCGAGGCAGTTCAACAAAGCACCTATCACTGGGGTATGGACAGCACCACTGCAAATCATGGCACAGTCATTTATTTTCAGGAGCAGCAGGGAAACGTGAAAAAGAATGCATTCTGTTCATTCTTCAAAAATCCATATAAATAAGTCTTAGTTATAGACAGTATGTTAGAGGGCGAGGACTGTTGTTTTTGTTTTTGTTTTTTTGCTTGTTTGTTTTCTAAACCCACTGTCACAAATGGTTGTGCTGTATTCATCCTCAGAAATGGATGGGGGAAAATATTTCCCTGAAGTTCCATCATGTAAGATCAGAGTTAGATTCTTCTCTACTTCTGTTTTTTTATCATCTTGGTAAAAATGAAATTGGGAAGTAAAGATGGATTTTATGACATTTGCTAGCCTGCCATATAGTTTGGCATGCTGACTATAGTTTTCCAAAGACTTCTGATTGGCTCTCCGTGGACCAATCAAATTCTCTCCCTGTCTTTAACCGCCCTCTTGCCATATTTAGAAAAAGAAGGCACTGGAGGCCTGTGATACATCATTACCTGAAAATGCTTGTCTTGAATATTCCTGTAGTATCCAAACATACGAAAAATGATTCTTTCTCTTAGCCACTATGTATATAGATACTGAAAACACTGTAATAAGCACTTGATATATAAATAGAAGTTCTTAATGAACAAAAAACCTACTACACCTCCATCTGATAGATCAGACCTATTGAAAATAGAACTTTAGGTTTTGTTTATAAACTTCAAATACAATCACTTAAAAGTAAAATGCTTAAATAGTGGTCATCCAGTCAGTCTCCTGGTACCAAGTCTTGAATGATGGTTGTGTCAGAATTTTAACTCTGCTGTGAACCAGTCAGCTGCAGAGGAACTCTTTTCTAGATGCATTGCCATAAAATTAGGTCAGCAGAAAGGTTTGGACATTCCAACTGACCATGATTTCTTTACAGCTGAGGACCAAACAATTGTATTTCTTGATATTTCTCTAGTAATAGTCCCCCTGCAGGGCAAATCCTGCCCACAAAATATCCCAGGATTCTTCATTTCTGTTGTGCTTCGCACAGTGACAGACCCAGGATTAAAAGTAATGCTAAGCCCAGGACGGCCAGCACTTTGCCTCCGTTAACCTTGGTGAATAGGAATTTGACACTTTACAGAGGAAAAGCTCCTACCGCAGCTATAACTAGCTTAGTTTGAGAGAGAGACTTTTGCTACTAAAACTAACAGTAATTCCAATTATAACATATATTAATTTAAGGATCCCCTTCACCACCTTTCATAGTATCTAACAGAAAAAATGAAGCTAAATTTGTATTTTGCCCACTGAACTGACTGAAGGAATTGCATAAAAGAAAAAAAATGTAAATCGTACCTCCATAATTTTTAAAAAGGCTAATTACGGCTCTTGCTCATCAGTCAGGTATCCCATGCTAATGATGATCTGGGAAAAGATTCTTTCATAAGGTGAAACAGAACTTTCCAAATCATTTCTGTCTCCATTGGGTCTTGATTTTTGTTTTAGAACCACCAATGTACCAAATGAATTCATTTTGGGATTTGTATTTCTCCTAGAAAATTACTGCCGGACAGGTGTAGGAAATAAAAGTGCTACGGATAAGATTTAAAGAGAGAGCCACCCTTGCAAAAAATATTTTGTTCTGCATATCTAAGCACTTTCAACTTGCTAGCATTTGGGGACATCATCATTTCTCCAAAAGAACGAGGCTACTAACATTAACATTTGCTCTAACGCCTGATGAGCTGGACACGTGGGGAGTCTTGGAACCTATTTGCGATTCCAAGATAATATATGGAAGGCTGGGTGTAAGAGAAATAGTGAAAAAGGAATGACTGTTTCCTAGTGAGCATGATGAATAAAGCAGAAAAGAGTCTGAAGAAAAGACCTGCAATGATTGTCCAAACTGCACCTGTACAATCCATTCTGTGTAAAAGACCTGAATAAATACGCAATATTGTTCCCAAGGAAAGATAGTGTTTAGATGTTCCTAAGATCGGAGAGACCATTCTGGATAAGACGACACTGGTCAGAACACGAAAATACAGCGCATTCTGCAATATTCAAACAATGTGAAGATCAGAAAATCCCCTGGTTCCCATTCCAGTCCCACCAGTAACTGCCCATCGGGCATGACTTAGCATCAAGGAGAGAAAGTATGAGCTCAGGCAGGTTCCATTATCTCCCTGGATATGTTTCTTTATTTTAAAAGCGAGAGAAAAAGCCAAGATACGGTCTGAGGTCTTCTTTTGTTTTAACACTTGATTATTTTGGTAGGTAAGGGATCAGTAATTTAAGAAACTCTGGGCCTAAATCAGTAAGGGGCTTCAAAAGTCAGAGGATTCTGGGCCACAGGAATGTAGCCTCTTTAGATAATAAACGTTTTAAAGAATTTTAAAAGAGACTTGTGCAAATTGCTTAGAAATACAAATGGATCAATTGTTGAAACAAGTAAAGAGCTGTTATTGGCTACTGACAAGAGCTGCTTTTGCTTTCCTCGTCTTTGTGGTTGTTTTTAACATCACTTTTGCACTCCTCTCCTGCCTGCACGCCGGGGTCAGCAGGAGGGAAGGTGTACAGACTCCACTGGAATTCCCAAGCCATACTTCAGACTGTAGTTGCAACATTTTTTCTCTGCAAAATCTTTTTCAGAGCAGGTAACACGTGGGAAAATGGACTGACTTTAAGTTGCAGCTCTTTGTTTTCCAGGGCCTTCCCTCTGGCACAGCAGCCAGAGGGCCCCAGGAGGCTTGGAGGAAAGGATGACAAGAGGGGACTCGCGCCTTTCATAATGGCTTGTGAACAATCAAGAGCTGGTGGTATTCGTGAAAGGTTATTATTTGAATTAATCACGCAAGTTTAAAACAACTTGGCATTTCAGAATGTTTCTAGGTAGGCGTAGTTTCCAAACTGCAACTGCTGGGGAGTGTAATCCTGGCGTTCTGGGAAGGGTGCGAGTCTGCGTGCCTGGAGGGAAGGGGGTGGGTCTGTCTGGATGCAGCCTCTGTCATCCTTTAAGGGAGACTTAGCAGGGGCCCAGGCAGATTCAAGCAACTTCAGGATGCCTTCTTCTTTGTGACTTGGGGAGAAAGGAAAGGAGGGGGGAGAAGGGGAAGAGAAGATGGAGAGAGGGGAGAGGGGAGGGACTGGGGAGGAGAGAAGAAAGGCAGACCTAAGGTCTCCTATAGCTCTGTGCTAACTGGTGAGCCAAGCAAATCACTTCCCTTTTCTCTTTGTTTTGGTTCTCCTATCTGTAGTAAAGATCTGATTTACTGCACAGAAGTATTGAGGGAATCAAATGAGGTGATGCTTGTGACAATAAAGGAACAATTCAGTAATACTGAAGAGTCTGAGAAAGGCGACGTTAAGTAGGTAGGGTGAGTGAAATACACGCCCGCCTTATCTCTCTTTGAGGCTGAAAAGTGGTTTATTGTAAAATAAAAAACATTAATTGAGGGCCTACTGGGAACCAGACACTGGTCTAACCTATGTGCTAGCCAAGGTCTAGGGAATAAAAGATGGATAAGACATAGTCGCAGACATTCAGGACCTTAGAGCTTAGCAGGAGAGACAAATACTTAAACCGTTCTGATAAATTATGGAAACTGATATAATGGTCTGATATAAATTAACATAGAGGCACACAGGAAACCTCCGGCCTGGTCCTGGGGGCTTACGCTTGAGCTGGGCTTTTCAGACCGTGTATGCAGAGAGCAATGGTCTTGCCCACAAAACACCCAGGGCACAGGCTCAGAGATGGTGTGAAGCGTGCTGTGTGCCCTGCCGCTAACGCACAATCAAGTGCTAAATTCGACACAGACCTGGCAACCAGGGGGTCAGCGATGAGTCACCAGGGCTAGAAATGGGTGTGTTTAAAAGTGGGTTTGTGTGTTAGGGTCCCTAAATTAAGTAAACCGGAGAATTAAAAGTCTACTTTTGATGCACTTCATTAGGCAGGGATATTAATGACAGGCAGGAGGGTTATTTTTTCGGTTCGTGAACTTCATCACAAAATTTTGAGATGGAAGCATAATAGCGTTAATGACCTTTCTGTCCATCCTCCTTGATTTTAGTGCTTTTAGTAAAGGTGCGCTAATGGTACCAGCCCTCCAGCTACTGTCTGATAAATCCATGAATCAAAAAAAAAACGGTAATGGTAGTTTAATTGTCCTATATTTTAGAGCTGGTGGAGTCATGTATTTTTGTGAAGCAATTTATAATTTCTGAGAACATTTTAGTATGAAATAACTCTAAGAGAGCAATATTCAAATACACGTAACTTCAGTTGTTTTCCAAGGGACTGCAAGGGAATGAATTCACAGAAGATTTAAAACTACTGTACATTTCTGGGGCAGCATATATTTAAGGACAAATCATTTCTAGAACATTACTAACTATGTGTGTTCCTGCAACATATCTTTAAAAAAGAAAAATATACTAATTGTCCTATGTACTAGAATATGAATAAGTAACCATTTAGCTAGTAATATAAAATGTATAAGCAAGCATGGTAGAAAAGGAAACACTGAAAAAACCTACCACAGCAACATGGATGGATCTAGAGATTATCATACTGAGGGAAGTCAGACAGAGAAAGACAAATACCATGATATCACTTATATGTGGAATCTAAAAAAATGATACAAATGAACTTATTTACAAAACAAAAACAGACTCACAGACATTGAAAACAAAATTTATGCTTACCAAAGGGAAAAAAGTGGGGAGGAGGGATAAATTAGGAATCTGGAAGCAATGTACACACACTACTATACGTAGAATAAACAAGGACTTGCTACGTAGCACAGGGAACTATAGTCAATATTTTTTAATAACCTATATGGGAAAAGAATCTGAAAAATAATATATATGTATATATAGGTATAATTGAATCACTTCGCTGTATGCCTGAAACTAACACAACATTGTAAATCAACTATACTTCAATTTAAATAAATACCCCAAACTCTTGAAAATGTCAAATATTTCTAAAACCAATTTGAGAAGTAACTTTTAAAATGATTTTAAAGTTAAAAACTTTCTCAGGAATATGTGCCACTGCTGGAGAAAGAATAAATATCCAATTATGCCCCTTTCCTCAAGTTCCACTGAGCGGGCTTCTTTCCTGCCTCTATAACATGTATCAATCAACACACATTTACCGTGTATCTTAATTCCCTACAGCCAGAATGAACAACCTTGGCTAACAAAGTGGACAAAGAAAAACAATTTAAATGACTCAGCCGATTATTTAAACAATTAAAAATTCTTTAATTTAAATCTGATGGTTGTTTTTGTTGAATAGTCATAAATCCACACTTATGGTAAGATGGAGACCAATATTTCTGTGCCGAGTGGATGAAATAACTTTCTAATTTGTACAGTTCATAACCCCTTGCCCGCCCAGGCATAATGATATTCCAGACAGGAAAAATGATCAGAATAATTATGATGTCAAAAGGCTTAGGCTGTCATCGTCTCACAAAAATTACAATGTCTTCACTGAAAACCGTGACTGTCACATGATTCTTGAGAGCTGTCCTCACTGGTACCACAGGAATACTTTTTTTTTTTCTTTTTTTTTTTCAGTACGCAGGCCTCTCACCGCTGTGGCCTCTCCCGTTGCGGAGCGCAGGTTCCGGACGCGCAGGCTCAGCGGCCATGGCTCATGGGCCCAGCCGCTCCGCGGCATGTGGGATCTTCCCGGACCGGGGCACGAACCCGTGTCCCCTGCATCGGCAGGCGGACTCTCAACCGCTGTGCCACCAGGGAAGCCCCACAGGGATACTTTTGATTTTGCCACAAATACTGCTTCCAGGAGGTTTTAAACATTGGCTTGGGGCTGGTACATCCTCTCCCAGGTATCTCTTTGAAAGAAAGCCCTTTAGGAAGGAGCTTTTGTACGTTTAATCACTGCTTTCGTTTTGCTTATAAAAGCAATAGCAGCAGCAGAAGTACCCGCAGCTACATGACTATGTGGAATCACCTGCAGAGGCCGGGGAGAAGCACCCACCCACCTTCTGCTTGCTGACTGCAGTGTGACTCGGCCTGTGGATTTGTGCTGACTTGCAAATGGCCACTTAGGACCTCACAGGATATTGGCTGAATGGTTCTTGCACATGGCCTGAGAAAACGTTTCCTTAGCATCTTCCCCTGTATTGTCCATGATCTTCTTCTATTATTGTGTTGTATAATATGAGGAACAGACTTAAAGATACGGACTAAAGAATCAGGAGAAAAGATAATCATTACACACCTGCCCCACGCACATGTGACCCATAACTACAATTACCTGTCTTGAATGCTATAAGCTGTTACGTACATTATTCACCCTGTGCTTCTGGTTTTCATACTTGAAACAAAGAAAGAGGCCTATTAAAGTGTTCATGTAAACTTTGAAAGGCATAAAGAGAAAAGCCACGAGAGCAGGTCTGTTCAGCGTTCATTGCTGTGCAGTTAAATTCTATGTTAGTTGACACTGGAAAGAAAACCCTTTCAGCTACGTGCCATGTGCCAAACAGAGTATAGGATATGATTCTTTCTCTCAATCACATTACAGTTCAGCAATAAGTACACACATCCAGTGAATTTTTAACCACTGCTCTACTCCTCTCTCACATGGATCTAGCCAGAACCTTGTTTTTACTGAAATTGTTCCACCAAAAATCACTAAGTCAAGCATCCTATTTTCTGATCACAGTTTCCTCGACTTTACAGTTTAATTATTCAACTACTCCCACCATGACCATTCTTCAACGTATTCAAGGATCCAGGAGGCAACTATCGCTACCTTCACCCTGTGTACTGCTTGCCCTCCTGACCTCACAGGTCTCTCTGTCCAGATTACATTCCATGGTCTAGTCAATAAGCCTTTTGCCACTGACCTAACCTTCCTTGCTCCTCTGATCTTTGGCCGTTCCTCAAACTGGGATGAACCCAAATATCCTTTTTCTCCATACTTGCCTCCAGGCAGCTGAGTTCAACTATAGAAATGAAAGTGAATTATTAATAACTTATTAATAGGTCAGGATAACCCGACTCACCTGGATTGGTATTAAAATGAAGTCAGGATAACCAAACTTAACTAGACTCTCACTGCTTCATGAGGATGTTACTGAACTCCTCTGTCCGATCTTTCAGACTCTTTGCAAAGCTCTGATTACATCATCTTATTCTCTCATTACCCTCAGCAGATGTCAGGCCACCGAATTCTTGGAGAAAATAGGAAACATCAGACGGGAACTCACTCAAGTTCGCAGTATCAAAAATATACTTGCATTTGTAACCGTTTTTTCACTCATCTTCATCCATAACAACAGAACAGATATACATCCTTCAGGTTAAAGTCAACTATCCTCTGATTTCATTCTACTTCACCTTCTTAGGAGCTTTTTATTAGTATCTGCTCTGTCCCCCTGCATCTGAACCTTTTTTTAATACAATGAGCTTCCCATCAACATATGAAAATGCTTCTCTCTCCCTGAACCTCACTCTCCTCCAACTCTAGCTATTATCACTTTCTTCTTCCCATTCATGGCAACGCCTGTCTAGAAAGTTGTTTATACATATATTCACGAGTTCTGTTTTGTCACGTTCCACTTACTCAATCCAGCTTCTGCATTCATCACATAATTACAGGCTGTTGCAAAGTGATCCAGAAATTCTATTACTAAAAGCAACAGTGGTGCCTCAAGTCTTCGTCTTATTGAGACTCTCAGCTGTTTGACAGTGTTGACCATTGTCTTTCTTGGACCCTTTCTCATCTGGAATCTTGCTTCCTTCTTCTTTCTTGGCCTGTATTTTCCCATCCTCACTTATTGGCTTATTTTTCTCCATGTGGACGTATGCTCCTCAAATCTGTAGTTCTAAGTACACAGAAACATCTGGAAAATGTATCTCTTCGGGCAGCTACACACCTGCCCATGGCGTCAAGTGCCTTCTGCACCCAGACGATGCCAAACTTCAACTGCACATCCACAGCTTTTCCTCTGAGTTCCAAATCCATGTCCATCCCTATCTGTCATGTCCACTTTCATATTAAAATCAAACCTCAAAACCAGCCTGTCCACAGTGGTCCTGATGATTTTCTCACCCACACCAGTCCTTCAGCAATTCTGCTCTCAGTGAATCTACTCCTTCTACTTACACACTACAGAAGTAGAAGCCAACACACACCCAAATTCAATCCATCAAAAATAACTGTTAATTTTATCTCCTAAATGCCTCTCAAACCCATCCCCCCTCTTTCCATGGTCACCAATAATCCCCAATCCCAACTGTATCCCTAATGTGCTTTGTCTCCTGTAATCCTCTTATGAGGTCTACATGCACTTACTGTGGCATTTTTTAAATGAATTTTCCACAATGCAGGTGAAAAGATATTTTCGAAATACAGAGACAGCCTTCACTGGCTACCGATTTCTCTCAGTACAGAGAACTGTATTCTTTACCTGGCCCACGGGGCACTCAGTGATCTAGCTCCTGACTCCCATTTCAACATCAGAAAGAGCCCTTTCCCTCTTATTTTCCACTTGCTGGAAGACTGGCCTTTGGTCCTCCAATTGTTTCTTCTCTTTTCTGTTTCCTGGGCTTTGTACCTGTGGTTTCCTCGTCTGGATTATTTCCCTCCTCCCACCTTCCCCTAATTAACTCCTACGAAGTTTAGGAGTAACATTGTCATTTGAAACTCATCTATCCACTCTTTTGTATCCTGCTCTCCAAACCAGGTCAGATATCCTTAACTAGTCCAGGGCACCTTTCGATATGCAGTTATAAAGGTATGTGATATTTTTGATCGATATCTTCCTAACGCATTAAAATGCAAATTCTGTGAATAGGGAGGCTGTAAATATTTTGTTCCCTATTGTGACCCCAAGGTCTAGGCCTGGTGCAAAATATGGAGATAGGTATTTGTTGGATGAATGAATGGATGAAATGACAGGAGTAGGTTGATGTCGACTGCCACATGCTGATGGAATCCCATGCCATTTGATGTACATATTAAATATCATTGAGTGCTGTTGGTTTAATTTGACAAGAAATCCTCGTACATATTTGACATGGCCCTTCAGTGAATGTACTTCACAGGGGCTGCTCACTAAATATCTGTTAATAAATGGCGATAGGCAGAAGAGAAGGCAGTTGCACATATTAAAAACCCACAATAACTCAATGCACAGCTGGTGAAATATGTTAGAAGGGAAAAAAGTCACCGCTCTTTTCTTCAGCACAATGAACGTGAACGAACAGATGGCTTAACATCTTCAAGTTTATTAGCTGTTTCATACTAATCGTCTCGACTCAACGTTGCTATTCTCCAACATGTTAAAAGAAAAATAAATAAGTTTGAATAAGTGGGTTTTTTGTTTTATTTTTTTGAGAGACAGAGGATGAATTCTTGACATGAGGGTCTGGTTACTGTGTGGTGTTGTAGGATCTCTTTCTCTGAAGATTGTTAAGAATTGATGACAGTTTCAGTAGAGTTCTGCCTGGAGCGATGGCAACTAATTGGATGACCCTCTACTGATCAGCTTCCGCTGTGAAGAGTGCTACAGGAGGTCTCCCCGGAGATGGCCCATAGCAACTAGGACAAAATAGTCACCCGTCCAGAAACGTCAATAATCAAATGTCATGAAATGCATTCCAAAGAAGAGTTGGTTATTTATCACAAATATCTGAAGGATCTGGAACTGTTTACATTTTATATAATCTCCTTATTTTTATAGCCTGTATTAAGTTACCATTAGGATTCTGCCTATCCCAGTCCCTTAGTTGGATATAAATCAGTCAACTATTCATGGAGTGGCCACAGGGTGTTTGACAAGGCATTAGATGCCTGGAATTAGTTGCTCCTTCAGGATTGATCCATTAGTAGGACAGATAAAACCAGTGAAAACAAACTCTTCTTCGCTGACATAACAGGCAAAACCAGTACATACAGAGAAGTGCAATTATTGCGGAGGTGAACATGCAACTCTATAAGCACCATGAACAATGGGAAATATTTTTGGAAAAAGTAATGAAGAAGACGCTTGGGAGCTGTACAGAGAGGAAATGATATGTTTGTCAGACAGAAGGGGGAATTTATGTGACGCTCTTGGAAAGGCCTGGAAGACATTTCCACGAGTGGGAAGGAAGATTGTACAAGCAGACGACAAGACGATGGACGAGATTACTGGGAACAGAAGGTGCAGATCTGGTTTACTTGCATTCAGGAAATAAACTGACCCTTTGGGATGTCTGTCTGGCTTCTTTAACATATGCGTACGGTATCCTTGGCAAGGTTACAGCCATTGTTCCCGGGAGCACTGTTCCATTGGGCACTGCCTATATCAGAGCTTCTGCGATGGCGTAAGAGCGGATTCAGTGCAGTCCAAAACCTAAGGTTATCACTTAGTTCAGCTATATTCTGTACTAGCCGTGCGACTTCAGGTAAGTTACTTCAATTCTCCAGGCTTGTCTCTTCATCCACAAAAATGAAGGTGTAGGATCAGACAGAGGTTCTCAACAGAAGCAGTAATGCCCCAAGGGACTTCTGAAAATGTGTGGATAAGCAACTTTTGGTGTTACCATGTTTGAATGCACTACAGTCACCCACTGGGTGAAAGCCAGGAATGACAACGCCCGGCAATGCACAGGACGTGGCAGACGGAGGGAAGGGAAGTCTCCCATTGTGTAGAGCTTCGGAGTGTAAAGTTTCAGCAGGGAACTCCTGTTTGCAATTATCGAACCCTATCACCTAACTCCCTTTAATTATGAACACAGGATATTTTTGGCTAAGTTTTAATAATCATAATTTTTTCCAGCAGTGCAAAATCACATAATGAAAGACTGCACTCTTTGTTTAGGATTTTACTAAAACTTATTCCTCATTACAGAAAATCATATCACCAATGGCAATCTGTGTTAATACACTGATAAGATTGCATTTATAACTGTGCATTCACTGTGCCCCTATGTGTAGGTGCAAGACGAAATGAGTTTACAGTGTCTTCTATTATAGAGACACATGAGTATTTATGTGCATGTAGACATATGTATTCTTCTATTACAAATTACTTTTATCTCTTCTTTATATAACTGCATAATGTTAATTTTTTAAAATGATGATTATACGCAAGTTATATTTTCCATGAATTTCATTTCACAGAGTTTTTATAATAAACCATTTGGTGTGAAAGGGAGCTTTGACTCTGATAGGGCTGAGAACCAATGGATTGGACAATCTCAAATATCTTTAAGCTCTCAAATCCATGGGTTTATAAGTTTTACTTTGATCTGCAAGGAAGGAGAAACTCTTAAATGATTTTCACTAGTGATATTCAGTTCAATGTCTAAATTCTAGAGTAAGAGAAAGAATGACTGAGACAGACTCTATTTATTTTACTATCTTTCCACTTAGTTCAACTGAGATAGGAGACTAATAGATAATCAGCACATCAACACGAGTTGAGAACTCACTGCACCAGGTACTGATAAGAACTCTAAAGAAAGAAATGAGAAAGTGTGTGTTGCCCTAATGACATCACTGAGACCGAGACTTCATTTTCTCAGACAATAGATTTCATTTTCTTTAAAGAAGGAAGAACTTTACTGTGTGTTAAGAAGTTAAATCTTTTCCTGTTACACTAAAATTCCGTTCAAGATTAGAAGAGGAAATAGGACACCGAAGCACACTGATCCCTCAGAGCACGTGTCGTATTTCATCATTTTCACTACTCTGGCATCTGGCTAACTCCCCTTCTCCTTTGCTTTCTGTACACACATACATCCACACCAATCACTAAAGTAATTAAGTCAGGCAAGCCCACACCACCTCTATGGGGAGGACGTTGAAAGGTCTTCTAAATATGATGGCGTACAAATATTTTAGTAGTATAATCAATAAGTTCCATTCTATAGGGCTTTCTAATTTGCACGTCACTTCTTAAGAGTAAAGCGCAATAGAATTGGGCTTCTTACAGTCAAATGCCTCAATTTTTGTCTCGTACTTCACCTCTGAAATATGATGATCTACTAAAACAAAACCTACGGGGCAGAAAGGCATTTTCCCGCTTTGCAGATCAAGCAGCAGCATGAATGTCTTCCAGGATCTCTAGGAGCTCCGTACAGAGCTGGGCATTTCTCATCCCTCTATTAATGTGACCTTCAAGTGACAGAACTGGTTCAAGAATAACACATTTTGATGGTACTTGTAAAAGTAATGGAGCTGCTGTCAAAACCACCCAGGATGACAATGAAACTTTAATACACAGTAGGTACTGTGCGGGCGAGAGTAGGAACTAGTGTCTTCACCGTAAATGTTTCCGCCTAATTAGTATTTAACTCACAAACTTCTTTGACATCCAGTTTCAAGTGATTAAAAAACAACAGAAAAGTATAATTGGTCCAGTGGAGCCACTATGATTGAAAGAAAGCTGTAACTGCCTAATAATGCTGGTGCATGCCACACTGACAGATTCACTTACTCACTCATTCAGATATATTTATCGACGATCTACGCAAAACACCACTGAGTTGCTAAGGGAGATAAAACAGGGGCTAACGCTTTATTTACACTCAAAAAGGGCTACTGGTTGAGTCTAAGGAGCTAAAACTATTCCGAGGAATGTCTGCTTAGTGTCCTATTTCATGTCACACGTTAGTCCACTGAAGAGGGAAAGATAACTTCAGTTTTTGGAATGATTGTAGAAGGCTTCTGGGAAGAGGTACCATTTGAACTAGCCCACGAGAAATGCACAATGATCCCAGCAAATGGCGCTCCAGTCAGGTGGAACCGCATAAAGTCAAGCACTCCAAAATGTTCTCTGGGGAATAAGGAAGAGTTCTATTCGACTCTCGGGTAGGGTCGTATTAGAAAAGAAGACCAGAAGTTAGGTTGATGACACTGCGGAGATGGATAACGCAAGGATAACAAATTTGGGTTATATTTAACAGGTAACTAAAAACCAATAAAGCATGTGCTCTAAGAAGATTTTTTAAAAGACGAATTAGCAGGGTGAATATGACATTTCTGTTCTTAAGTCTGTGCTCTGGGACTGATAACTTTTAATAATCCTGTGTCATTCTGTCACATCCTAATCATTCCCCAATCCTGGGTAAACACAACTATGATCTCTCTCTGTGCCGGGTCCCTGCAAAAGGGATGTTGCTGCTCTGGAAAGGAGTCTGTTTAACTACCTGAGAGCTTGGGCTGCTCAAGGAACATTCTGAGCAAAGCTCAACACCTGATTCTACCTTGGCACTCACAGCTGATTGCACCAAGCGTAGCAAGTTCACAGGCCTGCCCTAGGAGCTCTGAGTGGCCAGCAGTTACAGCTCTGCCTCACAGGTTCCAGACGGACCGGATGGACTGATGAAGCTCTCTCCTCGACCGGTTTCCAAAGGAGACTCATAGAAAATGGACAGCAGAGAGGAGAGAAGCCAGAAAAGAGAGAAGGTGTCGGCAGAAACGAGGAAGGGGCAGGATATCTAGATAAGCAGAAATCACGAGGCAAAGAGAAAGAGAAGAGAGAAACAGGAAGAGTAGGAGAGGCGGAGTGTGAAGGAAGGGGCTAACCTAGCAGGCCTGACCGCTGCCCGCTGCGAGACTGCTCACAGGTTTAGCCCTTGGCTGGCACGAAGAACTTGGATTTTGAGAGGGCGTCCACCAGCCAAGCTCAGAGTGGCCCGCTGGGCCTGAACTGTCTGTGCAGACTTCCTAGGATGTGCTGAACACCTGCTCTCCTCCTGGGAGTCAGGACCCCTGCAGTGCTCCAGGCAGTGGCTGTCTATGGGAGCCTGCTGCAAGCAAAGCCCCGGCGCTAGGGCTCCCCGGGCTCCCCTGGCAGACAGGGTTTCCCACGTGCTGTTGGGGCTCCCTGCTGGGGTCACCCAGAGTGTCCTGTGACTCCGCCGCGAGACAACCCCTGGCAGCTTGTGCCTGGTCTCCTTCAGACTTCCCCGTGCTTGGCCTTTGCTCCTTCCGCTGTGATACATCATGGCTGTGAGGCTGTGAGTGTGACTTTGGTTGCGTCTTGTGAGCGCCGGTGAAACACTGAACTTGGGGTTGGTCTGGGGGACGCGGACACACAGCTGTGTTGTCAGTTGACAGCAAAGCCCATTCATTTACTCATGTTTGTAGGTGAGGAGAAAAGCACGATAAAAACAGATCTGGACGCCAGCGACTGGGGCTTGGTGCTCGGTGGTGGTAAAGCATTGCTTGGGGTCTGAGGTCTCCTGAATAATTCTGAATGACTTTCAGTTTCACTGCGGACTCCAGGAAGATTCATTATATCCCCACACTCCTTTATCTGCAGTAACCCCCTGTTACTTAAGGCTAAGTCAAACAAGGCTCTAATTGTTTCCTAAAAGAGCCAAACAATTGCCAAAGCAAATCATACGGTCAGGTAAAGTGACTACATGACCAGTGGATGGTTTCCAGCCTCAGTAAAGCCCTGGAGCTGCCCACAGTGCTGTTGGCTGGCTGGTTGGCTTTGCCTTTATTCAGCAACCTTCTGTTTTATCATGAAATGTCTTCTAACTTCAAGCTTCAACTCGTCTTAGTTCTCTCCCGTGATTCTCTGCTGAGCAACTTAATCTCTTTGGAGAAAATGAAATCCATTAAAGGTATGACTTCCACCTCCAAACCTACCTGCGGGGACCCCATTCTAACCGTCTCACCTCTAGTTCCAGAGGAGCAATGGTCTCTTTTCCTGCACACATGAAATTGGGGATGTAATTTCCACACCGTCTCTATCTTTCTCTTTTGTCCAAGTCCCGGCTCTCTCCATCGTCCCCTCATCCCTAATATCGTTCATCTCCCGTCTTCACAATGTCTTTCCTCTCTGTACGCACAACATTCCTCTTTCACCCTGACATAGCAAATCAATACAAACAAAAAGAAGTCGCTTCCTGTGACACAGCTGCTGTCACCTCGCAGAAACTCTGCAAGGTGGCCCACGCTTAGTCTTCACTTACTAAAATCACACTCATTTCTTGGTTTCTATCCTACAACCTTATTCAAAGACCTGTTCACTGCAAAATTCAATGTCTTCTTTCAGTCCTAGTCAAGCTTGTACCTGCCTGCATGACCACTTTAATTTTTGAAATTGTCTTCTCCCACCTGTTCTCAAACTCCCTTTTTTCCCTGCATTTTCTCTGCCTTTTCTCATGTCCTCAGTAACTTCCTCTGCCTCTGCAGCTTGCCTTGCTAACACTGAGGGCTCTGCTTGGTCCTCCCCTCTGCCTACATATGAGGCATCTTCCCGTGTGCTCTCCGTTTCCTCCCAGAGGTCCTATACCACCCTCCTCTGATGGCCCCCAGACCTGGCATCTCTCCAGCTCACCTGTCCTCCCACTCCAGACCCGTCCTCCCAACGACTCCCTGAGTATTTCCACTGCGATGAGAACTTCAAGTCAACATGCCTGCAGTCAGATCCAGTATTTTCTCCCTAAAATGTGCTCCTACTTTTACTTTTGATCTGATGAATAATATCATGTCTACATTCTTTGAAGCCAGAAGATTAGAATACAGAATATATTAGAACAGTAGAATATAGAATAGTAGAATATTCTCAACCTCTTTCTCTCCTTCACACAACCAATTAACCCCTAAATCCTATCACCTCACTTGCTCCTATCCCAAAAAGCTCTCTCAAACTCGCTACTTCTTTCTTTCGGTATTACTACGTCCTTAATGTCCCCGTGAACAATGGCTCATCTAGGAAATGGCATGAGCTTTCCTCTTGCTCCTCGGGCGGCTCCCACTCTAGCCCACCCTCTACAAAGTCGTCAGAGCTCGCATACCAGAAAACTAACCGTGAGCTTGGGCTTTTGAACCAGATCCCCTAGGTTTGAATCCTGACTCTGCTACTGTCTTGCCATGCAGCCTTGGGCAAATAATGCACCTCCTCTGTGCCTGTCTTGATCGGTAGAGCAGAATACTACTAATAGCTAAGAAGATTAAGTGAGTTAACATATGTGAAGCACCTACACATGCATCTGACGTTCAGCAGGTGATCAGTAAATGTTATTTTATAATCATATATATATATATTTTCTTTACCTGTTTTGATACCAAACAAATATGCAACATCTCAGTGAAGCTTACTGCAACCATCCCCAAAAGAGTAACTGCTTCCTTATCTGGGTCTTAGAGCTATGATTTCTTCTGTCATCATGGAATATGCACACCACACACCACATCACAGGCCTGCTGCAGAAGAATACAGGCTCCTGATCAGACTTATGTCAGTATTCCCAGAATGAATGAATGTGTGTGTGAACCCTTGGATGTAAGCCATTTTATCACGGTCCAAATGAAACATTATTACATTTTTTCTGAAGTACCTGTGATAGATGAAACTATCAAAAGGCAATACAAGATCAAAGAAACAAGTAGCAAATCCACATGTAGAAATACCAGTATTTAGAATGAGAACACGGGCCTTCTCGAAATCTTTTGGAATTTATTCTATTAAGTAAGGGAAGTTCTAAAACTGTTAGAACAGCAGCTGAACTACTCATATAAATAAACGCTTAGGACTTCCCTGGTGGCATAGTGGCTAAGAACTCTTGTTTCTGAGATTTAATTCGGTGTTGCGGTACAGAGGCCGGATTCGGGTTCGGTATTAGTAGGAGAGCACGCTTCTCGGGGAGAGGCAAGAAAAAGAGTAGAAGAAATGTCAGAGGTGTGGTAACACCAGGGCCATCAATCTGGCAGCAAGTGAGAAATACCACAAAGTATACCGAGAGCATCACAGCACACGGCTCACCTTGGAGCCACCGACCGTAATTGGTGACTGAGAGAAAATTCACTGAACGTGATCTGTAGTGACACTTCCTAAATTTGGGGGTAGAGGTGTAGATCGGCTAAAAGACAAACATGCTGGAAATATTTTGGGGTTGCATCTTAAAGCACTAGATTGACAAGGGACAATTTCAGTGAAGATAGAACAGGCTTTGATATTCAAACACAGCATTCAAAATAACACCCCACGGACGGAAGGCAGGCAGGCATTCCAAACACAAACTCCCAACACGAAACGCTCACGGGGACGGTTAACACGAGCCTCCACGGGGCAGCTTCGTTCACTGTCCTGCAAATTTACGGTGAGTGCCAAGCAGTAAATTCATTAAAACCAGGAAATGGCTTACGTAGTTTAAAGTGACAAACAGTTCTAAAAATAAATGTTTGAACTACATGGATTCCAAACACATTTATCACAATCAGAACCGCTAACAGCACACCTATCAGGACTAGAAAATTAATTCACGATAATAACGTGTCAAACTGTATGTTTCTTAACGTGTTCCCCCCTGCCGCCGTTCTAAAAAAGAACCCACTTGTTAAGAAGCACGTTCCATCTCTACCCACCGTCACTCCCAGTCGCTGGGCCGTTTTAAGCGCGTGCTGACTTTTTCCCAGCCTACTTTGTCCTCTTCTACATTGTCCAGAAATGGCTGTAGATGGGAGCGCAGAATATCATGCAACAGGGATGCTCTCGCGCGTTTGAGGGAGCCGTACAGTCTAGTCTAACTGTGCTGTGTTAACATCACCCAAGTGCAACACTTTAAAAATGTGTACACAAATATTCACATTTATGCTTCATTATGGGCTGTTTTGCCAGAAAAATATCACACTTTATTCAGATATTACAGTTGTGTTATTCCCGTGGACATTTATTTTACGCAATTAGAAAGCACAGGAAGAGTGAGATAGCTACATGTTACGACCACACAGCCGCCCACGGCTGAGGCCCTCTGGTCGCGCTCCTCTGCCACGCACGCCCTTCAGAAGAGCTCGCCCTCCCCTGCACTCTCTCCACTGAATCCGAAGGGGCAAATATAGCCCATGAGATACAGATGCAGTAGCTCCTGGCACACAATAATGACCGACAGCAACCTCAAGGGGAGCGGACAAGGGTATCCTAAATGCTGAGGTTAACAGAAGCCTGGCTTAAATACCATTAGTCTATGCAAGTCAGAAATTCCCAGCAAGTTTAGAAAACACAATTTTCTCTTAGTGGACTCCTGATTTTTTCTAGAATCTAAGATACCTTCTTTACCTCCTTCCAGGATCACTACTGGGAAGGAGAACACAGCCAAAGGAAAGGGTGGGGAGCCACGAGGTTGGGATGATTTGCTTCTCCTTCCCACCCTCAGAAATGTTTCCTGGGAATGGCGGCTGGTATAGTCTCCGATCTTCTCTGCAAGTGTCTCTTAGTAGACGGCCCCAAGAAGCAGCCACGTCATCAGTTAGCACAACATCAAGGCCAGTTGATTATGGTCACATCATGTTAATACATGACCTTCAACATTAAACCTTAAAGCAGTCTGCGTAGTATTTCAAGTATTGAATTTTAATCGGGGGGGTGCATTGAATAAACAGCAACCTCAATGATTCACCTGAACATAGCATAGTTTTTGTGTTTGTTTGAAATATTGTTCTCACTGGGCTCTAAATAGTTAGTTAAGTATGCATATTAATTATTACCAAAGTATAAGAATGTTCCTAAAAGGGCATCTATTGGCCACATAAATATCAAAGAAATTTTTTTATGATCAGCATGGTTTCAGTGAAAACCAAGTGAATTAATGTCATTGGTAGGCAGATCAAAGAAGAAAATGGGTTTCTCACTATTTGAAGTTTTCTCACCTGAATTCACTTAGTATTTAACTTATAATAATAGTATTCACAATACGTTATGCTATTTGTTGAAAGGTTTTTAGGAGTATGATTGTCATAAACCTTTAGAGGATTACTTTCTTGACACTGATGCTCAGAGAACATATGTATACACCAAATTCGCAAAATCACCAAGAAAGTCTCAGCAAATATAAAGAATTGCTTAGGAAAAATACAGTCCCCTCAGAATTATTTTTATGTTTTATGTAAAGAGGTAAAAAATAAACAGTGGAACTTTTTAGCAGCTCTCAATTTTAGGAAAAGGTCATAAATTTACTTACAAGGAATCTAGAAGTCAAGAGTGAAGTTCCATCACCAGCCTGCAAATGAACAACAACAAAACCTAAGACAATATGACTATACTCAGGCCACTTATTTGAACAAGACAGAAAAAAAAACAAACATGATCATATGCTTTATGATTCAATGATATAAATTTAGAGCACTGGCCACAGTAAATAATAATGGTAACAGTAATAGCAATGTCACGATCCTTTTCTCCAAAGATTAAACGGAGCATACCATAAGTCTTTTTTTTTTAAGTGCTTTTCTTCCACATGCTAAGTAGGTCAAGCTGTTAGTTTGTTTACATGCATGCTAAGGAAAACAACCAGAAGATTAATACAATAATTGAGAAGAAAACAGTGGAATTGGTACTCTGAACTATAGCACAACGTATCTTCACAAACCCAATTAAGATCACAGGAAAAAAATGATTTTCTATGTCACTGAGGTTTTCCAACAAGTTTTCACAAGTCATTGCATCTAGATATGAATACGAGCTAATCTACGGCCTCTCAACCACCACTGATGCAGCATTTGTAGTCTGGGCTGCAGGAAGCCAATGGGGTGCTGCACTGATGTTAGCTCTGCTGTTCTGACACTCTATCCGGATGCTCCAACTTTGCTTCAGCGCACTCAGAGCTGAGTCTGAATCCTCAAAGCACGGGTAGAAAGAGTTATGGTTAAGGCAGGGTTAGAGGTGCAGTGAGCCAGCATGACCTGCACTGATTTGCAATCCTAAAACTGGTGTGAAAACAGCATGGTGGCCTTGACTGGACACTCACATGGCTAAGGGCAAAATGGGACAGATATGAATTCAAGCGTTTCTCTTTCTTGCTCTCATCATCTCTCTTCTACACCATGATGGCTCAGTGTACAATCATTTTATGATAAAAGATACAAATTCGATGGAAGGATCTGTATTTTCTATAGCAGATAATCTATCGGGATGTTGTCTGTTAGGTGCTTAAATGTGTCGGTGCTTGTATGTATAACGTTAACAGCCTTAGGTTGACCTACATATATTATCAGAAGATTTAACACGGGTTTTGCTAAATTCCTTGTCTCTTTTAACCAGGGAAGTTACCATGAAGGTGATGCACAGAGCGCAAGCACAGATCTTTGATCTGGGAGGAGTCTCCAACAATAAGATGAGTTTCAGCGTAGATAGCAGCTTTTGTGCACACTGCAGGTCCGGATACTTGACAGAGTTAAGTGATACAATTGAAAGTTAACTAACAGAAGGGAGAGGCAGTAAGGGGCAAAGAAAAGATAGAAAATTCGTGTTTTCAGATGAGATCTGTAAGGAGGAGGAGAGTCATCTGGGTAGGGAGACATAAAAACCCTCTACAGTTAACAGGAGCTGAAGAGAAATTGATTTAGAAAGAACAGAGGCATAATCACGGTGCTGAATAGCGCATTCAATAATGAGTCTGATTCTTGGAAACGCCGAGCTAAAGGTGGAGCCGGTAACTCTGAGAACGACACATGCCATGATTTCTGCAGAAACAGAGCCACTCCCTACCCCCCATCGAGAAAAGTCTACACAGCACAGTCTCAGAAGCTATGCTGAGTAGTAAAACTGAGGCGAGAGGGGAATGTACACGTCTGAGGGATACATCAGAGTGATGGAATTTCAAGAGAGCCCTGAAAGCGGTGGAAACACGCCACCGATCAGACTCAACAGTAACATTCGAACGTGCGGATAATACTGTCACCTGTCTTTAGGGGAAGGCAGCTGGATATAGCTCCGTATTTTGCAAAGATGTCAATTAAAAAGTCCCTCAGAGAGGGAGAAGATCGATAAAAGAACGTCAAGGTATAGCTCATTTGAAACTATCACAGAAATAAGGAAATGGTGCTGATTTAGTGACAGCCTATGTTCTCACAAACACCAGGTAGGAAGTGAATGTGTGTCTCTGAAATCACTTTTGATACCAAAATCTTTGCGTTCACAGTCAAGCATAACCACGTCCTGAAGCAGTAACCCAATGTAAGACGCAGGTGACGGGGGCAACGCTACACACACCGGGGCCGCCTCCCGCGGTCTGGCGCCCGGCAGGAGCTGGGACGGGCATGGACAGCCACGAGACTCTCAGCTGCGTGCAGACACCCAGCAGCCCCTCCGCGGTCTGTCCTTGCGTTTCGCATTCTCGCCAAGTGTGCTTCTGGCTCCTCATCCCCTCCCCTCAGCGCCTCTCTCTTTCCTGGCTTCCCCCGTCCCGTGGCTTCCGTAGACGTTTCTACACCAGCCTGTCGACACAGTCGGGCTCGTGAGCCTCGTGCGAATACACCTCAGCTCTGCCCACTGAATTCCATCCTTCTGTGCGCTACAAAGTCAGGTACTGCGTCCTGATTTGGTCCATTCCTTCTCACTCACCCGAGTCCTCTCACCACCCTCTTCTCCACCACACACCCATGTATACATACACCTCTTCTCCCCTGACCAGTTTGCTAAGCCATATAGGTATATATACACGTACATATATGTTCCTTGAGTCTAAAATATTCCAGAATTGCACTTTAAATTTTTATTATTCTAGAATGAGGCACTTGGAAATTACTCTAAGTTTATACTTTGTTCCAGAATTATATTGTCTAACCTTTCGGCATGTAAGAATTGATTCGGTGGGAACGCTTGGGAAATACAGGAAAGAGCACAATCTATCTGGGGTCTGCTATTTGTCTCAACTGCTTAGATTGTTTCCATTTTTTTAATTAACAGAACAGTGTCTGGCATCTGCGAATACAGCTCTGACAAACAGGAAGACTTGACTAAGAGAAGCTGGCATGTGGGTCGAATACTGAATTCATCAGGGGTGCCTCTGTTTCACTTCGATGGCAGGACGCCCTTACCAGCTTGACTCCCCACGTTAGGTGCCTGTAACTTCTTTGTCTTAATCTTCAATTTTCAGTCCTCTTTCTCAGATTCCAGTCTCCTCTGCTCCCCTTCCCTGCTCTTGGCCTCCATGGCCCATCATGCACCATCTGCACTGTACCCACGTGGTGAATTTCCTGTCCACTTATTCATTCACCTTGCTGTGCACTTCTGAATTAGGCATGGGGGCGGGTTGATAAAAACGCACATTCACACTCTCCTTTCATAATCTATAATGAGGTGACAATCTAATTGTTAATCCCAGGATGTTTTCTCATGAAAAGCTTTTAGAAAATCATAGCAGACTATAATCGAATTCCAGATGAATAATATAGAGCTGTAGAAGGTAAGAGAAAGTAGGGGTCATGGTGCTTTACAGCAATTCATTCATTCGTTCATTCAACGCACACTATATCAGGCACTGGACTAATGTCGGGAATGCTAAAGTTATTAAAAAAAGAAAGACTAGACCACATAGAGTTTTCAGTTGGAGGGAGACACGTATAATGTTAGATATCAATGAATGCTGAAGAAAAAAGTAATGCAGTTGAAGGAAATAAAAAGAATAATGCAGGTGAGGGAGAACTTTCAATTTTAGATGAAATGGCTACAGAGGTTCTCACGGAGAAGACAAGATTTAAATAAGGACCTGTGCAAAGTGAGAGACTGAGCCACGTGGATATTGGGGGTAAAAGCACACAAAGACCTTGAGCTGGGCACGTCTGCAGCGTTAAAGTAGGAAACCTAGACGCGGAGCACAGGGGGACCAGTAGAAGATGAGGCTGGAGAGCACCGGGCCCAAGATCACGAAGGGACTTGTGGGCCACAGTAAGGAGGAGGGCTTCTGCTCAAAAACAGATGTCTCTGGAGGGCTTTAAGCAGAAAAGTGACATGATCTGACCCCCATTTTGACAGGATTGCTCTGGGTGGTGTGTTAAGAGTAACCTGATGGAGGGGAAGGAAGGACAGAATCTAGAAGACCAGTCAGGGGCTGCGTTGTCAGTCCGGGAACGAGCTGACGGCAGCCTGGAATAGGGTGGTAGCTGTGGGATGATGAGATGCTTTCAGATTTGGGGGGTATTTTGAAGGGAAAACCTGAATATTTGACTGACCAATTGGATACAGGATAAGAGAAAAAGAGGTACTGAGGCGGAAGCCAAGATTTCTGGCCTAAAAGCAAGTAGAAAACCAGACAGGTGGAAGGATCTTTAGCGAGGCAGGGGGGAGGGTTTTTCAACTTCTTCTTTGCCAAGTCAAGTGTGTTAACTAGATACCAAGTGGAGGTGCCAACTAGGCAGCTGGTCATACTAAGTGTGGATTATGAAGAGACTCAGGATTGAAACATCTGGGAATCGTCAGCGTGCAGAACCCGTGAAACTGGACAAAATCAACGAGAGAGGGAGTGTAGACTGAAAAGAACGGAGATCCAGAGATGGAGCAGAGTGACATTTCAGCATCTGAGGGTGAGAAAAATAAGGAGGAAGACGCGAAACGGTCTAAGAAAGATCTTCTGGAGAAGCAGGAGGGACGGCACGCCCCAAGGGTCCTGGAAGCAAAGTGAAGGGAGCGTCTTCAAGAGCAATGGTACGGCCTCATCTTGCCTTTTCAACCTCTTTTCCTGCATCACCTGTCCTAGTCTCTTTTCCATTTCTCTGTGCCCTGCAAAATGCCGAAGTGGTTCACCACCCTCTGCTTTTCTTCCTGTGCTTCCTGAAGAGGATTCGTGGACGGTGGTGAGACCACACCCGGGTGTCAGGCCACCAGTTCTGACACAGGCTTCAGCTATCCCTAGGGCGTTATTTAACTTCTCTCTGCTTTAATTTCCTCATCTTCAAAACAGGTACAATAATAGTAACTATTTGGGCCGGGAAGGACAACTAAATGACAATATATGTGTACGTAACTTCAAACGCTGCCTACACATAGCAAACGTTACCTAATTACACACAACTCAGAGCGTTTCTTCTCTCCACCTTGCTTCACTGAAACCCAACCAGAGTCCCCTCCTGCATTTAGTCAATTCTGTTCTTTTATTTCTCTAAAATCATTAGAAAGGCATGATCCAGGATCTGAGCTGCATGTTATTTTATGTAGACTAATCTTTCTTTCTACCCACCCATCTCTACTTGTGAAATTCCTGTGGAGAGACACACCTCTCCAATGCTTCAGCGTTTCTGTAATGCCTTTGTGCTTTCTCACTTTATATATTTGGCATAAAGCACTAACGAGGGAAGATTCTTTCCTAAGAAGGACGCTATCAATCCACAGACGTCCAGACCAAGGATGAGGGTTCTGCTGCCGGCTTCATCTGGGTTCAGGAATCACCGCACCTTCCGACGCAGAGGGCCCATCGGTCATCCTGACAGAGCTGGGCCCCGGCCCTGGGGGAGGCTGGCCATTAGGAAGGAGATAGCAACAACTGGGCAGCATGTACAGAAGCCTGCTGTGAGCAACTGTGGCCTGGAAGTGGGGCGAGTGGTCTAGTCTCGGCAGTGAGCCCAGCAGGGGAGGCCGAGGTTTGGGCAGGGCCAGAAAGCGGTCCCAAGACCCGTGATTACACGCCTCACAAAAAACTGGGTTTGGGTTTGCGTCATCCTAATGGACAGTGTGTGCTGTCCTCACAAGTCAGCATTGTAGAAGCGGTAGTTATTTATTCTAGACAAATGACATAGGAAAGAAGTGGGCCACAGGCATTTATAATCTGCGTCTCCTTTACCTACTGTACCGTAATACACACTGTAACAGGCAGTTACAAACACAGCAAAGCATTTGACCAACCCTGTCCTTTCAATGCTTATATATTTGCCTTACTATCCTGAGAGATGAGGTTATAAGAACATATTCTAATTGCTTTACCAGCTCATATTGAGAGAAATAATACTTAAGAAAAAAATTCATAGAGTGTGATATTGCAGGGATGGGCTTCACTGGTATACCCAACCGGAAGGAACAGTATTAAGAGCTATTTTTGACTTGGGGCAGAGATCACTTGATCTTAATGAACGGTTTTTTCTTTATTAACGTCTCTGCAAATGAGTTTTATACATAAACCTGAGGGGTTTTGTGAAGTTTATCAAGGTAATATTTATAAACTGCCCTAAAATCCCTAGCTGAAAGAGAAAATGTCATGCAATATTACTTGTCGAAAAATGAGACCTTTTGTAAGCCTTAATTATAAATTTAAATTCCCTTATATCAAGGAATGTGAATCAGTCAATTATAATGAGCCATGACTGTGTGCACATGGTAAGTTCTTTAGGGCCAACAGGTGAGTCACTCATTTCTTTTTTCTTCTTCCACAGCATATACTCTGAAAATTGTTGTTGTTGATGATGGTAATACTACTACTGGTTAGTAATAATAATAGTAGTAGTAATAATAATACTCTAATTGTCTAGATCATGGCATACACCATTCATCTTGCTGGGAATTATTAAACAAGAGGGTGTCATTCGTGGTTTACTGATTGGCTTCAAGGCACACGTCAGCATCAAAAATAAAGTTAGCATTAAACTTGACTCCATTTAAAGATGCCAAGATCCAAGGTGGAACACAGAGAGTAAGATTAGGAGTTGGAAAGTCACAGAGTACTTGGGCAGAGGTCAGAAACCAGCACAGACCCAGGGCAGCCATTTAATTTGTCTGTCTGTCTATTATTTTTTAACAACTTGGTGCGCCACACGCCTATCTTGATGATCCTTCCCCTTTGTAGAGAATCCGCAGGAGGTTTAAGCTTCCCGCCCTTGCTAATAAAGTCTATTCTTCTTATTGAATAGAATGATCTTATTTGTTTAAAATTTGGTAGTATCCAGTTGAAAAGAGTTCTGGTGGGACTGTGGTATTTTGGAGCAACGTTCTGCAATCATCAGGGACACAGATCATCTTCTATAGATTCACCTTTGAACATCCAGCACCTCGTACATTGCATGACACTTGCAAGAATAAACACATGTGGACAAGTGATGACAGCCTTTGCCACCTCTGTCTTGTCGGTAGGATTAGGCCATGCAGAGAGGGATGGTTTTCCTCCAAGTCCTTCTTAATGTCTCCATGTTTTCTATCTTATGCATGACCAATACTTCAAGCCACTATGTTTAGTTCTGATATTCATGAATGTATTCATTTACATTTTTCCAGTTTAATTGAGATACAGTTGACATAAAACGTTGAGTAAGTTTAACATGTGCAGCGTGTTGATTTGATACACATACACATACTGCAAAACGATTATCACAGTAGAGTTACTTAACACATGTATCCATCACCTCACATAACTAACAGTTTTGGTGTGTGCACTCGTGTGTGTGGTGAAAACACTGAACATCTGCTGTCTTAGCAACTTTCGAGAATATAAGGCTATATTACTAACTATAATCACCATGCTGTATACTAGACCCTCGAGAACTTATTCATCTTATAACTAGAAGTTTCTGCCCTTTGACCAACATCTCCCCAATTTCTCCCACACTCTGGCAACCACCATCCTACTCTCTGTTTCTATGAGTTCGATGTTTTAGATTCCACATATAAGTGATATCGAATAGTATTTGTCTTTCTCTGACTTACTTCGCTTCACATCATGCCCTTAAGGTCCATCCATATTGTCACAAATGGCAGGATTTCCTTCTTGTTCATGGCTGAGTAATATTCCAGTGTGTGTGTGTGTGTGTGTGTGTGTGTGTGTGTAATGTATTACATACACACTTATATACATATATACGCACATGTATTTATACACACACATATATACATACGTATATGTACACACACACACATATATCACATTTTCTTTTCATTCATCGATGGACACTCCGATTGTTTCCATGTTGTCTTGGCTATTGTGAATAACGCTGCAATGAACATGGGAGTGCAGATATCCTTTCGAGATAGTGATTTCATTTCCTTTGGTTATATACCCAGAAATGGGATTGCTGGATCACACGGTAGTTCTACGTTTAATTTCTGAGGAAACTCCATACTGTTTTCCACAGTGGCTGGACCACTGTACGCTCCCACCAAGAGGGCACAAAGGTTCTTTTTCCTTTACATCCTCACCAGCACGTGCTATGTCTTGTCTCTTTTATAATGGCCATTCTATCAGGCGTGCGGTGCTCTCTCAGTCGGTCTTGGTTTGCATTTCCCTGAGGATGAGCGATGCTGAGTACCTTTTTCTGTCCTGTTGGCCATCTGTGCGTCTTCTTTGGAAAAAGGTCTATTCAGGTCCTCTGCCCAGTTTTCAAGTGGATTGTTTTTGTTTCGTTTCACTTGACTTGGTATTGAGTTGTATGAGTTATTTATATATTTCGGATATTAACCCTTATCTGATATATACTTTGCAAAAATTTTCTCCTATTCCACAGGCTGCCTCTTCATTCTGCTGATCATTTCTATTGCTGTGCAGAAATTTCCAACATTGTGATGTAGAGTGGGCCTATGATTTACTGTCTATACCTAGACACTTTGAAGAGCGCAAAGGGGTATTAGTGTCACCTGTACCAGGGCAACAGACATCCTGTCCTGGGCTCAACAATTGTGTATGGTTACCGTAATTACCTGACCTTAGATGGCAGGGGAGAGTGTGCCTTTTGCTACTGTCTCCCATGCTTAATCAAAGTGGACTTTACTTACGGTAAAATCCAAGTACAGACCAAGGTATCTTTATTTCTCACCTTGTCCACTCCAGTAGTGTATATTCTGCTTCACCTGCAGACCATTCTTCAGAGATTACTTTAATCACAGGTCACAGCAACATGCCTTTGCTCTCCGTAACCCCCCTGGTTTGCACAGCTCACACCTTTGACTTTGTTTATGGTCAAATATCACCTCTTCAGAGAGCCCACGTCAAATCATTCTATCTAGAAGTTAAATCTCTCACTTCCTCTCCTGCTTTGCTTTTCTACATAGCACTTTTTCACTTCTGATGTAACTACGTGTATTTGTTTATTTTCTGTCTGCTAAACAGGCCACGAACTCCATCAAGGGAGGGACGTCTTCTTCTACTTGTGACTCATTTAAGTAAGTTCTGGCACACAGCAGGCGTCCACTTCCTAGTTATTGGGTGAATATATAAATAAATGAATATGTATAAGGGTACAGATATTAGGTCAAATCTCAGATGGAAAAATTCAGAAACAAAATCTAGCACTAAAATCTCTTCCTCATTCAATCTTTTACCCTCTCCACGGGGACAAGGTGAGAAAAAGATCAAACAAGGAGCTAAAGCGTTAAGCCAGCATGTGCTAAAAGGACTGAAGGCGAGAAAGGAGAGAGCGCGCTGTTTATCTTACTTTAATGTAAAGCTTTAAAGAATCTGAGATTGTCCTCACTGAATGCATCGTTCCTTGTAAAGACTAGACATTCCTGCTTTTCAACCCTGATTAAAAGATGGGCGTCCTGCCATGCCCCAAAGATCGCCGGATTAGTTCTACGTCGGCTAACGGAAGGCAAGGCGGTCCATAAGCAAGGGCCTGCTTTGGAAGACTCCCTGCCTCTGGCTCCCAGTAGATGGGTGCTGGGAAATGCTGGCAGAAGTACCCCAGCTGATCTCAACTGCCCCGAAGTTGCCCAGTGAGGAAGGCTGATCTCTAAGCAGTGAGGGCCCAACCACTTAGTGCTTTACAGACCACGGACAATTGCACTCAGAAGCAGAGGGCCAGGCGGTACTGAACTTCCGCGCTCTGATGGAAAATGTTCCCTGCAGCTCAATGCACACAGTAGCCAATCGACCCCCAGTTCTGCCCTAGGGGTCGCTTCTGGATTTCTTCCAAGGAGAGCAAGTTGCTTAATCCAACATCAGCATGGAGTTGCACAAAACCCACCATCACTTTCTAAGTGAGAAGTGTACTTAGCTCACGACTAGCCTTTTGATGGGAGCCACGGAGCTCATACCATTCAAAAATTATTTTTAATCGGGATGCCTTCCTGTCAAACAGTAAAGTTACTAATAATGCTGTAAATCTTCCAAATAAGTTTTGACAAGTTTGCTTTTTTGAAGAAAAGCTGAAAAACCAGAAATGTAGTTGGTAATGTTTGAACAGAGCTTTCAAAAGACCTTTACAGACAGTTTTTACTATGAATTCATTAGTTTCCTTTTTCAAATTTCAAAAAGTACATCATAATTTGCTAATTAACATGTGATTTTTATAGTTTGCCTGTATTTTTTTATCTGTACTATTCTCTATGTTCATGAACACCGCTTGGTGCGGTGGTGGTAGAATAAATTTGAATACAACAGTTCAGAAAAAGCGAATCACTTTCCCTTTAACCTTGGGAAAGGTTAAAAATGTGCCCTTCACAAATGGGTAGCAATAAGGGCCTGTTATCATCCAAACCTGATGACCTCTTCCTCATGTTTGAAAATATTAGGACCTAAATGTAGTCATGACATATTCCACGTGTCTTACGCTTTCTAAGCTGCCTATGTATATATTATCATACTTGGTCTTCACAGCAGTCTTGGAGTTCTTTTCCTCAGTTTGCAAAGGAGGCTACAGAGACTCAGGGAGTTTACATAACTTGGCTACAGACACAAAATGAGTAGCAGAGTTGGAACTGGGCTGCAAATCATCGGTCCTAACCTTCTCACTGCTTATGTGTCACCTCCTTACCGTTGTCCATTGCGGCTCTGTGCCTTTTTTCCCAGCACTTCTGCATGTGCAAGTTTCCTACGGTGGAGCGATGCTGTGTCATGTAGACCACAGCTTTGATCTTATAACTCGTTTAAAAATGGCCTCAAATCCCAATATCAGAACACAGAGAAATTAACCTGTCCAAAGATACACAACACTGAGTCTTTTAAAAACTGTGAACTATTAAGAATATTTTCTAAATACGTTAAGTGCCTATCTCTAAAATTAATGAAATCAGATATCTTATTAAGACATGAGGGATAAGATTACTCTCGGCACAGTTCAACACAAGTGAACTTTAATTGCAGCAAAGACTCAGATGGCTTAAGCAAGTGGATTCTGACTTTGTGTATGGTGCTGGGAATGTAAAACGTACACCAGATTTGAAGACTTTGTACAAAAGAAGAATGTGAAATATCTCATTAATCACTTTTATACTGATTACATATTGAAATGATATTTTAGATATATTAAGTAATATGTATTACGAAAATTAATTTCACTTGTTCCTTCTTGTTTTTCAAAAAGTGGCTACTAGAGATAATTGAAATCTACACACGGGACTCCGAGTATATTTCTACAGGACAATGTTGGTCCAGAGCATGGTGGAGATACCTAAGACATGACTGCTGTCCTCACTAGAGGAGGAGACAAGGCTTAAGTATGTGAAACAGAGGTGGAAGGACATATCTGTTTAAGTAACAAGTGATTGGAAAAGAAACATAGCATCTCTGAGAAAGTTCAAAGAAGGGGAGAATCAGTGTGGTCTACAATACATGGGGAAGGTCTGATGTTAAGGGTTGCAAGAGACTCTTTGGATGAGCTTGATGAGGAAAACGGACAGGACAATGTCACTGTCAACGTCCAGCGAAGGAAAGGAAGAGAGAATAAAAGGCGGCAGAAGCACAGTGGAAACCCTGACCCTTCATGAGCAGAGAAGGAATAATCACTACTAAGAAAGGAGTCCGATTTTTTCCTAAACTCTCTATTAATCCAATGTTGGCAAGTCAAATACATAACATTCTAGGAAGCCATCTGATACATGATTTTTTTGTTCCTTAAAAGAAATAACGTTTGGTAGTCACAGCTGGAGTTTTCTCTGTCTCTTTCTCTTTTCTAAATTCAATTTGCCCAATTTTTTCTCAAAGTATAGGCGAGTTACAATATTGTATCAGTTCAGGTTTATAACAAGTGATTCAAAACTTTTATATATTATACTCTTTTTAAAGTGATTATTAAAGAACTGCTATATTTCCCCCCGAAATAAAAAATAAATAAATAAATTCCATTTGCCCCTTTATTTCTACAAAATCTCCCATTCTGAAACAGCTTTGCAAATGATTACAAGCTTTCAATGTTACAGGGCTCATTGCCCTATGCATTTGTCAAAATTTCTGCAAGTAGAGAGATAACCTAAGGACATAAAAATTAACACATGTAGATTAATCACGGATTCTAGTTTTGGCTCTGAAATCAATACTAAAAATAAGTCAGATTTTAAGCTTCCGTTAAAAAAGACATACCCAGAAGAGGTATAACTGATAACCTGGCTTGTTTCAATAAGAACACGTGCTGAAACCATATGTCAAAGAACACCAGAAACACATCCGTGAGAAACGTTTTGTTTTTAAATCTGAAATCAAAATGGTAGCGTTAAAGCTATGTTTTATTCTAGTCTGAGAGAGTTGTCTCATTTATACGAAACACCGAAATAATGAAGTTGTTTCTGGGTTATTGGCCCCTTAATCTCGTATATTAATTCAGGTAATGCGTCACTACTACTATCTTCCATTTAATTAGTTTTATTTATGTACCATTAAGCTCCATTTTCATTACGCTTGGAGGACAAAAAAAGGCCAAACCCAGGGCATTTGGGCAGAGCCATCACTTCCTTTACAATCCTCAGAAGACCCTTTTCTTGGTAGAGAACACAAATGACGGTCCTTGACGTTTTTTAAAAACATTTTTTACTTCTTTAATTAGGAGTTTCAGGCAGGACCTTCTGCCTGAAGCCTTAACGTTTTCAGATTCTGCCTCACTTCTCAGCCGGTTCTTCCTAAGTTTGTGCTGAATACATTCTTGCTTTGCAAGAAACCTGCTCTCAGGCCCTTTCATATTCTGCTATAATCTCTTGGTAATTACAAAGTCTCTCTCTGCGACTCTGGGCAAATCCAGGAGGAATTCCGAAGCTAGCCCTCACATGTGAACTTGTATTTGGACATCTCAGCTCAATTTGCACCCCCCGGGGCCTACAACTTAGAAAACAGTCCTGTCAGAAATGCAGAAAACCAGAGGAGCACAAAGGTTACAATGACAATAACTTTGTGTCAGTGCAAAACACTGGTTAAATAACGCAGGACACAGCAACTTTCAATGAAATATTTCATTTAATAGTGGGTGAATCCTAACCATAGAAGGTGCAGTTACTAGGATAGCAAATTCCAAACCACTTAACGCTCCACACATGACAATTTCTCACCCTTACGTGTTTCCAACCATGGGGAATTCGTACACCTCTTCCCCCTCTTTGCTTTACTATAATTACTTGTACACTTTTCCTCTTATTCTTTCTTTTCCCTTTCAGTCACTGATATAAAAGCCATATTAGAAATTCTTTAATGACACAAACGCAAGAACATCAACATAATATTTGTGTAATTATCTCATGTTTGGCTATTTGCAAATCATCTTATCACTAAGCATCAGTAATTGGCCATAATTGTTATGTTAGAGTTTTATAACGTGCTTTTTTCTTTCTTTTTTTTTTGGTCATACATTACAACAAAATATACAGTTTGCAGAAATCCATTACATTACGATTTGGGGAATTTTTAAGTCTCATTCACCAAAATAACGTAAAATGTGTCTGGTTTTGTTCTAAAGGCAAGTACATAATACATTTCCTGCGGTCATCTGGACGTCTATTATTGAGATCGGAATTGGTAGGTAGTAAAAAACGTATGGCTCTGTCTGCTCTTTTATACTAAGGTAAGTTTAAATTGGTTTAGTAATGTAATAGAGGAATTGTCCAAATCAAGAAAGTAGAAAGCTAAGAAATGCTACTTCACATTTTTGCACATGCATTTTTAAAATTTTCCATTAGACTGTGAATTTTTGAGGAGCTGATTAATGTTCTTTTCTGCCCCATCGTGCTCAGCGTCTATGCACTGAACATCACCTATGATAGCTACCCGCTTCACAATTTCTCATAACACTAGTAATTTCATGTCACTTCTAGATCAATTGAAAATACATACAGAGAAATAACAAAATCGTACTTATTAAAGATAGCACATAGGTAGTCAGAAATAAGTATTCTTGAGGGGCTTCTAGAGTGTTTTGCTTCTGTTTCACTGTAGGATAAAGTAAACACAGGGATTTTCAAACAGATCAAGAAGCACTGAGACATGACGCAACTTCTTCCTGTGATCCTGAGAATTTTTGACAGGTAAGTGGCATGTCAATAATCCTAATAATATTGAACTACACGGATGCATACAGGGTTAGGGAACTGGACCTCATGTGTTCCAGAATTCCAGGGTACCAGAGCAGATTTTTTTTTAAGCAACCACAAAACAGACTGCAGGATGGATGCTAGAAGTCTCAGGCTGACGAGCCTCTGGCATTTATCCAGATTGTAGATTCTGAGACTAAAGGAGACCTAAAGTGTAGCCTCTATATGAAGGGGGAGACAGGAAAAGCCAAGTGACATCCCTTTAGTCAGTTATGTCCACTTTCACCAGATGTGAAGAAAACGATAAAAACTTGAGGATTAAATCTCAAGCAAGCACAGAGCTGGAGAAAGTGTTAAAAGCCACGATTAAGCTTTGGAGAAACAGAATATAAATTGCAAAGAAAAATCATTCACTGTAAGCATTTATATACTCAACCCAACGGGCTTTTCAATAAACCATTCAAGAGGGGGAAAATGTACAAACATACATTTCCACTGGCAAAAGCTTGTTAAATCTCCGAAAGCAAGTTTTTGCTTTACCCCCTGCTTCCAAAGTACTCAGCTCAGTCTTAGAAACTGGTTGGGGTAGGGAAAAAAATCAGTTCCTTAGGTCCTCGCAAACATTTCACTTTTATTTTTAGAAAAAAGAGATTATTTTCCAAACACTGCAGGTGTGAGGAACCTAATATTGAAAGTCTCCCGTGAACTGTTCTACACCTTACCCCATCAGAGTGCCCTTGGAATAAAACAAATTGGATGAAAAACATAAATCTTGTAGCTTCAGATACTCAAAAGCTTATTACAGCTGAAAATGAGTAAAATATTACAGCCACCAGGCCTATTACCATAGAGAACAGATCTACCTTAGGCTCAGATGTAAAAGTAACCTCATTACAGCCTCCAGAAGCAAGGCGACCTGTGCTCTGCTCTTCTACACGGGCTCCCATTTAACCCACACTTTAAAATAGTCTCAGTTTTCAGTTTAAATGACTAGTTAGAAGAGAACAAGCCAAGTGTTTACTTGCGAGAAAAGAAAATCTTAAATACAGAAGAGAATTGAATTTTACTCACTATTTCCATTCATAGGTAAAGAACACAGTCTCTCCCCAAATGCTACTGAATTTTAGTTTCGACATTCAACACCACTCTTATACGCTTAACACTCCCAGACAGGCACTGAGATATGCTCTTAGTTTACCAGAAGTACAAAACACATCTCTAGTGCAAGATTTTATGGGGAACTCATGTACAAACAACATTTGTTTTTTTCAGATTGACTAAAAGGTAAAAAGTGATTGGAATCTGTATACAAACATGGATTGGGCTATTCGGGACAGGCTAGGCTCCCGGCTGAAACACAACTTTAGGATCCTTTTTCTAACTTCTACAGAGAAGTCACCTCTGACTCCACAAGGAGAATTCTCAGGTTTCAAAAAGAAATGTCTTCCTTTGATACATTTGCTACACACACACACACACACACACACACACACACACACACACACGCGCGCGCGCTTTGTCAAATAAGTATATGAATGATAATAAAGAGAGATCAAATCATTTGCTCCTGAGGTTTGCCCAGCACTGTGGCGGGTACTATGAGAAAAATAAAAGGAGTCAAGAACCACCCTCAAGATTAGACCTTGTGAAGAAGGCCAAAGTGAGTGGATTCCTAACTTTGCTCTTGCTTTCTCGTACTTATGAGGATCTTTCTTCCTTTCCTCTTTCTTGAGTTCTTACGGGACTGAAATTTGTTACTAAGCCTACTCTAAACATATTCCAATAACAAAGTAACATTGATTTTTTCAGTCTCCTATATAAAGCTTATTTTCCAATAATTCAGTTTCTTAGAACATTTGCTTTCTGGGCTCTTTCCAGGTTTTCAAATTGTTTCTGCATGGAAACATAAGCTCAGCTCTTGGACCGACATGAACAAGAGTGCAAATAATTTTCTAATTGTGGCAAGTTATATCCTGCGTGTTACTAAAGATAAAGAATGTTGAAATTGGGAGTAAATTCTAAATATTTCATACTGAGATGAGGAAACTGATGCTGAAAGGGACTAAGGGATGTTCCTAAAGGAACTGACAGAACCGAGAATACAATGAGCTTTAGAATTCCAGGTCCCGTTTCTTCTGCGATATGACACCCCATTCATGGTAACATTTCAAATAAAGGCAGCATATAATTTTTTTATCATTGGGTAATTTGTTTATGAAATTGCATTTCCATTAAGCAAATATTCTTTCCATGTGCTGGGGTAGAGGTGGTGTGCCCTCTGTTAACGTTTTTCCTGATGCCGTCAGTCAAAGCCATTTCTCTGAAATATTTGAAAGTGATCAAAAGAAAGTAGGGCTTTACCATTAGCATTCCATGAAAACCAAAAGGAATATAGAACTGTAATCACCGTGCATAACTTCTTACAGATTTTAGTAAACTAACAGCATCTACAAACTTGCTTAGCACCCAAACTCACCCACATCAATGACTAAGTCATAAGGGTCCTGGAGCTGCACCTTGTATATTCCAGTTTCATGTGGTAATGGAAATCTCTGGATCCCTTTGACTATTTCACCATTCCCTAATAAAAGAAGTCATCTGCAAAACATTATGCATTTGCCTATTTATTTTTAAAAATTTGCTTAGTATCTACTCATGTCAAGTGCCTGATTTACTCCCAGGAATAGGAGAGTGACTGGGAAAGTGAGGGAAGCTATCCCCACTGATATGGATTTCAGGGGACCTGCTTGGGCTTGGAAGAGCAAAGACAGTGCCCAAGGTCAGAGCCAGAGACTTGTGTCCACATCTCAGCAAAGACTTCAAGTGGAATTGGGATACGGAGCCAGGAGTCAAGGGGTTGGAAATCAGTGGAAGAGTGGCTTGGAACAGCAAAGAGAAGGATATGTGAGCAAATCCACAGACAAATAAACCTGTGGTGAGTCCTTTCCGTGCTCCTGGGGCAGGCTGGTGGGGAACTGGATCCATTTAAAGGCTCTGAGCGGGCCACTAGGGAAACAAACGTGAATAAGACACTGCCTACTGTTCCGTGGTCGAGGGAGGGTCCTGCGGGGAGACAGTCCATAGCAGATCGCTGGGATCCCTGAGGAAGTGCCTGTAGATGCAGTACAATAACACGGACGCACAGAAGGAAAGTGAACCACTGTGTCCGGGGGTCTGTGTGAGTCGCCTACGGACGCTGTAACACATTACCGCGTATTTAGAGGCCTAAAACAACACCGCATTTTTTTTTTTTTATCTTACGGTTCTGAAGTTTAGATCAGAAATGTGTCGTCTTGTGGTAAAGTAAGTGCGTGAACAGGGCTGCGTTGTTTCTGGAGACTCTCAGAGACAGTCTGTGCCCGTGCCTTGGCCTGTTTCCATCATCGGCTACTCCAGCAACAGCTGCTTGAGGCTTTCTGATATCATATCACTCGAAGAAACGCCCACCTCCCTCTTTCACTTATAAGGACCCTTGTGATTGCAGTGGGCCCAAGCGGATCATCTAGAATAATCTCCCCGAGTAAAGGTCCTTAATCCAGTCACATCCCATTAAATTCAGTTAAATTATGTGTAGTCCCTTGGTCCCTCTGTAAAGTAACATATTCACAGGTTCAAGGGACTGGATGTGGACATCTTTGGGGCCGGGGGCATTGTACTGTCTACCACAGTGTCAAAGGAGATTAAGGTGACCTGGGAAGATTTCACATGAGCTGATAATGGTGGAGTCTTGCAGGATGAGTAGATTTCCAAAGAGACAGTGAATATGGGGTGGGGGACGGAGGGAGGGAGGGAGGATGCAGTCCAGGCAGAGAGAGCCCTAGAAAAATCAAAGTCAGAAGTCTTTCATCGTTGCTTCCTTGTTAAATATACAATCTGCTACATAAGCAAACTGCTCTGACACTTCTAGGCGTTGTGCTCACTACCAGCATCTGTTACTCTCCTGGAGATTTTCACAGATTAATATCGTATTTCCATAACTAGCTAAATACTAGGGTTAAGCGAGCTGATCTATTCAAAAGGTTCATTCTTTTCCCTCTCCTCTCTTTAAAAACGAATACAATATTTTCTCTTATTTAGAGTCCAAACATCTTTTCATCATTCAAACAGACCGAATACTATAATTACAAATAGCACTGAAATACAATCCGCCTTCCCCTTAAATCAACAAAGATCTCCATCATCTGGTCCTGTTGATTTGCATACACTATTTACATACTACTTAGACTATATCTATTTATATATATTTTTTATTTACAAAGTAATCGCCTCCCTCAATGGTTTACTTTGAGTCTTAAACCTTCCATAGGGCCAAATGGATTGGATGCAATCTATTTTTATTTGCTTTTCACCCAAAGAGGCTGGGTGAAGAGTACAGGAAAATGAATCAAAAGCAGAATTAACAGGAAGAGCAGGGAGCCAGACTTGGTAAAGCCACGATCACCCTTAAAGATGATCAACAACAAACTGTCAACACAATACTGCCTCTGGTTACCCAGCCGAAGTCTGGGGACATTGCAGCCAACCCCGCGCACCAGGCGGCACACACGTCTGCCAAAGATCAGCCTAAGACAGAAACATCGCGGAGTCTGGGAAGTATAATCAGAGTTGCCACTATTGCATAACTCAAAACCAGTAACCACGCTCCAGTCCAAAACTCACTGGAGATGTCTAGACGGTTCCAGCCCAGGGCTGGCTTACTTCTTCCAAGAACATTCAGCAGGATGTCTGAATCTGAGAGTTCCACAGAGTTTTCTTATAATTTACGGGTCTCAGATCAATCTAGATAATTGCAATGTTCCCCTAAGAGACTTAACATTTTGTAGTAGACTTAAGACTGTCTATTCTTAAATATCCCTCAGGTATGAACAAGCCACAAATTTAACTAAACCTCAAAGGTAATGTCACTAACCTCAAAGGAGGTATCATGACACAATGCAATTGGGGGTGATGTCCAAAATCTTTCCTTTTAACCATTATTTTTCACAGACTTGCTTGATTCTTTTGTTACGGAAAATATTTACTTGATATCTCTCTATCTATATCTATATATATAAAATTAAAGAATATTTTTATGTTGCCTTTCTATAACAACATTTCTGTTTCTTTCGTGTTTTTGTCCCCTTACATACGTCCCTACACTCTTGTGCTATTTCTTCGGATCTTTCCTTGGTGACCTAGCCTAATTTCCAAGGATAGTTGCATTCCCACTTGCTTTTCAGATTTCATATTGCCCTGATTTTTGCAAAGTTTGTATTTTTCTATTGTTTTAGTCTTTTCTACGCTTCGGGAATTTTGGCTATAGTAAAAGTTTCCCTTAAAAAAGCAACAATGCCATAAGGATTTATTTAACGAGTCATCTGGAAAATATCGCAAAATATATCCTGTGATCGTTTACATCTTGCTATTCATGACAGTGTCCATGGCTGTGTGAGGAACTCTAGGCATTAAAGGAACAACTGATATTTAACCAACGCCTGTCCTGTGCCAAGCACTGTGAGGAGAGCAGGGGTGTAAGGAGGAGAAGAGTGAGCGATTTAAGGATGTGCAGGGTATGGCTCCTGCCACGAAGAAAAAAGTCCAGAAAGGACACAGATATGCAAATAGTTGTAATGCAATGTGATCGGTGCTTTCACAAATGTATGAACTAACTCCTCTGGGAGCACAGATAAAGGAGCAATTAATTCAGCCTGAAGGAGTTCGGGAAGCTTCAGATGAGAGGTCACGTTTCAATTGGGCCTTGAAAGAACAGTAGGACTTCATCAGGGACTTGGGATATCTAAGGATAGAAGGGAAGGAGGAAAGGTATATATATAACAGGTAGAAGGGTCAGCATGGACAGGCGCTCATCAAAGGTCAGTCCCTGGCACATGTTCAACTGCAATAAATATTTTTGAATGAATGACTATGAATGAATAAATATTCAAAGAACTGGCTACAAACTTACTATTCTTTCCTGGTGTAAAGTCTGGGCGTTTAGGAGAACAGGGCATAATGGTGGCTGATGACATACTACTCAAAGGGGTGACTAAGCTGGAGCTCCTCTGCCACAGTTACCATGACTGGACATGGAGACGGACGTCCTCCAATGAAATCTCACGCTTTTTCCTTTTTGACAAGTAATGAGTGGGAGGTGCAATGCCAAGGAACTGCAACCTTAGTATTCCTCTGCTTAGCGCCGTAGCTTCTTCCTAGACTAACAGGCAGCTCCCAGGCAGTGATTTAAGCACTGGATTTAGAGCCAGATAGCTAATAACGAGCTAAAGAGGAAGGGCGGGGGTGGGGGGGCGAACATGCCAGGTAGTCCCAACAGCAAATAAAAAGTCTTCTGAGAAAAGGAGCCTGGCTGGAGTGCAGAGAGCAGAGGAGAAGACAGTCACGGAGGACCTGGAAAAAGAGCCAGACCTTGGAGAATAAGTTGAAAATATGGGTCTAGGAGGGATGAGAAAATTCAAAGTGATTTAGGTAGGCTTTTAACATGAGAAAGTTTGAGTTTCAAAATAAAAATCACTCTGCTTCAGGAAGGCCTGTGGATGGGGGAACGTGTATGTGGGTTGGTATTTGCGTAGATACTGAGACAGGAGCCTCTGGTGCTCATTCAAGCAAGAGGAGAGGGCAGTGTGGATTCGGTGATGGCAGTGGAGGAGAAATGGACGGATCTGAGAGAGATCTGGAAGGTAAAACAGAAACTGTAAAACACCTATTACAAATGTAAGTATGTACTATATATTTGTGAAAACATTCAAATCCTTCCCACTAGGGTATTCACTGATTCCTTCACCTTTTCAACACATATTTACTCAGCAGCGATTACGGCCAAGGCACGGAGGACACAGTTGAAGCCAGATAAACAAGAGCCCTCATCTACTGGAACTTACATTTTGGCAAGCGCACAGATGATACACAAATAACTGCACGGACAGAATAATTTCAGATAGAGCCGTAAAGTGGGGCAGCAGGAAACTCCTTTAGATCCAGTGGACAGGAAAGGCGTGTTGGAGGAGAAGAAATCTGAGGTCACTTGAGCACAAGAAGCCACGACCATCAGGGAAAGAAATACATACACCCTCATCCTGGAGCGAGATTTCCTACCACCCTCTTTATCATCTTGCTTGATCTCTCTCTTTCTGGAAGATTCAAAAGGTTTTTTAAACATGCCTATATTCTCAAGAGTTTTGGTCTACATGTAACCCCTCAGCGTCATGGCAATGAAACTACGAGGGTCAGTGATCCCTCCCTCAGACGATGTTTTGCTGCCTTCTGCCGCAGTAACAGAAGGGACACCTATTAGCCTTAAATAAACATCAAAAGAATAGGGGCTTCCCTGGTGGCGCAGTGGTTGAGAGTCCACCTGCCGATGCAGGGGACACGGGTTCGTGCCCCGGTCCGGGAGGATTCCATATGCTGCAGAGCGGCTGGGCCCGTGAGCCATGGCCGCTGAGCCTGCGCGTCCGGAGCCTGTGCTCCGCAACGGGAGAGGCCACAGCAGTGAGACGCCCACGAACCTCAAAAAAAAAAAAAAAAAATCAAAAGAATAACGTAAATTAAATAATTCTCTATCACACCACACAAATCCTTCTAAAAGCTGTTTGTTGAAACAGATTTGGGTTTAAAACAGATTGGTTTCATTATCTATTTCCTTTTTTAAAGAAACTGAATAAGAGCTCAGCATACATTTAATTGCTGATTAATCATTTGAACCCCTTGAATTCAATAATATTTATGGAAATACCAGATGTCTGGAGAAGTAGTTCTCCAAAGGGTTATATATATTTTTTAACGTCTGTCAACTTTGAGTAATTTGTTTTGAGTCACTTATTTTAACTCTTCTAAAAAATTATTCTAGGTTGAAATCTTGAAAATATGTTGCATATTAGGGATTCATAATGACTAGAATTCTTATAATTTGGAAATAACCAAAAGATAGATGCATAAGTTAGTCTTTCTATACACCTATATCTATGCAGATATATTTTTATATACAGGTAAACCATTTTTATTTAGTAAATACCATAGAGTATCTTAGAATACAATCATATTGCTTGGGCTACTTCTATTATGTTCTGTCTGTAATGTTCATTCTAATTTCCCATGTTCTTGTAGACAAAGAATCCAAAACCTTGAGGGAAAAGGAAAACATACAAACGCTATTAAGGTTCACATTTCTGAGCAGCAGGAAGTCAGGAGTAAGTGGCAGAGATTGATCAGAATTGGGTTCTATATATAAACAACTGTCATCAGGTGTGCCCTGCTACGAGGGCATTCGTGCACCCCAGCAGTAATTTGAGCAATTTAGAACTTCAGGCAGCCTAGAGAGGGAATACATTATTGAAGAGTTTAACTTCAAGTGTAAAATGTATCTTTATGGCAGATTTCTCAAAGAAACAGATTCTGTCCTTTCACATTAAATTAGTTAGTTGGATCAAAATTTTTTTAATAATTTACATACACACACAAAAAATGTTGCTGCACCACTAGTTTTGCAGAAGTGGGAGATGGCCCCAAAGTGAAGAATAGATATACATCTATATTTGGTATTTTCTACCCACAATAATCTGTAAAATTAAAAAAAAAAAAGAGCTTATTACTGAAGACAAGTTGAGTTTTATCCAAACTTTGCTATCATTTTTCACACACTTGAATCCAAAGCCAATAAAGAGAGAAACAGGTACTAAGAATATGGGTACTAAATTCTTCTTTCCAGACTGCAACTCTAAATCATACTTATTTCTAGACTGCTCCTCTAAATTTTTATCTATTATTGAAAAAATAGTTAAGAATTCATTGCAGAATCCAGAATCTCAGATTACATTGTTATTAGCTTGGAATCCACGTCAGTCAATTGGCGCGTTCTTCGTGTCAGAGAATTCACCTATGGCAGATTCATACACAATTTTTTCCCCCATTATATCAGAGCTCCAGAGTTTTAGATTAGGTAAATAACTGCATTTCTAAACCTCCCTTAATAATGAGGACACATGACAAAGTTATGGTTACTGGGATACGAGTGGAAGTGGTCTGGTCCCACTGGCTGCACCCCTAAACAGAACGGGCTTGGCCTGAACTGGCTCATTCCCACTGTCTGGGATGCAGATGCTTTGTCTGGAGCTGTGACAGCCATCTTGAGCACAGAGGCAAAAGCCTTCAGTTCTTATTGGCTCTTGCTTGCTACACGAGAGACTGATGAACTCTTATTCAAATCAGTGTGTTTTGGGATCTACTTAGTCTATAACCTAGTACACACTTCTATATCATCAGCATCCATTTAACTCTTTCTAGTATTTTCCAACTTCAAAAATCTTACTCTTTATTTTATAATTTATAAAATGCTCACTTCGATTAGGAATTCATTTTAAAGCACTTAATATGAATCATTAAATTTGTTCTAATTTTTACAGACTTGTGTACCTCAAATGCAAATGAATGCTCCATTATTTTAAAATTGAAATGCACTCTTGTTAGGTAAAATTTTGAATGAATACGGAAATGCTAGAAGTACACATATAGCTCGTTGTATGACTGAAGTGTAGCTTTGCAAGACCGTGTTTGTGACGTTCGCTGTACCAGGAACTATACCATAGGACAGGTATGGAACCACGAGCCATCTCTGAGGGCTCTTCTGGTTACTACAAGCCCGCAAGTGAAAGCTGGAACGAACCGGGGACGGCACAAGACTGAGGAAGAAGAGGCGTGATCATGTCCCGAAGTAAATATAAACAAGTCACATTTGAAAAATGTTACAATACAATTTATAGCTTTTGGAAATCAAATTGCACTCTAGATAAGACAAACTCACTTCCCTTACTCGCTCTTAAGATTGAAAACTCTGAGGGCAGAGTAGCCACTTCTATTTCATTCACTGCTGTATTCCTGACGCTTAACACAGAGTTTAGGTTAAAGAAACTTAGTACTGTTTGTTGAATGACGGAATTCATACCACTTATTTAATGTGATATTTGATGCTGGAATTCATCCTGTCTCTCTCTGTTCTGCAGATTGGCATCAAAAGAGAATATGAGAGTACAGAAGCGTAACACGAACATTCTGATGCTTAAAAAGTGATGCCTAAGCTGAATTTGAAAGAATGACTAGGAGGGGAGAAGGAAAGAAGATGGTTCTGTGGATGAAATAGGTCGTAAAAAGTCAGCCAAGCATGGGACGTGGACCAGTGAGGACCACACTAGTGACCTAGGAAGATACAGGATCTGCAAAGTTAAGTAAAAAGATAACCTAATGACCCTACAATTCCACTCGTAGGTAACCCCCCCCCCAAACGGAAAACAGGTATTCAAACAAGTATACGTACATGTGTGTTTACAGCAACATTATTCACAAGAGCCAAAAGGTGGAAATAACCCAAATGGTCATGAAAGAATAAATGGATCAAATCGTGGTATGAACATGTGGTATATTCCATACATATATGATGGAATACTTAGCCACAGAAAAGAATAAAATACCGATGCATACTCTAACATGGATGAAAACTTGAAGACATAATGTTGAGTGAAATAAGCCAGACACAGAAGGTCATATATTGTACGATTCCACTTGCAGGACAGAGTCAGAAGGATCCATCCACAGGGAAATAACACAGACAGCTGGTCACCAGGGGCTTCCAGGAATGGAGAGAAACTGCTTAATAGGTAAGGGGCTTACTCTGGAGGGATGGGAACACTTGCAACTAGATAGATACGGTGGTTGCATAACACTGTGACTCTGGTAAATGCCGCTCAATTGTTCATTTTAAAGTGGTTAATGACATGTTACACGAATTTCATTTCAAAAAATCGTTTTAAAATAACCTCTGCCTCAGAGTTCCATCAATCTCTTTTGAAGAACTTTTTCAGCAGCATCACAGCAACTCTACCATTGCGCCTGCATCTTATTTATGTTTCCCGAGTATATTTACGTTAGAGTTACAATAATCAGTTCCTGCTAGGTCTAGGCACAGATTTTCTCAGTGAAAACATTAAGTTCCTTAAAGTAGGCAATTGGAAAAAAAAAAAAATCCCAGTCCTCTTAGTAAGAGGTAGCTGAATAAGACGGAGATAAAGAACCTGTGTGGTCCCCCTCCTGGAGACCATGTTGACAGACAGCGTGGCCAGTACCCAGCGGAGGCCTGAGCAGGGCCCGCTGCAGATTAGGTGCTGCCCCTCCTGTGAGCGGAGCCCCTGTTCCCTCCTGCATCGCACAGGGGACAGTGTCCTCTGCCCCTGGATCCTGCAAAGGCTTCCTCTCGCTGTTACGCACACGGAGGAATTGGAAGATCCTGATCACTAGCCAGTGGGAAGCAGCGGCATAGCACAGGGGGATCAGCTCGGTGCTCTGTGACCACCTAGAGGGGTGGGATAGGGAGGGAGGGAGGGAGACGCAAGAGGGAAGAGATATGGGAACATATGTATATGTATAACTGATTCACTTTGTTATAAAGCAGAAACTAACACACCATTGTAAAGCAATTATACTCCAATAAAGATGTTAAAAAAAAAAAAAGAGGCAGCTCATGAATTTTCATCACGTGCACAGATGCAGGTACGGGTCAAGGGGGGTTCCGCTGAGTGTGAGAGGCGGTGTCGACACCTCCCACTCCCTGAGGGGGAAAGTCAGAAAAGGGGGCACTTGTAAGTTTTACATTTTCAGTAAAGCTGTCAAAATGAATTAAGCGTGATGGGAAAAGGGAAGTGATGTTCGTAAAATAAACAACTCTTGTGCCATTGACACAATTACGCAATTACTAACAGTTTTACCAGATGCTAATAATGTGCAGTGGGAAAAGGTAAGCTGGTTATTAAAGAAATTGTATATATAAACTATCTCTGAATCACCTGTGATTGAGAAGAGTGATCTGTGGTGGGGTGTTCCAACTATCAAAGCTGCTGTGTATACTGCTCACATTATCCACATAATTGCTTTACGAGGGGACTGACTTGCGGAGTCCACATTGCAAAGATAATGATGAAAACAATGATAACAGGCCACATGGCTTGAATGCTCACTATATCAAATGCTTTAACCTCATAAAGTTGAATTGCGTAAACATCCTTTTCTAGTATCACATAGGGGTTAAGCACACAGGCACTGGAATCAGACAGTTTATGGTCCCATCCAAGCTCCAAACTTACTTAATCTCTATGCCTCAACTTCCTCATCTGTAAAATGGGAATACCAATTCTACATACCTCCTAGGGTTCTTGTGACGGTCAAATGAGTTATTACACGGAAAGCACTTAGGACGGTACCTGGCATACAGCAAGCACCATATAAGGGGTGCTCACCCTTCCTTGACAGAAATCCCATCAGTGAATTTGCTAAATGTTGCTCGGCAGAAAAGAAGTAAATCAAATTAGGTGCGGGAAGTTTTGAGACACCGAGAGTTTCTGCATCTATCCTTCGCCCTGCACGGTCACAGTGGCGCTGAAATGGCTGCTTTTGGCGGTGCCCCTCGTATGACCCAACCCTTCTCATGCCTCACTGCTAAAGTGCACCAGGCAGCACACAAACAGGGTGATAAAGGAGTCATTTGAGATTAAAAGGGTACTGACCAAAACAACTCCCCCAAAGCAGAATCCCCCGTGGTTCTGACGAGGCGTATTGTTTTCAACTGCAGATGTCATTTCCACAAATTCTCATTCTGGCATCTGGCACACGCATGCTATGTGAAAGCAGTGCTGCACATGTGCTGGCTGTTAACGTGACATTCTCTGGGGACTGCTTCCCACAAATTAGGTGAGAACTTATCTTTGTAAAAGAGTGTCTGTCACTGACCATTATGGTGACACCCCGCCAATGCCCACAGTGCGAATACAGAATGTCAACATGTATTTCTCAAGTTTTACGATTCAAGGAGGAAACGTCAGGCTTGAATGGAAACCCCAGCTCGGTCTTCCAGCTGCTGCACTTGTGCCGCCATTACTTAGCAGAAGTCACATTCGGATGAAGAGGTGAGCAAGCTACAACCCCCTGCCACAAAACGGGTCACTGCTTTAATGAGAGAGGGCCTTGTTCTTAATGTATCTGGAGCCCAAATCAAATAATGTAGGATTAGAGACTTTTTTTTTTTTTGGACTTAACAGTCTTTTTTGTTGCTTCCGAAAGGCTTGCTTTTGTGCTGAGCTGTTCAACCGAATTTCTTTGTTAGGAAGATAACCAGGACATTTAGGCTCACATACCAGCTTTCTGCAAACTTTTCTATGGAATATTTTAGCATATATAAAAGCGACCTTAAAGTGTGTGCTTAGGGTTTTGAGTTGAATATAAAAGCCAAAACTCAAAGTGATATTTAGTTTATTGTTATTCACAGTGACGATTTCTTATGTGTTTCCTGAAAGCTTGATATGAACCTTGGCCTTTAGAATTTGAGGTTAATATTTTTAAGTCATAGCCCTGGTAACAAATATTTTAAATGAAACCACCAGCATCCCGTTACGTTTGACATTTCCCTTGCAATTTCTTACACAGTTTTTTAAAGCTATAATGGGACACGTGTAATGTACCAAATAAATGTTTACTTACTGTAAAACTGATATGTGCAAAAATATTTTGGAAGGCATTTTGAATTTTAATAATATTACTTTTAATGTTCATTAATGCAAACCTGTGAAACTCTGGCTAAATCAGTGGATTAGGAGAGCTTCCGAGCTGAAATCATGGTCATTAAGTTTCAGATCTAGTACAAAATTTAAATACTGTTCTGCCTTGTTTTCTCTTTCTGGTTCTGGCAAATGTGACAATCAGCTCTGTTGAGCTAAGAGACAAGGGACGAGTCACTCTTTTTCCTCTACCGGCCCCCAGCTCTTGGCAAGTGTTATTTTATGATCATGCCAGTAGCTTGCTTCATGGAAGGTACAAGATAAAACAATCTCCTCAGTTACCATCAAAGGCTGTCTGCAGGGTATGGGATAATAGCAGAAGCCTTATCCTAGGATCATTTTGCCAATTCTACTCCCACTCAGGCAGTAAATCCCAGCTAGGAGCAACCAGGAGTAGCTAATCGTTATTGAGCGCTTTCTATACGCTAAGCGCTTGGCTTGTATTATTTCACCGAATCCTTGCACAATTAGCAGCTCCACTCCACTTCCACAGGGAAAGCAGGCTAGACGCCAGCTCTCAGCGGCTCATGTTTATTGAGTACTTACTTTGTGCTAAGTGTGCTGCTTGCATTATCTCATTTAATCTTTGCACCAACCCTATGGTCTTGTAATCGTAGATTATTTCAGCTCACTGTAATTTACTGGGAGACCACGGTCCCTTGTCTTCGCTTCTCTACCTCATGTAAATCTGATGCATCCTGGATTGCAACTTGAAAATGAGATGACTAAAGAGAAGGAAACAAAAAAGAAATTAAAGAAGGAGGGAAGGGGAGAAGAAGGAAGAAAACTAATTTCTTGGTTTGCCTACTAGGTGAGAGGACTCAGGCTTCATTTCTCCTAATTTTCTCTGCAACTTTCAAGTTAGGTATATTTATGTTTCCCATGTGAAAAATGAGAACATTGAGGCCTGGCGAGGTTAAATACTTCTGGCAGGTCAGCATGACCTGCAAGTGAGCTGTCAAACCCTGGAAACCCACGTTCAAATCCTCAAGCGCACAGGCCAGGCACACCCATGCTGCCATGGCCTGACACCTGTGCAAACAGGCTGAGCCACAGGCCATCCAGAAGAGCGGGGTCACGGCTGCTTTCTCGAGACCCTGTGCTGAGGAGAAGCAGCAGGGAGAAGATGAACCTTCTGCCTAGTGGGACACAGCAGCCCTAGAGGCAGGCAGCTGCCCGTCATACGATAAGTTATTGTGCAACGACGACCAAACCACTGGCTTTGCGCAGCTTTGCTCACCGGCTCCACCTCCCGGGCCTGAGAGAGCGAGCGCCATGCTGACTCGTCACGCCTGACATACATGCAGTCTCCTTCGCCTCTATCCGCGTCGTTGATTTTTAAAACTGTTATCTTTGTACCTATCTTCACAATTTAAGATGTCTCTCTTTTCCTTTAAGGGACATAGGGAGTGGTCAGTGGAACGTGAAGAGAGTTACATTATACGAATGTATTGCACCGTCTTTGGCCATTTCGTGTAACTGCTTTCCCTGGGCTTTGAGCATCTCAAGGGCAGGGACTTATTTTATGTATTGAAGAATCCCCAGGACTCTTCACAGGGCCTGGTCGACCCCATAAGTGCTTGCTGGATGATCTAACCAACACCACTCAGGTTTAACAGAAATACCGCATACACGAAAAGACCGAGAACCGCTATTTGAGTCACAGCCATGACGTGCTAGAAAAAATACTACGTCCTCAGACATTCTGGTTCATGCCTCCGGGGTTGAACTTTCCACCTACTTTTCTCCCCACTTTCTCTGATGCTGCCTCCTATGATTCAGACTCTACGAGGGTGAACTCTGAGGTAGATCTGTCCTTGACACGTTGGCATTGGGTAGTCCAGTGGTTAGCGTGGCTCACTGCAGCCTTTATTCCATGATTCGAAGGCCAACTCGTTAGTCATTTAAAATCAGGCATCTATTTTTGTTTTACACCCAAATCATAAAAGATGGCTTAACTTGGAGCAAGCGCGTCATGCTGTCTACATAATCATCCCAGAAGATTTGAAGCACCATAGGAAGCTGATAACTTGTTTTTAAAGCTAAGCGAAGGCTTGGTCTAATGTAGACTGAATTGATTCAGTTAAAACACCCACCATGAAACACTTGAAAAGGTGATTGTGTTCTGCCCCTAAAGCCCTGAATAGCTGCCCTTAGTAGTAGGTTAAGATGAGAAATTGTTAAAAGTAAGCAGTATGTTTATGAAGGCTAAGGAATATTTGAGAGCAGTATTTAAATATTTTAAAAATATGTCTGATTTCACTTTCTCTTTAGAGTTACTGAGGCGCAAGATAAGACTAAGAATGTTCACCCGGCCATGTATATTTTCCTCCAAACATGTCACTTCAGACATCTTTCACCATGTATCTGGAATATGGAAAGCAATCGACGGAGGTATGGTGTGTCACAGCTCATTGACATGTTTATGTTTGTAAAGTCAATCAGATAAGGGCAACTATGAGGACTGCTTTGTTTTTTTTTTTATTTTTTCCTTGTTTGAGTGAATGGAGTCTAAAATGTTTTACTAAAAACAAAAATAAAAGAAACATGTAATGCATTTGGTCTATTTATCCTTAATTTTTCTTTTTTTTTTTTAAGGAGAGAAATCTAGAGAATGATTTAGGTTATCATGTTCAAAAAGACTGGAATAAATGGCCAACCTGCTACAATATAAATACACTGACACACACTTTAGAAACTGGTTTCCAAGGCCAGGTTCTCACCCTACGTGCCAGAAACTTTCGGGAAGTCCAGAGCTACTAGAACCTCAGGTGTCTCTTCTAAAACGATGGCAAGAAGTACAGCTCTCCACTTCCTAGAATGGTTATAAGGATCCAACGGTATAAAGAGGATACACAAAATCACTTTAAAAAAAGTGTTCTATAGATAAATATTTAGTAGCAATGTAACAATTGTAATTATTAATTAAAACAAGTTATTGTCTTGGAAATGCTTCTCCATTTATCATATTCTTAGTGTCTACACCCTGGAAAGAGAAATGCATGTTTGAAAGGAGGTTTTTAGAAAACCGTACTGAAATGAAATGTATCTTATGGCAGAAACGGGTGAATGTTAGGCTGGTCAAAGGCAGGCTTTCTTTTAAAATTAGAATCTCAAAGGAAGAGATTTTTACAATAGTCGTAATTCCTAGTAAAGATACGAATTTAATAATATAGGGGACAAAAGAAAGGAAGAATACCTGAATCTTTGTGCAGGAGAGAACTAGAGGAACCCGCTGTAAAGCCCTGTAAAACGGAGACATGCCTCCAGGCAGTAAAGAGCCCTATCAAAGGACACCGTACCGAAGTTTCCCAAAGTTCCGTTTCTTAACTTTCTTTAAACATCTTCTGATATATCAATTCCAGCAATATTTTGGCAGCCTAAAATTACACCCTTCTGACCTTGACATTAGTATTCAACAGCACCGAAGAAAGAATGACAGCTTCTCCATCCTAGTGGGTGAGCTTGCAAGCTTTTACCCTCATGACTATGGAGTTTCTGTCAAATGTGTTTCCAGGCGAATGATCACATTCTTTTGCATTATGAAGTGGCTGCAAACTGTGCTAATTGGGTCTGCAATGATGTCACTGATAAGGATCAAACAGCCTTGACTGTCTTAAAGTCACAAATATATGTCATTCTGTTATACATGTATATTCCACTTAGCCTAATCCGTAACTGCGGTCATGCAGAATTGCTTTGTTTAATTAAAATCGTCATTAAAGACCTTAAGATGAATTAGAGGCAAATCATAAAGAGATGAATGGAATAGCTGAGAGCAACTATAATGAAAGGTTAAATATCGTGATTATTTTTTTCATTATTGATGAAGTGTGAACAATATGCTTGGGAGTGAAGAAAAGAGTGAATAAGGTTCTACCTTCGCCCAGAAGAACTGAGCTACAAATGCAGCAGAACAAAAAGCACGTGTCAAGCCACAGAAACCCTAAGAGATAACGGCCTGAACTAAAGCAGCTGTTTCCTTTGGTGCATTACAAAGGCTTTTCTGTATCTAAAGACCCTGTAAACAGTAAGCTCCCAAAAGGCAGGGAAAGGACTGAGAAGAGTTTGTCATTTGTACCATGACTTCGTACGGTACGGTGGCATTGGTACCCTGCGTGCTTATGAATTACTATATGACGTAGACAAATAGTCACTGTGAGATTCTAGAAGACGACAATGAACTTCTACATAAGGTTCAGAGATCTCTAACCACAAAATTATACTGATACTTTAAATGGGTAGGATCTGAATAAAGCAGTTACACTTGGTAAATGTATCAGTGAGGTACTAAGCCACTGAACATCAAAGTGTAATAAATTCATTAAAAGATAAATTCGCCTGAGCTGCTCCATGAATTTAGTATACGCGCGTTGAATCGCTCATTAAATAATTTTATCATGAAAATTTTCATACCGAGAGAGTACAGGGATTGATATTTTAGAAACCCGGGTTCAAGTGCAACACTGAGGTTTTAAAAACACTAAGATTTTGCTATATCTGCTTTTTTTAAATAGAGCAATACAGATATGATCACCGTGGCCTCTGTGTGTTCTGGTTGCTTAATCCCTCCCCCTCAGGGGGTGAGCGCGCTCCTGAATTTGCCTGTCCTATTTGTCCGTGCTTTGGTATCTGTGTATATTTTTGTGTTCTCCACCAACAACGTATAGTATTTTATGTGTTTTGTAATTTGTACTAATGATTTTATAGTTACTCCTACAACCCCCTTTTTTTTCATTCAGCATTAATTTTGAGATTGTCGATACTGATATACATAACTCTGGATCATTTATTTTAGATTTTTTATAGTAGCCCCGTCATTACTCATCTTTCAGTTAATTAACTATTTATTGAGCATCTACTACATTCCAGACGCCAGTCTGGATGATAAGGCCACAGCAGTCAACTAAACGGACACAATGGTGGCTGTTTAAAAGCTTCTTTCCTAGGGAACAGATCCCAGTGCATGCACCCTTTCTTTTAAGGATGTCTTCAAGTTTTTACTGTTACAAACAGCGCCACCATGACCAACCGTAACCATTATTACTTGTGCATTTGTTTGAAAGGAAACAAAAGAGGTGGGATATTGGTTTTGTAGGTTGAGCACACCTTCGATCTGACACCGTAACGCAAATTGTTGGGTAAATCAAAATTGTTATGTTCATTTTACACACACACACCAGGGTATATACAGCTCCCATGGCTTCACAGTCTCACCACACTTGGTCTTTTCAAACTTCGTAACTTTTGCCTCCTGATGGATGTGTAATGGTATCTCATTTGCGTTTTCCTGATTACATGTGAGTTGAGCGTCTTATATGTAATTGCGGATCACTCCTCATTTCTCTCCCATGGATTATCTGTTCTTATCTACTATCTATGTATTGGGCTGTCTTCTTCTTGATATTTTAGGAGTGTCTGTGTACACTGGAAATTAACTTATTGTTGACCAGGTGGGCGGTCTGTGTCCTGCTGTATGGCTTCCATTCTTCACTTTTTTAAAACATACTTTTGTCATGTGAAGGCATTTTATTTTAGTATAATAGTATCTACCAGTACTGTTTGTTAGCAGTCTGGTTAGTTCTCCCTCTTGCAGGAAATTATCACTTAACCTAATGCCATAAAGACACGCTGCTATATTTTCTAAAAGTTCTATGGTCCGATTTTTCGTGTATGTTTTTAATGTACCTAGAATATACTTCTGTACCTGAGGGAAGGGGCTAGCTTTAGTTTGTCTTATCACGTTTCTAGCTAAGGCAGTTACTACGGGTGCTCACGTATTCTAGTCGTCTTCCTGCTGAGCTCCCAGGAGGGGTGCTCTCTCCCAATCTCTTTGGCGCTAGATGTGCCCACGTGGCCTGCTTTGGCTGATGGCCTACAGGCAGAAGGATGTGTATACACACCCAAGGTGATGCGGCTGGATCCAGAAAACAGGCAGGGAATTGGCCTTCCGCCAGCGTCCCCTCAGAGCAGAACTGCAAAGCAGGCAAAGCTCTTTAGGATGTGCTCTCTCTCTTCTACCTCCATCAGCGTTCCTCTCCCTCCATGTTCCCGGGTCCTCGCCAAGGTAAGGCCTTACAGGACTGACGTATACAGACAAGACCTTATCCTTGTGATTCACCTCTTCACCCAACACCCCAAAGCAAAGCAAACACAACGTTATCTGTCCTAAGTTCCACTCTCCAAAGAACACTAAAGCTGTAACCACTGGACAGGAAAATGACTAAGAAATTAACTCCTGCTTTTTTTTTTTGCTAGTAGTAGATTCATGTTAGTAGGCTATTTGCATTATGATAGGGTATAATACGATAGAGAAGTCTTTAGAAATGTACTTCCCGGGGCTAGGGTTAGGGTTACTTCTGCCACGCACTAGCTGTGTGACTTCTGACAAGGTCCTTAGTCACCCCACACCTCAGCACCCTCAGTTGTACAGCGAACACAAGGATGCTTGTATTACAGTGTTAATACGGGAATGACAAAGCAATACCGTAGGTACTGCAAGCCTAGTATAGTGCCCGCCACCTGGTAGACACTGACCAGTGAGACTATTATATTTGTAGTGGTGGCAATGGTATGCGTTGATATTAGAAGAAATGGTTTAAGATAGAATACTATCCTATTATCCTGAAAGCACAAGAGGCAGGCAGCCTCCTGCTTTGCCCATTGAGGAGAATTATTCATGGGATCATTATCTCTTTTGAAGCTTCAGAGGTAATACAGGGAGGTCAGGAATTGATTATTTAGTCTAAAGCAATAATTGCAAATTAACTTGGCAAGAGTATCTTACCTGAAAAAAAAAAGGAAATAGGCGAACACATATTTTTACTATCTTTTCCACCTTCGTCTTCACTGTCAGCTAATGCAAAAAGAATCCGTTAGCTCTCTAGAAAAGTAAAAGCACGTTCTGCCACTCTATCTTGGAACACACGTTTCCATTCATAGATCCATTTCCTTTCTTCCAGGAGAGAAGGTTAAATAAATCCAGTCAGAATTTTACATAGTGAGAGGTGGGACCTGAAAGTGTTAACGAAAGTACTAGAGATTTTAGATTCTGATTTTATGTCATCTAAATGGTATTTTTATCTCTATTAGGTTTTTAGAAATAATTCTTCCCACTTCAAAATAAATCAAATAAATTTTCCTTGCTTATGTGATTTCTTACAGAATGAAAAGACACTACATATAAACATCTCTCTTTTCACTTCAAAGGTTCATAGCAGTCAGATTATTTTCAAAGCTTACAAGTTGTTAAATAATACGACATATTTATTAGAAATTGAAATAAGAACAGTTGAAATACAAGTCAATAAAAGATGAAAGAATTTTCTAGTGATTAAAAGATGAAGGGATTAAACTCATCCTAAGAACCAGTTAACGGTGTTGATTGTGCAGGTCTCATTATTCCATGAATTATTAATTCATTTTCAAATAAGAAAAGTGTGAGACAATTTTTACAAAATGTTTGATGACATTATTAGAGGAAATGTGGATCAATATTACTATCACTTTATTTATTCAATGTGATTACAGCTTTCCTTAAACCTGTTTACTTGGAAAATACTTTTGAAAATAACTTGGAGAGTAAGTTTTTATGTATTGGTCTGTGTTGGTAAGAAATAAGCATAAGTCCCGAAAATCACCAATACGGCCAATACTAAGCAAAATTAATGTCACCACCAAATATGTCAGCCTGAACTTGATTTGCAAGTATTTTTTGTGTTAATGTTTCACCTATAGAAGTTCTTCAGTGGACTAATAAACCTAGGAAAAATATTTTATACTGCTATACTATTTTTAGGTTTACAAAGTGCTTTCTCGGGTGTCCCTATATTTAATCCAGGCAACATCTTTTGAGGTAGGAAAGGAGATAGGGTACTCTCTTTTTATGAATGAAAAACTGAGGTTCCCTGAATTGTGCTATGATCCAGAGCTGAGAAGTGGCATCAAGACGAGAGCCCATTTTCTCTTATTCCTTGTGCAGTGCTCATGCCAGAGCAAGCGTCTCATACTTCTTGAAGCAGCTTCACCTCGGAGCTCAGACTGCTGTGCACGCCGCTGCAGTGATTTAGCACGAGGGTGTGTAAACGCGTGTGCGTATGTACTATGCATGTATGTATTTCCTTCACCTATGAGAAGTGTGACCAAAACAGAGGATCATATTAAATAGTTATAGCATGATTTTGCATGTTTTAAAGCATTTTATAGTAACTCATTAAGACTTCAAAGTCATCAGCAAACATACGGAAAACCTAACAGGATGAATTGCTAAACTAGAAGAAAGTCAGGGTTAAAAGTTAAATTTTACTCTGGGTTCTTGCTTGAATATACTCTCCTGTCTTACTGAAGTATGGACTGGAAAGAGGCTTGTCCTTTTATCCCATAGTATAAAGTTTATACTTTGGGACATGCAGAAAGTAACCTTTAATTTTCCACAGGGTAAAAATGAGTCCAGGAATCTTCACGTTCAGCCAAAGTCCCTTTGAGTTAATAATTACTATTTGTGTTTCTACCAGAAAAAGGTAAAACAAACAAATAGAATTTTAAATCTGAATGATCAGAAAGGCTTAATATAGCACCAACTCATCCCTTGCTGAGAGATCCCAGATGGTAGGGGAAGAGGGGTTGCAGAGGAAGCCGGGTAAAGTGTATTGTCCTGAAAGTAACCACAGTTAATATCAATAGCATGACAAAGACATTGCTTTTACTAAAAACTCTAATTTTCTGAAAGGTTTACGTTGCTCTACAATGTGGTCTTTCTTAACTACAACCTCCACTTGTGCTGGAACCATTCTGATCGGGATAAACATCAATTTCACCACTGCTCACGTTCTGTCATTTATGTTAAATGATTAGAAATACAAATTATATTCAGCTCCTACAGTTGTATACTTGCATGGTTATGTTTCTAAGATTCACTTAAATTATGCAACTAGTCTTCACATAATCATAGCTTCTTTCTTTACAAAATAATCAGCATTGAATTTTCCTCCTTAGATCTCAAGGAGTCAACTTGATAACTGGATAATCTGCTAATGATATAATTGCACCTTTAAAATTTTTGATCATATCTGAAATCATTAAATGATGCTTTGAATACATGATTTTTAAAATTGACCCCTTCAGAGACTGCATTGATATGGGAAATGAGTCAGATACACCGATCATTGAAACTACACAGGGAAGACTCTATCATCGTACTGATGAAAATGCAAAAAGCTTAAGACCTATGTTAGAGATTTCCAATTTATAAATATATTTCTTGGGACTTCCCTGGAGGTCCAGTGGTTAAGACTTCTCCTTCCAACGCAGGGGGTGCGGGTTCGATCCCTGGTCGGGGAACTAAGATCCCACATACCTTGCAGCCAAAAAACCAAAACAAAAAACAGAAGCAATGTTGAAACAAATTCAACAAAGACTTTAAAATTGGTCCACGTAAAAAAAAAAAAAAAAAAAACTTTAAAAACGAAAACACAAAATAGAATATATTTCTTAATGTTTATTTTTAAATGAAATAGTGTAAAATCTCTTTTGTATCTCAGTCATCAAAGAACGCCAATTAAATTTCAAAGAAGTGAAAACAAACTGAATACATTCAATTCAAAAAAAAAAGAACAACAACTGTGATTAGTGTAAGTGATGACTTTTACGGCTCTCACCCAGTGAAACATTAAGGATTTGACATTTTCGGACTAATGCAGGGTTTCAGGAGTAATGCTGATTCATTCATTTGGTTAGCACACGGGCCCACTTAACAGGCACCCTACCTGCTCTGACAGTGGCCGATTCCTGCCCACTAATGTCCGCACAAGACTCGGTTTGGGGTGACAGGATGACTCTCCTTACCATGCCTGTTTCCCTCCTCAGTACAAATGTTTGTAACCTTATGACCATTGGCATTTGCTCTTCATTAGGTGGCAACTGTAACGCCAGTCAGAGGCTTGTTTCAAGTGTTTTTAGCGCAGTTTTTCCAAGGTCAAGTTGCTGTGATGAGTGGATAAGAAATGTTGGACCAATCTGAACACTACTGAGAGCGCTGCCACATTCACAGGTAAAACTAATTAGGATCCCGTTCGTGCCACTTCATCACAGTGACACAAGCACACTCCTTCACACACATCTCTAATTTCTGTTCTCTCACGAAATGAAGAGCTTCCTACTTGCTAGGAGGCACGCTGTTCCAGCAGAAGGCCGGTGGGAGAGAAGAACTAACACGGAGAAAAAGGAAAACAGAGAATCCAGCCGGCAGTCTGGATAGAACAACGGGAAATGGAATTAATGGAGGTGTGTGAACCAGAGGAGATGTTTCCAGGGACGAGAAGGTCATATAGAAAAGGCCAGGCCATGAAGAGGTGCAAGGAGGTGGAAAGGCATCGCCAGGGAAGTGAGAAGATGAGATATAAGAAAATAAGATGAGAAAATCCCCCCGGAAGCCACATCCTGGAGAGAGATGATGGAAGGAGAAGCCAGGGAGCAAACATGGTCAGTAAGCAACTGGCATTCCGTCATTTTTATCAGGAAGAACTCGCCAAGGTGGGCGAAACACAGGCTGAACAAGCAGAGCCTGGCAATTCCATGACTTCTTTTTATTTAAAGAGTAGTTCCAAATTCCTTCTGGATGAACGGGAATTTTATCATGCGTTTTGGCAGAAAGTTCAAGCCACAGAGTAGATGCACTGCAAGTTCATTAACAGACTGTTTCAAGGGAACTCGTCTACCAGCCTCAGGACTATGAGAAAAAAAATCATAGAAAAAATATATTTTTCCTCTCGTGTTTCTGGGAAAACAGTTTTTAGAAAATATTTTATAAGAAACTTCTGAGTAAAGGAGAAAGGAAAAAATAAAGCACATGTCTGTGGTTACATAAAACCTGATTCAACTAATAACTTTTTGAGGGAGAACCAGATCAGTGTAGTTACAGGGGTTCAGGGCATGGGTTATATTATAGTTAGAGACAGAACTTGGCCTCATCAGTTTCTAGTTGTATGACATTAAGTCAGTTAAACCGTTAGCTGCTAGTAGCTCAAATGTAACATGAGGATAAGAACATGTATCATTTAGACCCTATAAGAAGGAAATAAGTTAATACCAACACTCAGCTCCAAGTAATACTTAATAATATCTATTAGTCATTAATAACCTTACAATCTAAATCATGTGATTTAGCATCAATTTTGTTTCCTATCAGCACCAATGATGAGCAGATTCAGGGTGTGTGTGTGTGTGTGTGTGTGTGTGTGTGTGTGTGTGTGTGTGTGTGTGTGTGTGTGTGTGTGTGTGTGTGTCTGCGCGCACATATAATAAAATGTATAGTGACAACTCAAAGAATTCTTAGTCTCTTATCCTGAAAATGCCATTGCCCTGAGTGGGGCTCGTCCATGTATTTCCACATCCTGACTGAATGTATCGTCCTTTCCTTTCGATTACTAAAATACGAAAAATCCCCTGCTAAAGTCTTCCAGAGCCATAGTAAAGGCTACAGTGTCAGTTGCTAAGCAAGTTCTCGGTATGCGGAGAGTACATTTAAACAGTGCAGTATGGACAGGACAGATGAAAGGTGGAACGCTGCCGCAGGCCATCTTAGTCCACTTTTTCCTTTGATTTACACACTTGAGTCAGAAAGTAGAAGACGGAACGGCTGGGAAACTCCTGGTTCTAATGTCACCCACTTACAAAGCCCACACAACCAAAATGCCTGCAGAAATCTTTATGGGTGCTACCCCAAACTGGTGACTAGAATTTGGATTCCCGTCATTTCATTCGCTGAGGTGGTTGGGATAAGATCCAGGAGTTTCTGCTGGGCGGCCTCGATTATTTTGTGAACATAACTGCTCTCCCTGTGGCCTCCGACAGCCCAGTCGGTTGATGGGCAGGTGCCCTGTCTGTTAAACTTATGAGTCTATCATATTACCTGACATCGGTGTTGGATACACGGTAGGGATTTGATATGTTCCTAACACTAAACCGCACCGTTGTTGGGCTTGCAAAGCACATCGCCACGCGTGAGTCTTGGTTAATTTTTAATATCTTGGTGGAAAATTCCCCTAGTGCATAAGACACGATGAAATAAGATGAGGAAATTTGATGTGAATTATGAGGAGTCTTATACATCTCGGATGGAAAAATGAAGCATATTGGTAGGATCTAGAAGGGAGCCCAAGGAGAGTGTGGAAAAGAAAACAAAACTTTAGCATAAGAGACACAAGAACGCATAGAAAGAACACGTGTCGTATTGTTGTCCTGAGTTAACCAAGCTTCCGGGTAGTTAGGCTGAGAGCATCCATTAAAAGAAACGCCAATGACAAAAAAACTAAACCACCTATTTTCTTTTCTCGAGACATAAGAGAATCAGGACATTAGAGTGCCTCAGAAAACAGAACATATGAAATATTTTATAATAGAATTCCAGATTCCGACACAGCATTTCACTAAGCAACGGAGAGGGTTCTCCGTGGCCACGTCCTCCCATCCGCCCCCTCCCCCTGTGCGCTGGCTTATTCCTAATGGAGGATGGAGGTCCACCGCCCCACAGAGCTACGTGAGGATGGCGCTGTGGCCATGATGTTCCAGCTTCATTCTGTCACGGATCATCTCTAGAAGCCAGGCATGTCAGTCCTCTGAACTGATGAGGTAAGTAGTGATTAAGGCTAAGTGGATCTTGTTAATTCAGCAACGCTTTAAAATAATTGAACATGAATAAATGGCAAATTATAATCGAAGTCCTTCGGGAGTACATCTGAAAGCTCCGTAATGCCACAGTAGTTCATCATGACTAATACTATTACAGTTAATAGTAAATGATAAAATAATGACTGGCTTCGTATTCTGAATTTTCATGCTAGGGAAGTGATTCCCTGGCATCTGACACTGGAGTTAGGGGTGGGGACAAAGGACGTGGAAAATGGAAACAATCACTTCATAGCACAGTTTTTTTAAACTCAGCGTTTCCCTGTTGAATTGCTTGGTTGGCCTATTCAGTAGTTGGACCAGGATGCTCTCCATTATGCTACGATGTTTAAAAAGAACAGAGACAACGCTAAGAGTCTCCTGAAGTGAATTCTGAGGTTTTAATACCCAAAGCGTGCAGGAGGCAGTAACATGTTTGCTTTAAGAGCCTCTGAGATGTAAGGAGTGACCTTTGTGTTTCCAAGAAGGCCTGATAATTGAATGTAGACGCGGCATGTTGGAAAATAAGGTACTTGTAAGGCAGGAACCGTACTCAACCAGCCCCTGTAATTGAGGGGCACAGTTTACCCAAGACTGTGAGCCCTGCCTCAGAGAACCTCAATAATCATAAGCAGTGGGGGGATTAGCACCTTCCATGGCGAGGGCAGCGTGATGCTTAAAGCAGGTCGCTCAGAACGGGAGTAAAGAAACACACTGCAGCCGAAGCCGGGGTGTTCCCACGACACAGCTCCCGGAAAACGGGTGCAACATCAGATTCCCGAACACGGAATTCAGATTTGTGAGAGTATTTTTAGCCTATTTTAGAGGCTGACCGAAATCCAGCAAACAGCTGGCAGAAGAGAGAAGCAGAGGAGCACAGAATAAAAAACTAAAGTAAAAAACAACAAATGCACACATGGAGCTGAGTGGAGACGGGCGAGGCGGGCGGTGAACACATGCACACGCGAGGCTGAGTGGAGACGGGCGAGGCGGGCGGTGAACAAACGCACACGCGAGGCTGAGTGGAGACGGGCTTCTGTCTTTCGAAGGGGCTGGTGCTCTTTGGCTGGATGATAGTGAAGATGCCTTAAGTTCTTCAAAGCAGAAACTGACAGTCTGCGATGATTTGTTTGTTTAATGACTGCGATTTACCGCTTCCCCGCGAGGCATGTATGACCAGGACACATTTAGGTCAAGAGAAGTGAGCCCTCTGTTCAAATACAGTTCGCTGTCCTTTTGTGAACCACGGCAATGGATCTTCCCCATTCAGCGATTTTAAACCTCAAGATGTTAATTGGAGCTTCAGTCAAGTGTCTCATATTCCACCCACATCCTTTTTGCTGAATGTCCTTTTATTTTACCTTTACTACAGTGTGTCAAACGGTCCAGCTTTCACTGAAACAGAATGGCTGCCTGTGCATGCAGGTTCACTTTAAAACAACTGAAAGAAAGCTACAATCTCTGTTTTGCAATTTCATAAAACAATCAGCAAAGGCATGCCGTCTGCAAGTCCCATTTATCTGGCTTCTGAAAAAAAAAAAAGTTTCCCCTAAAGAAAAAGAATGAAATGTGGTAGGTTTTACAAGGGTATAAACTCTGCTTTGTAAGTAGACTGGGTGAGAAGCTTTATAAAGGACAACTTGAACTTGAGCCTGTATTTCCTTTTCCTGAGTGCTCCCTTCAGCTCCAGAGGTAACCACTGTGACCCCAGATCGTTCCTCCACACTCTTCATTGTCTAAACTTCAGTGTCTTTCCCAGTATTTACGGGATGTTTGACCTCCTCGGCAGTGTCCTTAGTTAATTGGACCATAGTTTTGAGCTGTTAGCTTGACACCACGGGTGGCTGTGCTTTTAAGAAACATAATGTCCTTACCAAACTAAAACTAGAACTACCATATGACCCAGCAATCCCACTACTGGGCATATACCCTGAGAAAACCATCATTCAAAAAGAGCCACGTACCACAATGTTCATTGCAGCTCTATTTACAATAGCCAGGACATGGAAGCAACCTAAGTGTCCACTGAAAGATGAATGGATAAAGAAGATGTGGCACATATATACAATGGAATATTACTCAGCCATAAAAAGAAATGAAATTGAGCTATTTATAGTGAGGCGGATGGACCTAGAGTCTGTCATACAGAGTGAAGTCAGAAAGAGAAAAACAAATACCGTATGATAACACATATATATGGAATGTAAGAAAAAAAAAATGGTTCTGAAGAACCTAGGGATAAGACAGGAATAAAGACACAGACATAGAGAATGGACTTGAGGACACGGGGAGGGGGAAGGGTAAGCTGGGACAAAGTGAGAGAGTGGCAGGGACATATATACACTACCAAATGTAAAACAGATAGCTAGTGGGAAGCAGCCGCATAACACAGGGAGATCAGCTCGGTGCTTTGTCACCACCTAGAGGGGTGGGATAGGGAGGGTGGGAGGGAGGGAGACGCAAAAGGGAGGGGATATGGGGAGATATGTATACGTATAGCTGATTCACTTTGTTATACAGCAGAAACTAACACACCATTGTAAAGCAATTATACTCCAATAAAGGTGTTCAAAAAAAAAAAAAATAAGAAACACAATGTCATGTTCCTTTCAGGTACAGCTATGAATTCACATTCTGCCCTAGTAAAGCCTCAGGAGAAACCCATCTAAGAAAACACTGTGCACAGAATGGGTATAGCTAAGTAATGAAATTTCCACAGTCACAGATGGAGTATAACCCTTTCTAACAGCTCAGCTGAAATAAACTAAAATGCCAAACATACACAGCACCGAAAATCATATCTTTACACTAAATTTCAAAGGCAGATAATGAGAAATAAAGACTTACAATCTCTAACATGTTACAATGTTTCAGCATATTGCAAAATGTTCCAAAGCACGGTTATGTGTTTTTAGCATAATTTTATTAAATAATTACTAAATTAGAATCCCCTCCTGTAGTTACATGAAATGAATAGATATTGTTCAGATAAAATATTAAGATGTTCAGAGGAGAGAGGTAGTAAAGCATTCCAACAAAAATAAGACCAGTTCCTACTTTAGTGGATATCTATAAATGAATAACTACATTCAATATTGCCTACAATGGACCAAAACTCCACCTATCATGGCCAGAAAGGACGAGCTCCAGCCCCCGGCCACAGGTGTATGCATTGGTCACAAACAGCATAGAAACCGTGGAGCTTACTAACGCAAGTATTCTTTCTAGAACGCCGAGATAACCAGTTATACAGCCGAATGCTTTCTGTGTAACGCAGCCACATCAAAACAACTTCTGTGCAACTTTTTTTATACTCCAACTTACTCCTTCTAACCTTTGGTAGAAATACGGATCATCAGCAGACTTCTGTCCTCCCTTCCTTCCTCCTTTCCTTCCTTCCTTCCTTCACCCCTCTCTTCTTCTTTTATTTTATTTTATTTTTGCGGTACGCAGGCCTCTCACTGTTGCGGCCTCTCCCGTTGCAGAGCACAGGCTCCGGACACGCAGACTCAGTGGCCATGGCTCACGGGCCCAGCCGCTCCACGGCACGTGGGATCTTCCCGGACCGGGGCACGAACCCGGGTCCCCTGCATCGGCAGGCGGACTCCCAACCACCAGGCCACCAGGGAAGCCCCCTCCCTCTCCTTCTTTCCTCAGACACCAACAGACAAGCTAATTCATCACTATTATTGTCCAGATGAGAAATGCAGGCCAAGTGGGACTAGCAGCTTGCTCAGCTTCCACAGGTAATAAGATTCAGATACTGAATATGTACCTTCTGCCTCGTGGCACACAGTTTCCTCTTTTCTACCACACCATCTGATACCTGTAATTTCTCACAGGTCTTTCCGTGTTTTTTACTAGAAGAAACACTCTAAGCTACGCTTTATGCCATTAGTTATTCAAGCATTTTCCTCCAACTTCCCTTTGACGTGCGCTCCGGAAATGCCTTCCCAACCACACAGCTTCCGAGGAAAACTCTGCCAGGGGTGGGCATCTGTGGAAAGGGTGGTAAGCAGATTTTGATTCCAATTATCCATCTAACCATTATTTCAATAAGTATTTTCTGATCACCTACTTTGTACCAGGCCCTGTTCTAAACATCGGGTTTAGCACAACATACAAAAACCATCATCATGGATCACAGGTCCTCACAGGGATGCAACACACAAACTGATAGAGAAATAGATAGATAAAGAAAAAAGGGAGAGAGAAAGAAAGAAAGTCAAATTAAGTGCTGGTAATGTGAGAAGTCTAGGGAGAGAAATGAAGCCAGGCAGGGGTCTCAGGGAGAAAGGCTACGATTTTATACAGGTGCTCAGAGAAGGCCTCAGGGACAGGGATTATTTGAAAAGATGACTGAAGAGAAAGAGAAAGGTCATGCAAAGATCTGGGGGAAGGATGCTCTAGGCAAAGGGAAACAAATGCCCTGAGGCTGAGACATGCTTCACCTGTTCCAAGATGTCTGTAAGGTAGGAGCCAATAGAGTTAAAGGAAGGATTACAGGGAATTTGGAGGGAAACATATGTTGGAGAGAAGAGGTATGTGAGCACAGGTAGGTCTTTTAGAGCCTGCAGGATCTTAGTAAAGACTCTAGTTCTCTCTGATTATTGTGGATGAGATCGCAGAAATGCAACAGAAGAAGAAAAGGCTACTGCGATCCAGCAGAAGCTGACAGTAGCTTGGGCAAGAGAGGTAGAGACGGCAAGGTTTAGGAGGTACGACACTGAATCCAGTTTGAAGGTAGAGCCAACAGGGTTGGCTGGTGGCATGGACTTGCCATGGGAGTGAGAACAATCAGAGATGCCTGTAGCCCTCCCACTGGATATGTCAAGTAGACCATTGGATGTGCGAGTGCAGGGCTCGGGGGAGAGGTTTAGTCTGAAGACGTAACGTTGGGATTCATCAAGTTTAAAGGTAATTGAAAGCCATGAGGCTGGATACCATCACCTAGAAAGCCTCAAGCTAGAGAAGACATCCAAGGCTAAGCTCTGGGACACCCCACAGTGTAGGCATCAGGGAGACGACGGGGAGACAGCAAAGTAAACAGAGGAGGGCCTGTGGGGTGGGAGGAAAACCACGGATGAGTGGCGTGCAGGGTACCAAGGGGAAAACATGAAGAAAAGGAGGAATGACCACCTGTGTCCGATGTCACTGACAGAGTAAGAGATCTGTGAGATGCAGCCAGCTTTGCCAAGGGGTTAGCGGTCTTGTCCAGAGGGGTCTGGTGAAGTGGTGGAATCAAACCCTGCTGTTTTATGTATTCAGTAGAAAAGGGGGACATGGGGAACAGAGACAGGTGTGGGTTGACTTCTGACGTGCTCCACGAGGGTGGCTGAGGAAGGCTTCTTCCAGGAGGTAAGAGTGAACCGGGCCCTAAACTTTGAACCAAGCTCTGACAGGTAAATAGCCTGAGGGGAGCGGTGCTTCAGATAAACTGAACTGCCTGGAAAAAAAAAAAAAATACTGGTGGGAAGTGAAAAGCTCGCTAGAATGATGACACCTAGATGAACACAGAGATACCAGAGATAAAGAAAGTATGGACTAAGGTGGTGACAACTGAAATAAATAATGAAAAGTGAGAAGCGGTCAGACTGTTCCGGAGGTTGGCCTGACAGGAGCTGCTAACTTCCTGGGTCTACACAGCGTGAGATGGGGAAGCGTGTGGAGCTTCTGGTGGTGACGCAACAAACAGGACCTTCTAAACAGTGAATCTGGGATCAGAATTAGATTTCTGTGCCGCTAACAAGGTTTGTGCCATTCATTCGTTCCCGCGTTTCCACTCTCACCTGTTTAGCTGCAGTAATCCACGATCTCAGTTACACTGATAACGACTGCAGTCTTAGCCTATTGCGTCCGAGGGATCATCAAGAAATCGTCAAGCACATATCCAAAGGGCATATAGAAAAGGACCTAAGGAGAACCTCTAAGAGTGGCCAAAACTTCGAGATAAATAATTGAGGATCGAGTAGAGAAGGATCTGTTTAGCTCCCGGCTGGGGAGCAGGACCTAGTCGCGGTGGAGGCCTCCAGAGCTCCAGAGGGGTTTACGCCTGGCAGCCAGAAACAGCCTGTCAGCCTCTGGTGGCTCCTGGCCACGCCTGCCTTCCAAGGTCTGCCCTCTGTGCCGGTGTACACAGAGTTGCCAGCTCCCCCTTGAGAAGCAAAGCCCTGGTCCCTCCATGGACACTTGTATGAAGGCTAAGCTCCCACCCGTTTGAGAGAGACTCAGGCCAAGTGTTTGTAAAGGACAAAGAAGTTCTCCCACCCTCCTGTGTCATACATTTCTCAATGTGTTTGAATCTACGCCAGATCTTTCCGCTCACTCGAGTAGGGAACGTGTCCTTGGGGGCAGGATGCCTGGAACACGGGAGATGCCCAACAGATATGTGCAGATATGAGCGGCCGGGGCGCTCAGAGGGCATGGATACTGAGATCAGAGAAATCTGCTACTTTCTCACATCCTTGCTGTACGAGGCTGGACATAAATGAACAAAAGGCCAAAAGCAGACAGGAAGAGACAACGCCCTGCTTCTACATGCAATGCCTTCTAGAAAATACCTGTGAAAGGCAAACGGCAGAGAAGCAGATTCACGGGCCAGAATAAGGCCTTTTTCAGTAAAGTGAAATACTGATTTGATCTCGCCTCTGGATATAATTTCAATACAGTATTCTGCGTATCCTTGCCAACGTTTTTTTCCCCGTCCCTGCCTCTGTTCACATTGTTGCCCACATTAGGTCCAATGACAGGCTGAGTCTGAGAACGTACCCCCGTTAGCACACCGAACATCTGTCTGTTTCCATCACGTCGTGTTTATGAACGAGCTGCTCCTACAGCTAGTATCCGCCTTTGCTTATTTCAGCATTCCATTCCGACTTCTTAAGAAGGACAAAATGCCAACAAGTAGCTCGCAGGCACTGCGTCCAGCTGAGAACAGGTGAGCTGGTGAAATGGGGCTGGTGGCTGGCAGGGGGAGGCCAGTGACATGCGAGTAAGCGTTCACGGGTTCGTGAACAAACTTCCAAGCATGCTCAAGAAATGCGGCTGGGGCAGCGGGCAGCAGGGAGGCTAACACGTGCCGGTGCTTCTGGAGGTAAAACATGAGGATTGCGGTGTGCTTGTGAAATACACTCTAACTTTATGAATCTGATCGGACAGTTGTAAGACTGAGGCAAGGTACTAACATCTGTTGCATACTGAACTGTGAGTAGGCGTCCTCCATAATGGATATATACTTTATAAATATATATTACACAGAAGAATATATGTACTTATGATTTTTTCACATGAGAAAACTGAGGTTCCAAGGTATTCATAACCTGCTCAAGGTCACACAGACCATCCCTGGTGAACGTGGGGGATGCGTGTCTGTCAGAGGCACTGCCGGCTGCAGCGCAGTTTGGGGGTTCTATAACATAACCCAAAGCAGGAAGACTCTGTCTCGGGAGTTCTTGTCTTCAGGCTCTGCGTTCTTTGGGATTCTGTCATGCTGGAGCGACTTCCTGGCAGCGGAGAACAATTAGGTTCCCGTGAAAGACCCTGGCATCTGTCCATCCCCCACGAATGGAGCATGACATAACCCTCTCCACAGCCGTCACCGAAGACATACTGGGTTCAAGGCTAATACGTTATTTTAATAGTGAATTCTGGAAGCCTACCAGGAGCAGTCATCGTTTGAATTTGGCATGATTTCACTGATGCTTGCTGCTCATAATTTCATTATTCTCCAGATGTTAACACATTTTTCTGTGATGCTAATTTTTCTTTTGCCAATTATCTCTGTCAGAATTGTAAGGCGATGATCGTTCGGGCTGTTGATTTCCACATTTCTTCTGTTGAAATGTAAGCTCCACGAGGGGAGGGACCTGTGCTTGTCTCGCTTAGTGATTATCCCTTCAGAGTCCTAAAACGGTGCCTGACAGAGAGTATGTCCCATAGATACCAGCAGAGGAAATAAATAAGTGAAAATTGTACCCTCAATTTTACAGTTGTGTGGGAGCTATTCAAGTGGAATACTTCGAAATATTCTAGATTATTAGATGATGAAGAGGAAGTCAGTTCTCATGTTTCTACCCGTAGATCATCTAGCGGAATCTTAGGTTCTCAGGTGGACCCTTTGGATCTTAACCCCAGGGCAGCTCCCAGGCCCATCATGTGTGCTGGGCGCCAAGAAAACAAAACATTTTTTTAAGTAACCATATTAATATGAAACGACTGATGCTGAAAATTGTCCTATGTATTTTCAAGTAAAAACTGTACTCCGAATAATCCACTTTTTATTTTCTATATCACCTCTCCAGCCTGTGTGCCTCCTTAACTGGCAATCTGTTATCTCTATCTTTAATCACCCCATAAGAGATGGCATTAATTTTTCATAAGTCTTCTTCTGTTTCCTCGGCTAAACACATATTTTTAAAAAATGGTTTTAAAATATGGTTCTTGTTAGTCATTTTTCTGTCTTTAGTGCTGAATTTTCAGTGGGCATTTTGGAGGCCTAGGAGGCACTGTTGTTCTTCTCGTTCAAGTTTAAAACCATCCTTTTCCTTTCCATACGAGCAACTGCAGCTCATACGATATCGGACATGAAGTGTTTAAGAAGTACTGTTCAGAAAGACCGCTGCCTGGGTATGATATCATGTAAAGTGTCATGGTGCTGTGCAAACAGGATATTCATTTTCAATTCAGACTCCGAGCCAGAAGAGACTTTTCCCTGCCTCGTTAATAGAGCGTGCACGCAGATTCGGCCAGCAGAGGAAGGATGCAGCCACCGGCCTGGAGGGCACCGAGCCCACGTCTGACACCCGGATTAGAGGACCGGCTCACAGAGCAGCGTGGGCGCTAATACGGTTAACAAGTCAGTCTCCAGACTCGTGGCCTCTTCTGTGGACAAGCCTGTAAGCAGAGAGTTAAGTGCCGCGACTCAAGAAGTAGTCATCTCAGATCACTTCTTAGGCCTCGGATTGGAGCAAGGAGGCAGAACAGAAACTCTTCTGTGCTTCTTTCCTGAGGAGGAACTGAAGGTGACGAAATAACCCAACGGGCATCCTTTCGGTTCTCTGTGCACTGGTCCGAATGGTAAACATTACGGGCTCGGTTATTATTAACACAAATGCATCTGGGGTATAAAGTCTGCGATGAAATCTCCTCTGTGAGCATCACATATAATGTTTAGATGCAGCTGGAGGAGCCCCGCTTCATTCACTGCGTCCAGATGATTTGCCCAGAACAGTCAAACCTACGTAGGCAAAGGTTTTCTGAGCATCTTCTTTCTGACCGAGACGTCTCAAACCTCAACACACATAGGAATCACCTGGGGATCTGGTGAAATGCAGCTTAGGACTCAGCAGGTCCGGGTTGGGCTTCATCCGGCATGTCTAATAAGCTCCCAGGGGACGCGGATACTTCCAGCAGGCGGACCACACTTTGGCTCTGGAGTATGCAACCTTGTGAACAAGTGTTATACAAAAAGGATGCTGGTTAGAACTTCATGTGAATTTTTACTTTATCAGGGAATGACTCCTCTCAAGCCACCCGTGAATACTCATCATTACAAGCTTTTTGAGTTTTTTTGTTTGCTTTTATCTTTTTCTTGGAGTGGGAGTCTCCCACCTCCTCTACTCTGAGGCTAACTCTTCACTCCGTGGCACCCGAGAAGGTTTCTGTTCACACTGACGGCCTGTTTGTCATTGTGCTTTTCAAATAAATTCGGATACCTTTGGTCTTGAGGACACAAAGGCAGTCACGTGACTTGGAATTCCTGGTGGTACCTTGAAGATGGCTGCTCCGTCGCTCAAGGAAGGAAGAGCAGAATAACATATGGCTGTGTTGCCGGGCTGCCCGTGCCATCTCCGGAACTGCCAGACCACGTCAGAAGGTACGGCAGATGGCCGCAGCAGCGGGACGCGCCGCACGCTGCACTCCCGCGCCCCTCGACAAGGCGCTCGCTCAGGTAGCAGGAGCAGAGCTCAAGAATGTGCTTACGGCCTTTCACAAGGACAGATTATCCGGCAACTCTTCAGACGGTGCTATCAGAATCATCGTACAGCGTGACGATTCACCTCAGCTACACACTGACAATTCAACCTTGCATCAGGGGTGGGGGGCGGGGAAACACTTGTCAAAAGTCTTGCACATATGAACTCTCCTTCCTGAGCTTGGGCGAAAAGCGCTCTTCTCTGATGATTTCATCCCTTACAACAGAGAGAATGAGTTCCATTTCCCATCACCAGTGAGGCTACCCCTCCCTTTCCGGTCTCATCTAACGTCCTCTAGAAGCCTTCTGTTCTGGACAGCGTCTTCCATCTTCTCTTCTGACTCACCTTTTCTGGCCACCATGTTTTTCCTCTGAGGTTGGGTACCTTTCCGATCACACTTCGTGCTGCCTTTGAAGTACTTAAATTCTACTCATCCTTGAAGATACATCTCACACATTAACCCCTCCTAAAGTTCTTAGTCTTTTCCAACCTAAAGAATATGGCCTTCCTCTACCCTTCTCATCAGTCAATCATTTGGTAGGTAAGTATCTTTTTATGATAATTATTTTATTTTTTTCTTATTTAATTTTTCAAACGGGCATGATTTCTCTCCTTATTTAACCTATCAGCACCTTAAAAGTAGCAAATTTTCTCAGAGTTTTAAAATCTATGAGAGTGGATAAATACATTTTGTACTTAGGTTTTGAGGTCGATCATGGAGTAAATACAGACAGCGGTCCTCCACCCGAAGGCCCAGGTCACTGAGCCTCAGCTAGAACTTCGGAGCTCGTGAGCACCACGCCAAAGGCAGTAGAGCTGCCAAGGCTGGGGCCTGTGTCCTCTTTGGCCACAAGAGGGAAACAAGGACAAAGCCCTGCTCCCTTCGCCTCCAGCAGCTCCAGCTGTTTGCTTCTGCTTGCTCTTCGGGGCGGAGTGCGCCGGGTTATCTGTGTTCACTCCCGAGGGGAGCTGATGCTGCCCCGTCTCGCGTCTTACTTCCCTTCTGATTACCCAGGAGACTTCCTCTTCTAGAAATTCCATAACCCGGGTCTTGATTTGTGTAGTGTGCATTTGGTTAAAAAAAAAATTATTGTTAGTTGCCACAATAATGCCACAGAAAGTCATTATTTTGTTTTGAATCAAATCTGAAACCCTTCCTTGGAAGGAGCCTCCCCTCGGTTCAAGCCAACTGGCCTAACATCTTCATCACCCAGTCGTTCCACACACGCCGTTTCCAAGCTGTGCCGCATTCTTGGAATGCTCTCTCTTCCTGTCTGCCAAGTTATCGCTCTTCCATCATCCAAGTAACCCATGCAATCCCACCTTCTCTTCACAGTCTTCCAGAACTATCTGGAAAAGGTCTAGTAGCTTCTCCGTGCGCCGTCCGGTGTGAGCATTAGCCACGTGAGCCTCCCTCACTCCTCACTGCTCTACGAGTGTACGCGCTCCTGAAATGGACACCAAGCGCACACTCTGTTCTGCATTGTTCTGTAGTCTTCATGTCTTCGCCCTTGTATATGCTGTCTTTACATTCAGATATTTTTAGCCTCATGATCTATCGCTGACAGATTCTCCAGAAATAAGACTCCAGCTAAAGCCCTCTGCACCGTGCCGAGAATAATATCATGTAGAAACAGACACTTAATACATAAGGAGATTTCTCAGGTTTGCTTTTTTTAACGTACAAAGAATATGGAACATATTTAATATTTCACAAATCCACCAGGACCTGCCAGAAGAGCTCTTTTAGCCTGGGGCAAGGATGGTGATTTCCATGGGGGTTCATTTCTCAGATGGCAGTGCAGTGGCTGCCGCTGGTGGTGACTGCAGGCAGTACGGAGGGGAATTAATAAGATGCCCTCAGCGCGGAAGGACAAGATCCTGAAAGCTCATTCTCTGAGAGGGGAAACCAGTAGGAGTGTTGAATGGCTTAGAGCTGCAAGCTATCACAACTTCCCTTCTTTCTGAGAAGCGGAAGAACCACGCTGCTAGAAAGAATTGGGAAATCACCTTAGACTTCGCAGGTGCCTCACGCCAGATGCGTGCTCAGTGTGGATTTATCAAGTGAAAGAAGGAGCTGACTAAAGCAACGACCCAATGGGTGCGCTCCAGCCAATCTATCTGAGGACATAACTTGCCGACTGAATGTTCTGAAAGGTTACAAAATGGACTAAGGAGGAAGAGGAAGTGTCCGTGTTTATCCAGCAGTGATGAAAAAAGAAGCATCCTCTGACTCAAAGTAGGTCTGGATACATAATCTGCATTGCCCAGAACAAAACTGAAGCGCAGAGACCCCTTGTCCAAAAGTGATAAGAATTTCAAGATGGCGGCAGCAGAGCGAGAACCTATCCCAAGCGTGGGGCCCTTCTAAGCACAGGGCCCTGCGAGACAGCCCAGGGTTTATGCCATGGAGACGTCCCTGTCCAGCAGACACGTTTAGTGTGCCTACAGATCGTGAGCACACGTAGGTCCCTGGACTAACCCAGAATCTGGACAGAATAACCCTCTTCACAACAAACCTTTGCTTAAACAAGACACATTTTGGTTGCAAACTTAATTTTCTAAATACCTTTATACCGTCAAGAGCAAACTCTGGATAAAAACGAAGGGCTCAGTTTCATTTAATCTGGTGCCTCTTTCTGCTTCTGTATCAATCATCTGAGACTTCAGTGAGCACGTAAATTGTCTCTGTTTCTGTGTTCTCTTCGTAGTTGGACGATCTTGTGTGAAAACCCTTGAGTTTCCCTTTCCTCCACTACTTCATCTGTCAAATGGGGACACCTCAGTGTCTCCCGAGGCGCACACGTGATTCTCTGGCACCTACCAGTCACTTCCTTTCCTGTTTCTTTGCCTCCTTTTTGGCTGCACAGTTCCTCAAACTCACAGCCCTGCACGTGAATCTGCCATCTGGTCCTGGATGAGTAACCAAGTTCCGGGGTGTGCAGTGCTGAGGGCCTGCTCTGCACCCCGATGATCAACCTGGGAGGGACGTGCCTCGGCAGTCAGCTGGCCCACTGTCTCTCTTGGACACCCCTTAGCTGCAACAGAACCTACTAGGAGAGTCTGCAGAAAGTCTCCTGGGGAAGACGGAGATGGGAGAAAAGAACAGGAGCCCCAGATATTTCTGTCCCACTTCTCACTCTGTGGGCACTACCCAGTTCAGTCTCCTGACAGTCTATGTCGTCCCAGGGAGGAGGTCCGGATAAAAGAATGATGGGTATCAGGTGAGGACACAGGGAGAAAGCGAGACGGAAAACAGCGTCAGCACTTCGGCAAGCTGGGTGCAAAGATGCTCTAGTCTGTTCGATCAAAGTAGGGGAGAAAACGCTTCTGTCACACTGTCCGCTTTACTTACAGGTGATGCCACTCTCGCACGTCATCTGCCTCCTCGCATTAACGCACTGTGTCTACATTTTTTATTCACTGTTGGATGATCAGCGTCCAAATTTTTTTTTCTGCTACAGATTTATTTAAATTTGCTGAACTCTTAAGCCATCAGCTTATAGAAACTCCTATAATCTCTTCTTTACTCACATCCAAAGGCACGTATCACACGAGGAATAACAGAAGTACGAGCAGGATTAGGAGAACCTGGTGTCGCGGCGGACGAAGCACAGCCCGCGTGGTGCTTTAAAATAATGGCTTTTCTGTCTCATGGGCCAGGAGAAATAACTTCTCCACCACATAATACATTTATTAGCCTTTCCGACCTCATCATTCCTACCTTAACTTAGATACAGCCTGAAAGACAAGAACATCTGTCTGACAGCTTTTTAACCTTCCCCTCTCGCTGCTCCAAGGTTGCTGCATGAGCGCCACCTGGTGGGGAAGCTGTTAGTTGCTCAACGTAACTTAAAAATGTGAAGAGGCTTAGGTTGGAACTTCCGCTACCCAAGGACTTGCTTTGGAAGAGCAACCAGACGCACTTAAAAGCCTATCCTATTCGGTAACTGCTAACTAACTAGAGCAACTGCCATCTTTGCACACCTTCCTTCTACTCACTGAAATGTTCCTGCTTTCCCTCTGTTCCTTCTTGTTCCAAACTATTTCTCCCCTGTGTTCCCAACTCCTTCCAGACAGAGCTGATCGTTTAATTTCTCTAGAAAGCTTCCCTTGGTCCTGCATCAGTCAAGGTCCCCAAGGAAACAGATGGCACGCTAAAACTGGATGATTTGAGGAGAGTTTAATTGAAAAGCCGTTGACAAAGAGGTACGCGGGGTACAGGGAACCCACAAATGATGGTGCGGAATCCTCGTAATAGTTACAGAGGCCTCTACTACCCTAGTTCTGAAGGCACAAGGGGACAGTGGGCTGTGCAGGAGGAAGGGGTGACACAGGTGTGATCTCTTCAGAGGGACTGCACTTTCTGAAGGCACAAGGGGACAGTGGGCTGTGCAGGAGGACGGGGTGACACAGGTGTGATCTCTGCAGAGGGACTGCACTTTCCCATATCCTATAGGTGCCCCTCGACGGCCAAGCCCAACAGCAAACCAGAGGGCAAGGGGCCCCATCCAAGTTCATCTGGGGAGATACGGGGAAGGGAGGAAAGGTGTCGGTAAGCTGTGGAGTGACCCAACAGAAGACATCTGACTGCCCACGGCCTCCTCAGTCCTGGGCACCCACTAAACAAGACTGCACTTACAGACAGAAGACTGAAATGTTACATACAGAGAGCTCAACAGTTACGGGGAAGGACTGAATGATGGAACAAATCAAGATTGCCCACCATTTATAACTTCCTTCTTCTCAGACTGACATCCACCCACGTGAAACCCCGTTTCAGCGCTGTGGCTCTTGAGAGATGTGTTAGCGGTCTGTTAATAGCAGCTCTGCTTCCGGTTCTGCTAGGAAGGGCCCGGAGTCATTCATCACTGAGGACAGACTAGAAGTCTGAGGATTCAGTCTGATAAATTATTGTTAATTAATATCTGCCATGTCTGGTCTCTCAGTTTTTGAAGGGTAGCTCAGACTTCCAGAGTCCTCTCTCCCTCTCTCTCTCTCTATCCATCCATCCATCCATCTATCCACCTACTTCACCTGTCTGACTGTCTATCTATCGTTTTTGAGATCAACATATCTTTGGAAGGTGCACAGGGTATTTAGGTAGGAGAAAGTATCAACAGCTTTAAATTCCAAATCATGAATGTGCACCTGGTCTTCCAGAAGGCGTTCACTTGCAGATCGGTGCATTTGTCCCAAAGAGGGGGACTCGCTAAACTAACATGTGGTTCATAGATATGCTGATCTATGGGAAAGGGTGGAGTCAGAGGAAAGGGGTGATATCAAAGCTTTGGAAAAGGCCGTTGTTGACAGTCACATATTTCTCAGAGCAGCTCATGTATTTTTTGTTTCTTTGGGGCTGCGTTGGGTCTTGGTTGCTACACGCAGGCTTTCTCTAGTTGCAGCGAGCAGGGGCTACTCTTCTCATTGCGGTGGCTTCTCTTGTTGCAAAGCACGGGCTCTAGGCACACGGGCCTCAGTAGTTGCAGCATGTGGCCTCAGTAATTGTGGCTCGCAGGCTCTAGAGCACAGGCTCAGTAGTTGTGGCGCATGGGCTTAGTTGCTCTGAGTCATGTGGGGTCTTCCCGGACCAGGGATCAAACTGGTGTCCCCTGCGTTGGCAGGTGGATTCTCAACCACTGTGCCACCAGGGAAGCCCCAGCTCATTTATTTTTGACAGGACAGTGCAGTAACCTGAACAATGGAATTTGATCAAAACTAACGTCTGGGCTTCCCTGGTGGCACAGTGGTTGAGAGTCCGCCTGCCGATGCAGGGGACACGGGTTCGTGCCCCGGTCTGGGAAGATCCCACATGCCGCGGAGCGGCTGGGCCCGTGAGCCATGGCCGCTGAGCCTGCGCGTCCGGAGCCTGTGCTCCGCAACGGGAGAGGCCACAGCAGTGAGAGGCCCGCATACCGCAAAAAAACAACAACAACAACAACAACAAAAAACTAAGGTCTGTCTTCAAACAAAAATATATCCTATCAATTACTCATATCTGTAAAGCTTCCAGAAGATCTTACAAAATCCCATTCTTTTTCTGTCACTTGGTTGATCTAGTGTTGTCTCGACAAACAGCCCCATGATTATCATCAGAATAACAAATACTATTGATTATACACATTCTAATTTTTGTATGATCATCAAAAATCCCTAGCTATGAATTAACACAATGCATAGAACAATCAGAAACTATTAGGCTATACTTTAATTATTTCATAAATGATGAGATTTTTTTAAGTCAGGAAGAAATTTTGTAAAATACTAATTCATACCTCTCAATTTTATAGGTGAATAAAATGGGGTCAGGGTTTCAGTCACATACCCAAAGACAGGGGCTAATTAGTTGCAAATTTAAAGCCACATCCACATCTTAGGAGCCGTCTACCCAGTGCTGAGAAGGTTAGAGCAAAATGAAAGTTTACTATGCGACGGGGTGATTTTACAAAAACAAAACATGTAGTTATTGTTGTTATTGTTGTTCTGCAGTAGAATAAACAGAAAGACTGAAATCATTCTCTTTCACCCCTATCTTTTCACCCCTCCTTCTTACCCAATATAGCGAGAAAGTAAAAATACACACTTTCTGGTTTTGTGGTTCAGAGGCAGAGGAGGATTCTAGAGTAAATGTGGGGACTCCACAAACAGACCTCTACTGAGAGACGGTTGATTCCTAACAGACTGGAAACTGGGTAAAGGGGAAACGATGGGAGGGCGGGAGTGAGGGAGATGTGTGTGCACGTGTGCTGGAACACAAGTGTTCTGGGGTCCTTGAGGGTCAGAGACCTGCTCCCATTCTTGAACCTACACTTCCAGTACCAAGACCTCAGGGGAGGGATGGCACTGCAAGCCCCGAGTTCTTCATCTGCAGGGTCAACCAAGGGCAGACCAAAATTATTATTATTGTTTTAATTCCAGAAGCTTCCAAGAAGCAAAATTTGAATTTACCACTCCCCAGAAACTAGTTACATAGCACTTACATTGTATTTGCAAGTATTTACATTGTATTACATATTATAAGTAAGCTAGAGATGATTTAAATATATATGGGAGGAGGTGCACAGGTTATGTGGAAACATAACTTCTTTTTATATGAGGGACTTGAGCACCTGAGGATTTTGGTATCTGCAGGGGTCCTGGAACCAATCCCCGGAGGATATCAAGGGAGGACTGACTCTACAGTGAACTGGGGAACCTTGTCGAAGTTCTCATTACTGATCATGGCATGGGTGGTCCGATTCTGCTAATAAAACTAGCTTCCTGGGCAAGTATCAAAAAGCCACCACACACCTAGTCTGTGTCTTTTGCTCTTTTTCTGTCCTGTGTAGAAGCCGCGGAGTTGTAATACGAAGGGCAGGAGACGGCCCCCCAAACTGACCGATAACGGGCTTCCTGTCAAACTTGATGACAGCAGCCTTACAGTGGATTTCATCTGACTTAGAAGAATGCAGGTGACGTTTCTTGCGCCCTGAGTACCACGGGGCAAGCAGCACCTGTGGTTAAGTGTAAATTTTCTGCTGCTATCATCTAATCATTATTTTGATGTGTCAGAGGTGAGAGAGCCAAGTAACTAGTAGATCTTTCTATCCACCAACTTTTTTGAAAGAAAGCACGTTTTGAAAGGATAATGTTTCTTACTGTACCATTTTTTTGGTCTACCTAAAAAAAGAAAAAAAAAATGGCTTTTTACAATTGTTTCTGTAGTAACATAAGCTCTTCAGGACATAGGGCTTCTGCACTGAATTGGAGCCCAGCATGAAATTTTATAGCTGAATTCCAAATCCTGCCAATAAAAGTTTACAACAGAACAGCCTGGCTTTTCTGGCTTTAGGACAGGGGTGGAGAGAATATACACGCTGTAACAGATATGATTATCCTGGAAATATGATATTAACGGCTGCACAATTTGAGAAAAAAGAATGAAAATGTCAGAATGAAGTTAATTAGAAATATTTGAGAGATGTGTCACGTACACCTTATTTACTTTGTACAAATGTAAACTCAGAATGATTTGACATCTCTTTCAATTTCAAAATTAAATTAGAAGATTTGAGAATTTGCAGGTTTTAAAATGAAACTTCTATTGACTTTAAATTATCCTTGTTGAGAAGGTAATAGAATGAATAAATTGAATTCACTCAACATACCACAGTATTGTATCATTAATTTCCCTCCCAAAGATGACTCTTTGCCTACTGAATACATTTACACTACAGTTACCCATGTAATAATGGATTACCCATGTAGTACTACTCCAAAGAATCAAAAGGGTGTACGTTTTTTAAACACAGAATAATATAACTGGCTATAACCTATTTCTTATTTTTTTGGTTCGGTTTATGGGGGACCCCAGACAATTGAACAGAGTTGTTAGGTAAAATACATTTGCCAAATTGGTAAAAATAAAAAAAAAAATAAGGTGCTCCATTTTTTTGGTTTGTTTTTTAATAAAACTCTTCAATCTAGCACAGACTTTTCATGGGCATCCTCTAAACACAACTGTGTTTGCACACAGCGTGTTTACCATCCAGAGCACGTAGAATTATGACCTGGATTACAGAGTACGGAGAACACCAGGGACGGACAGCCTGTGACTCCACCGAGGGCTCTGCCCTTCACAGCAGTGGGACCTGCGGAGTCGCCTAAGGGCCGAAGCCTCAGGCATTCTCCAGCTCCATGGGGATCACCACCCACCATAACCGAGACAAGCCTGGACTCAGCGTCTCAGCTAAGAGAGTACTTAGGCCATCAGAGCGATGTTGGGAGGATTTGCATAGGGTGTTACAGTAAAGCACTTTGTACACAAAAAGCACAGAGGCGTATATTAGCATTGTTTTTCCTTCGGGAAGGCCCGCCTCTACTGTGAACTACAATAACCAGGATAATTTGTTTCAGGGATGAAATGGAAATCATTGCCACTATCAATAAAGGATGTATTTCCCCTGGGTTCCGCTGGACAAAGCCTTGTTTTCTCAGGCCGGGGAGAAGCAGGCAATCGTGCAGTCATCCCTTTGTCTGATGGTCGCCAGGGATTTAGCCTTTCCTCTGGGTCAAACACTGAGCTCACTGCTGGAGATTCTGACAGAAATCTTGACTCTCCAGGAGCTTACAACCTTAGGCGGGAGACACCAGGCCAGCAGACAGACATGCCTTAGAGTTACTTACAGCGTGAAACAAGAGTACTTGGGGTGGTATCTGCTGAAACAGTGGGAAGGAAGAACAGAAGACTTCTTAGAGGAGGTGACACTTGTTTAATCCTTGCAAGTTCAGTGATGAGGGACCCCTGGGCAGAGGAAAGAGCAGAGTGCTCAGGGAACTCTACCTGGTGACCACTCCTCCAGGGGTGGGTGGAGGCTGGAGAGAGTCACATCAAGAGCTAGAGTCACATGGAAGAGTTACTTTCGCTAAAGGCAATGGGATCAGGACAACATTAGACTGCATTCCAGGAAGAGGATCCTAATGACACAGGAGAGTGGAATAAAGGGGAGGAAGAAGGAAGCCAAAAAAACGAAGTCTGCTGGGTTTCTAATTTTCCACAATGAGCGAGACTTCTAAGTTCAGAACCCAGCTGCAGTGGCCATGAGAATGCCTCTCAGATCTCCAACTACAAGGAGTGTATGTGCCCGAGGCCCGGTGGCTGAGCTCTGGGCCCTCAATCTGTCACAGCATTAGCTCCAAAGCCACACTTCCAACTGGAGCGGGGGATGCGGCCCACCTCCTGTGATGGAGAACTTTGAGAACTTCCAGCGGTCGCCTTGAGCCTTCGGTAGACAGCAGGACCAGACCCCTCTCCCCCTTCTCTCTCCTTCCCTCTGGGTCAGACTTAACACTACAGTCAGAAAACTCACAGCTTTCTCCCGCTCCCTCCCCGTGCTCTCTCACATCTATCTCCCCTAATCACGTCCTTGCTGTGTTAGCCCATCTTGGCATGTGCTTCTCAGAAGACCTGGACTAATATGTTGGTACAGTATGATCTACTAAATAAGAATTCCTTATATAAACACAAAATTGTGAATAACTCGAGATTAAGACTGCCTTATTAATTCTCACTTTTAATCCCATTACCTGGCAAAGACAGCCCAGCAGTTTGGAAAGAATAAATGAAACCAGGTCACGCAACAATATGTTTTCCCTTATAGTTCAGGGCGATCTATCAACTGTGCTAAGTTTTTACCAACACAACAAAAAACTTCAGAAGTTTTGTGCTAACTTTTGATCACTGAGCTTGACAAGAAAAGCCCTCTTGTCCAATGTGATTGGAACCAGTACTTTAGTTGTTTAACTTTAAAAAGTCAGCTAAAAAGGGGGAATCACAGAAATGGTTCACACCTTAACATTTTATTATAACTCAAAACATGTTAATGTGCACTTATGTGCCAATGTTTCATAGAGTCAAGAACTTTTCTTTGAGTGGGGTTCACAGAATGGACTTCTGCGCAAAACACGCCCATAGTATATTACCTAGAATTACCTAGTATATTACCTAGTATATTACCTAGAAGGTCTGGCTTTGATGCCTTAAAGTTGAATTAGAAATTCCCTCTGAGTGTAAATTCCTTCCTGATTATAATGATTCTCCCTACATAGTTGATAGCCGTCTTCCCTCTACTTAACGTACAGCAACTGTGTGTGTGTGTGTGTGTGTGTGTGTGTGTGTGTGTGTGTGAGAGTGAGAGAGAGAGAGAGAGAGAGAGAGAGAGACAGAGAGAGAGAGGGATCAAAACTTGCTGACAAGGTGCTTGTTTCCATCCGGAACAAAATCATTCAGAGTTGATCCTGCTGTGGTCACTTTCCCCAGTCTCTAGAGCAGGAGAAAAGGTAGCTGCTGGTTGAGTTCACAAGAAGCAGCTAAACTGCTTCAGATCACATACACTCGGCCCTCGGTATCCATGAGATCTGCATCCGCAGATTCAAGCAACCACAGATCAAAGATATTTTTTAAAAATTCCCAGAAAGTTCCAAAAAGCAAAACTTGAATTTGCCACGAACCGGCAACTATTTTCATAGCATTTGTATAGTATTAGGTACTATAAGTAATCTAGAGATGAGTTAAAGCATACAGGAGGATACACATAAGTAATATGCAATTATTACACCATTTTATATAAAGGGCTTGAACATCCTTGGATTTTGGTATCCTTGGGGGTGCAGGGGTGTCCTGGAGCCAATCCCCCGAGGATACCTGTGGACAACTGTAGTTTCTTTCTCATGAGCCCAACCTGTCCTCATGATAGATACGTTTCTGCTTCTCCACAAAGACGAGCTTTTCAGCCCTGCGGGAGAGCTCACCAGCTGCCCACGGCTGCCTATGACGGCACAGGTACGGCTGGGAAATTCTGGAATGACGCATTCCAGAGGGTGCTGCAGCACCACCACTAAACGACAAACGTCCACCTGAATTTTACTGGTAAAAACGCTGACACTTTTGATTTCCACCTGCCGAACTTCCGTGTCCTCGCTTGGGAGGTCAAGCATCCGTGACTCCAGCCATCTCTACAGCCTTCCAAATTACCTGCAGTGGAAATCATTCTGCTCACACACACATTTCATGTATTATCTAAGTTCACTACGTGGCACATGTGCAATATCAAGTACCTCGGACATAAACAGATTTGAGAAATTCACAACTGACTCTTGACAAATACTCCAACCAACACGCGGGAGCTGAGGTGAGAAGCCTCCTAGCCCAGAACATACGAGCAGTGTGAGTGCCACCCACCACCTGCCTTCAGAGGAGATGGAGAGCAGCAGGGGGTTGGTGAGTCGGTTACGTAGCGATTGATTAAGAGAGCTTCTACTGCATTTAAACAGACAAACGACTGGCTAGAGTAAGACACAAGACCTGAAGTGCTACCAGCCGAGGCACTCATCCAGAGTGTGACGTTGCAGCTGGGCATTGTTTACGTGCAGCCCAGCAGGTGCAGCGCCGTTTCCTTTCTGTCGGAAACCACATCCGACATAGATCTTCCCTCGATATCAGGCTTGCTCAAACCATGTGGACTCTTTAAAAGCGTGCCAGACTTTCGACACAGTGTCTTCACATCTCCATCAATGCTTAGAATTCCACCTCATGCCATGCCTTCCAAGACCTATAACCCCTCAACCTTTTGCCCTTTAGCATTTTGACTCCTTCCCCCTCTGCTGACTCCATCCCTGGGAATTTCAAACATATTTTACTTCAACAGCATGAGAAGTTTCCCTTGATCCTGCTGTGCTTTCTGGTTGACACCTTCCCATCCCCCCCATTTCTCTGCACCTGTTAACATGTCAAACTTCCTAAAAGCCCCCCTCCTCCCTCAGCATTCCTGAAGCTGCTCTTCTGAATGACCTTCTTGACAGAGCAGGTCTTTTTCCCATTATTCATTCCCTCTATCCTTCCTCGACCATGACTTGAATCATCTCATCGCTGGCTCCTGCTAAGTCCCCTTGAACGTGATCGAGGTGGTCTGTTACCCCCTCCCCTCCTGCCGTCCTCTCCCGGCCCTTCTTCCAGCTGCCAGGAGTAGCCAAGTGTCAGAGGCCAGCACACCCTCTGCATCAGGCTGCCTGCGGCCAAGCAAACTACTCGCTGTGTCATCTGAACGGTGGGGATCATGTTAGTCCTTGCTTCAAGCTCACCGTGTGGACCACGTTAGCCAGGATACTTAGGGAGCAGTGCACATCGTCTGATGCACAGTAAATGTTCAGTGAATACAGCTGACGGAATAGAGGCTGCCTTTTTCTTGCTTTTTGGTCCTTCTTTCTTTAGACTCGTTCTTCAATGACTTAAAAATATCTGGCTTCATGGACTTCGATATTCTTGTTTCCTAGTTCTTCATCTCTAAACCTGAGTGATCTCATTTATACTCTAATCACATGTTTCTAATCATCTTTAAAGCAAAAACACTTCAATATTGTCTTTGTTATTTCTGCTTTGGGACAGACTCTAACAGTGATCTTCTTGACCAACTTCCTTGGGTAATGCAAGTATTTGAAGAATGAAAATATTTCCATTCTTTGGTCACTTTCCAACCCTCCTCCAATCTTGTTCTGAGGTTTTCAACACCTGGCTCTTTAATGCTGGGATATAGCCCATTAATTGATCTTCATGCCTCGAGCCTCCCGCCACACACCCATTCACTTTAATTCGGTCAGTATTTATTGAATGTCCATCATTGGCCACTCGTTGTTCAAGACCCCTGGGAGGCTTCTGCAAACAAGACAGACAGGGTTCCCACCGCATGGGTCTCCCTCCCCTATACCACGGCTCTTACTTTGGCTGTACATCGCCATCACCTGTAACTCTTTTGTCTGTATCCTAATGATTTTTATAATCACTTAAAAAAATTTGTACAAGGGATTATGATAAGGTGCAGGGTGAGAAACTCCAGTAACTCTTTTCCCTTACATAGCTCTCAGTCATCTTCCTAAGCCAGTGGTCTTCTCGGGTTAAACACAGGAGAGCACAATGGCTCTTCATCTGCCACTTTATCAATCCTAACTTGGCCTTGCAGAATTCTCATTATTCCGACCTCACCACGTCCGTCCAATCTTCTCAGGCTCTCAAGCTGTGTCTGCGCCATTTCTCAAACTACATCTCACGTACCACATGCCTTTATTTTGCATTTCAATCCACAAAGACTGGCCTTGAAGTCGCACCCTTACCGCAAAGCCACCGCAGACTGTAAGCTACGCTGACCTGTCCCTCTGTGTACACCCAATATATTTTAGAGCACAGCAGAAACATTAAGGGCACCCGTTTGTTTGGGAATCTGGCTGAGGTCCAAAGACGCCTAGAAGATGATCTGGCCTGGTGACCTAGTCCATCATGCACTTCGAGCTAAGGAGGTAAAGGAACAGACTGAAGGTGATAGGGGTGGGGTATTCCTCTGGAAAAAGCTGCAGGAGTGGAGTGTGTGACCCTCACCTCCCTTCCCACATGTAAATAAGCGAGAGCATATGAAGATCTCCCGCTGCCACCTCAAGTCAAACGAGTGGGGCTCTGAGAACACCAAGCAAATAATCGGGAATATCTGTCAGGAGAAGCAACTGCATCTCCCCGTCCCGCCCGAGCAGGGCCACTGCTGATCTAGGGAAGTCTTCTGCTTTCCCACTACAAAGGGTCTGGAACGGAGCTCAGGGTGAGCAACTGGAAACACCGTCCTGTTCCTCCTCAAGTCTGTGGCGCTCAAAGGCTGCTGTTCCCTGGAAAAGCCAGTCTACACAGAAGGCTTCCTGAAGTTCCCCACGTGGGCACCCTGGAAAGAGAGGGCTGGGGCGGGGTATCCCACGCTTCCCGATCTTATCAAGGTCAAGTGGACACAGTCAATGGCAGCGGACCTGGGTTGCCTGAGAGGGAGCCGTTCGAAAAGACCACTTGCCAAGAGTCAGAGACCCCAAGTCAAAGAGCTTCCTCGGGTGCAGGCAGGAGCAGGGAAGTGAGGAGGGAGTCACGAGCTCCCAGCCAGGGTGGGCACGGCCCACGCAGGGGCGGAGCTCACCACCTTCCTTCCTCTCCCACCGCCCACCCCGAAGGACCACAGGCGGTGAGAAGGGGAGAAAGAGCAGAAGAACAAGATGAAGAGAAGAGTCAGCGACGAAACCCGCGCCTGCTATGCGGTCCTGGGAGCCTGCGCTGAACCAGCGCTGGGGACGGAGGAATTCTTCACCGAATGAGAAATTAGAGTTTGCTTCAGATCAGACGTGATACCGTTTGTTTAGAACCTGAGGGCGACCAGGAGAACAAAGAAGACCCAGCTCGCGGTTTAGTCTAAGGGTAGTGGAGGGAGAGCTCAGCAGAGCGCGTTACCACGTCAGCGGTGAACGTAATTAAGGTGTCTCCTGCTTGGCACCCTCCCAGTCCCCCTCTGTCCGTAACGCACGCAGAGGTGTCCACAGCTTACCTGACCCTTTTATTACTGCAAAAGAACAAGGTGGTGAGAGGGAAGCACTAGGTGCTCCTCAGCTACTGTTGAAGTCTCTCTACCCCAGGGCTCAGGGGAGGCCCCTCCTTGCCGTTCCTTCTGACTGATGGAGCATTTCCTCCCAGAGCTCTCTTGGGTTACACTCATTTTTTCGTTTGATCTATTTAATGTGAGAAGCACATGTCCCCCTCCTAGGAATGTTCTTCCTAGTGGCGCATCGCCCTCCCTGAAAGAATTCAAACAGCCCCTTCCTCTCGCCTTCTAGAAGATGCCTTCATTGCACAGTTGACACAGAACCAGACCCCAGTCGGGGATGCTGGAAACGACAGGGTCCCCTGGTTGCCCTTTGAGCACCTCCTGCAAACAGCAGATTCATCCTGAAGGCTTTGATGTTGTGGTGTATTGCTGTTTAAAATGTTTTTTTCTTCAACTCTGTGAGAAGATTTAATCCTTGACAAGGTGCCAGAGGAGTTTCGTTAGACAACAAATCCATTCAAGTCAGAAGGGGACGTTCCCTATGTTCTCCACCTTTCTGGGATTATTTGTCCCCCTCCCTTGGAAACGGATATGTTTAGTCTCAGGTACATTTAGTTCCTTCAAACCTCATGCCTCCCGGCAGACTGTCCCTCCCAGACGCCCAGGAGAAAGCTTTTGGAGTTGCTTTGCCTTGGTTTCTGCATTTAGATTATACAGTTCCCCACAGAGTTTTACACTTTACACATAGTTTCTAATTTCCATTTGTGTTTTTATAAATGATTCCCTAGGAGTTTATCCCCACCCCTACCTGTTTCCCTTTTCTTCTTATGATTATAGTTTGCCTTTTTTTTCCCCCAAAAGAAAGACTCCAAATGAATTGTTTCTACTTACACTCCTTTAATTTTGAACAAAGTTGCTTAGCTAAACTCAGGCACGCCCGTTCCAACGTATCAGCCTGACTCAGCAAAGCAAGCCTGCTTTGAGCTCTGTGTTCCCTCCAGCACAAGGTCAAGGACATCTGTGAGTGTCAGCTCTTGACCACTGTCGGAAGAGACATCACATCCTTTCAGATGCGTCTCCACACCAGCTGACATACAGATTCACACACCGCGAGAGAACCAAATAATCAGTCTCTCTCTCGTCAAACACGAACACACACACACACACACACACACACACACACACACACACACACACTTTAGAGCACCTTGAATCAGTCACTGCCTAACTGTCAAAAAAACAGGATCCTCTGAGTAGAAGGAGGTGGTATGATTCCAGATCCAATGTTGGGGGTACTCAGTTTTTTTTTGAGGGTTTTTTTTTTGTTTTGGATTTTTTTTGGCCATGCCACACGGCATGTGGGATCTTAGTTCCCTGACCAGGGTTCGAACCCATGCCCCCCCGCAGTGGAAGCGCAGAGTCTTAACCACTGGACCACCGGCGAAGTCCCTAGTCTTTTTTTTTTTTTAAGATAAACTTATGCATGTATTAGAGAAAGAGGTAAGAGGCGGTGAGTTCTGAGGAAACCAGTTAAGCCCAGAGAGAGAAGCTTTTGGAACTGTCTCTCAGGTGAGGGAAGGCAAATGGTGATGACTTTGAGTCACTCTCAGGCAGGTGTGTTCACAGTCTGACGAAGAACTCAGTTAACTTGACCATTGGAGCTTTTCTTACACACAGACACAGTCTTTAATAAATGCCTGTGTATTTATAGTTGTGCTGGAAGAGCCTCCTTAGGCCTGTTAACACCACGGTACTAAGGGGCTTAATAAGAGAGAAGACCTGCATTTGAAAGCTCTCTTATGAACAAACGTACGGACACCAAGGGGGGAAAGCGAGGGGGGAGGTGGGATGAATTGGGAGATTGGGACTGACATATATACACTAATATGTATAAAACAGATAACTAATAAGAACCTGCTGTATAAAAAAAAAAACTAAATTAAATTAAAAGAAAAAAAGTATAACCCCAGACTAACCCTGAGAAGGACGTCAGACAAATGCCAGCTGAGACTCACTCTACGAAACATCTGACAAGTACTCCGCAAACTGTCAAAGTCATCAAGTATCAGGCAAGTGTGACCAACCGCCACAGCAGCGAGAGGCCAAGAGGCTGACCCCAAAATGCAGCGTGGGGTGCTGGACGGGACCCCGGAGCAGGAGAAGGACAGTGCGTAAAAACTGAAAAGATGGGAATCAGGGATGGACTTACAATGACGTATCCACATTGATTCCCTAACTGTAATAAACATAGTATGTCTGTAAAGTGTCTGTAAATGTAACGTGTCTGTAACAGGGGAAACTGGGTGTGGGACATGAGAACTCTCTGTACTATAGTCACATTTTTTCTATAAATGTAAAGTTTTAAACAACAACAGAAAAGCTTGTCTCTTACGCTCCTGAATTAAAGCACCCTGGCAGGTGACGCGGCAGATGAGCCTGGAGGGTGTGTCAAGCTCCACGTGGAAGAAAACAGGGTGACCTTCTTATGGGCTGAGTGCACTGTCCCCCCCAAAATTCGTGTTGAAACCCGATCCCCCCGACACGTGACGGCATTAGGAGGTGCACCTTGAGAAGGCCGTTAGGATTAGAGGAGGTCATGAGGGTAGAGCCCTCGTGAATGGGATCGGTGCCCGGCAGGAGTCACGCGAGAGCTCTCCTCTCTCTGCTCTCCCCCGTGTGAGGACCCAGTGAGAAGCTGGCAGCCTACGACCCAGGAGGGAGCTCACACCAGAACCCGACTCCGCTGGCACCCTGATCCCGGACGGCCAGCCTCCACGCCTGTGAGAGATCACTTTGTGTTGTATGTGAGGCACTCCGTCTGTGGCAGTTGGTCAGAGCAGCCTGAACTAAGACTGATCCCTTGGTCCCCGTTCTTTACGCACGAAGAAGCCACACAGGAGAGGTGATTACGGGCATGTCGCTCTGGGCAAGCACTGAAGGCAGACTCGGAGCAGTGGAGGGAAAGAGAGAGATCTCCCCAGCTGTGTGGGCACGTGTGGTGGGGAGGGACGACGGGGGCAGGGCCACGGACCATGTTAGGACGAGGAAAAGGCGGAGAAAGGTGTGTTCAATAACACGCTCTGCGAGCACATCCCTCAACGCACCTGACGCGCTCCTGAAGGCCGATCAGGGAGCGTTTGCTGAGCCATGAACGGCACAGAGCATTGTGTCAGAAACTACAAGGAGAGCATCGTTAAACAAAACAGGCAAATATCCCTATTCTGACAGAGCTTCAATTCTAGCTGAGACGAAATAAGTAACATATTTAATATTATTAAATCATAAATAAGAAAACTAGAGTTATTATTAATGATATCTAGTTAGTTACATCACAGACTGTGATTGAATCCACGGAAAGGAAAAGAAAAACTAGATCAGGGTGAGGGAGGCTGGGAATACTGAGGGGGAGGTGGCTGGAGATGGTACACAGGGCAGTCAGGTTGGGTGTCCCTGAGAAGGAAGCGTCTGCGGGAGGATGTGAAGGAGGGGAAGGTGTTAGCCATGCAGGTGTCTGGGAGGCGCGAGAGGCGTCCAGCAAAGGACAGGGCAGTGCAGGGGCCTTTGGAGGAAACGAGAAGCTTCTGAATAGAGTAACAATGACAGGCGAGGAAGGCCAGTCTCTCCACAAGCGTTCCGCATTATGTACTCAGCTGTTTGTTCTCTCTCCCTGCTGTTTCCTCAGGCTTCTCCTCTCAACTGGATTCTTCCTGTCAACATTAAAACGAGCACTCTGAATGCTTTGAACTCTACCCCTGTACTCTATCCTCCTCCACTTTCCCACCTAACATCTCCCCCGTCCCGGCTGCGTCTCTCGAAGGCTGACTGACGCCACTGCCTCTCCTTCCCCGGGTACCACCCTACGATCCAGTCCGCGCTCTGCCCTGCCACCACCACTCTGCTCAAATGATTCTTCCGCAAGTCATCAATGAACCTCAGGTTTCTACCTCCAGTGGAAACTTCTGCTTTCAATTTGCTTGACCCATCAGAAGGAACTCCCATCTTCTTGAAAACATTCTTCTGGGCTTCCAGGAGCCTATGTTCCTCCTAATCCTGTCAGATCATTACTTCTGCGCTTTTCTTTTTCTCCTCCTTCCTCCTCCTGAGCTCCATCACCAACAAATAGAGTTCTTCAGGGCTTAAGCTTGGAGTCTCTTCTCCTTTCACTCTACACACTCTTCTAGGGCATTATATCAACTCCGGGGGTTTTAAATACCATCTACTTGCATGTCCCCCACATGCACATTTCCACCTCAGATCTCTCCCCTGGGCTACAGATGAAGCACATCCAACTGCCTTCTTGGTATCCTGGCTTGTTCTCTTCCAGCCACCTCCAACTGATTCAACAGGGCTACATCTCAACTCAACCACCCTTCCCCCAAACTCCCATCACAGATCTGCTCTCTTCCAGGGCCTTGAATTTCAGAGGATGGTACCTTCATGAAACTATTTGCACAAACCAGAAATCAAGGAGTTATGTCATCATTCGTACTTCTCTCTCCCTCATCACCCATATCCAATCCATTTTTCAGAAAAATCACTTGATTAATTTTCCCAAACATCTGTTTCCTATTCTTCACCCTACCTGCACTGCTATAACCCTATTCCAAGTCACTGTCGTCTGTCACCTGAAATACTGCCGTCTCCTTTAACTAGTCTCTCCACTTTACCCTTGGCCCTCTTCCATCCACTCTCCACAAGGCAACTGAAGTCATATTTTTTCCAAACACAAAATGCCTTCTGTTCCTTCCTCTGCTTAAAAGCCTTCAATTGCTTTTGAATCCAAAATCCTTAATCGAGTCTACAGAACCCTGCATCGCCTCATTCCTGTCTGCCGTCCTAGCCTCAAGCCAGCCACCCTCCCGTCATTAAGAAATCCAAGTCGCACAAGCTATTTGCTTTTGCTCGTTCCCTGTCTTTCCCCACCCCCCTTCTTTTTCTCCATCCTTCCTTTCCTCCTGCTCTCCTTTCCTTTTCCTTCCCCTCTCGCTTTCCATCTTCAAGCACGGAGACTCTATTCCTACCCAGGAACTATGCATGTTCGACTGAAAAGAGTCCCTTGGTCCTCAGTCCCTGTAACTCCTCAGCCCAGCTCCTACTCACCCTTCAGGTCTTTCTGAATCCATGTTTGGATTGGCTGTTGATACATTAAAAACCTCCCCCCAACCTTAGTGGCTTCACACAAAAACCATTTCCTTTGGTTACAAATTTCATCAATCTGGACTGAACTCAGGTGGCCCTTCTGCTGGGCCCTATTCATACTGCCACATGCAGCTGGTGAGTCCACTAGTGTCTGGGACCTACTTCTTTCTCTCTTATCCCTCTCCACGTGGTGATTCGGCACACGGCTGCAAGGGGTCCCTCCAATAAAACACATGGCTGCTCAGGGAGCCCAAGGAGGCAAGGGCTGAACCAGCATCACTGTCACTTCCGAGCCATTCCATTTTAGGGACTATACAGAAGGTGGATATTGGAAACGTGTTCACTGAAGCCATCAATGTACATAATTATGATAATTCACCCTAATATAACTTAGCTGTTATTTAAAGGGGGGGACCTAGCCTGACAATACAGAAAATAGGGACAAATCTGAAACTGATTTATGGACTTATTACAGCTTCATATAGGAGAGAAAAGATAAGGAAATCCAATGATAGCAGCATGAATTTTGGTCTTGGCGACTAAAGATTTTATTTCAAGGGAAGAAATGGAGTCGTTTCACTGTGCTTTTTTTTTTTTTTAAACCAACTTCTCTACAAAATCTATAAATCAGAGAAATTGGCATTGGCCACATGATTGGCAAAGGTTTACATTTACAAAGGAAAGTCCACTTAGCCACTTTCAACAATTCAACCGAAGATAATAACGTTGGGTTAAAGAGAGTCACTTAAACATTTTCAACGACATCTGTTGAAATTTTCTTTGCACGACTGAAGGATGGTCAGCATATACCTCGAGCAAACACAGTACGGTTGTAGCCGTAGTATCAGTATTACCGTCATTATTAATACGCCAGTTAATAGCGGTTTGGTCCAACCAGAGCGAGGAGAACAAATGGCGTTTGATGGTAGTGACGTGTCAGGCACAGTGAGAGGTATGAGGTCTTACAAGTGAGTAGTCATGGGCCCACCCCTGAGCTGCCCACGGTCTCTGCTAGCTTTACTGTAACGCCTGACTGTAACCCATCTCTATACAATTAAATAAACCTATCAGAGAAGCATGGAGAATGGAAATATAACGGAACAAGACTTACTGAGAGAGCGTTTTGTAATAGGTAGATTGCTTTATATATTTCAAGTCCTAAAAGATTCTGCCATAGATATTCAGGACTGTTCCTCACAGTTTTCATGGAACTAATGAAACGAGTACTGGTGAAATGCTTGGAGACTGAAAATGCTACTTGAAACTAACTTCATGTCTTCGTGTGTGTCTCCCAAAGCCAGTCTGGCTTCCAGAAGCATTACTGAGCGTGTCAAAGTTTCTGGACAATGCAATGACATTTAGAGAATTGGCATCCCATTTTCACAACTGAAAAACATCTCAAGATGGTCGCTGAACATTTTATAGGTTAATGAAAGTAACTTTGTAAAGAAAATATAACACTGTGTTTGAAACAAATGTCCTATTAGTAGCCCAAATCAAATGTTTGGCCTAGGGCTTCCCTGGTGGTGCAGTGGTTGGGAGTCCGCCTGCCGATGCAGCGGACACGGGTTCGTGCCCCAGTCCGGGAAGATGCCACATGCCGCGGAGCGGCTGGGCCCGTGAGCCATGGCTGCTGAGCCTGCGCGTCTGGAGAGGCCACAGCAGTGAGAGGCCCGCATACCGAAAAAAAAAAAAAAAAAAAAACATACAAAAAAAAGGAATAAAATAAATTTCTTTGTGTAAACTTAAATGTTGTGGTGTTCATATTTCATTACAGGTTTTTATTTTATACATCCTGAATCTTTGAGAATATTTTTATCTTAATTGAGAGAGAAATACCCATCATGGAAAAATAGATTCCAATGTGTTTTTCTTTATTAATTGATATTTGTTAAATACTTCCCATCCAAAAGAAATTCTAACTATATCATAAAAAACAGACTGGAGTGGACAGGAGAAAAACTGCTAATAGGAAACTCCCTTTAAGCTTGACATTTGGTTTTACTAACACCTCTAAATACCTACAGACACTGTCTTTAATCAAACAGTTTTACCTGCAAAATTGAACTGGAAATTGCTTGTTAACGCCTAGTTAATAGCCCTTTCCTAACAGCTAAGAAAAACCATGTATCAGAAGAGAATGAACTAGAAAATGACAATTCTTGCAACATATGACTTCTTTCCTAGCTTGCATCTATACCTATCTAAGCTCTTCCTGATCAAATTGAATAAAAGCAACATTCCCTTTAAAAGTCAATCTAACCTCATTCCAGACGTATATTTTGGACAGCTTGTACATTGTAAAAGGAAAAAAAAGCCATTTTCGTGTCTTCTTTTCCATTTCCTTAACTACGGAAATCAGGATTTTCTTGATTCTGTCAGGATATAATATGTATGTTTCAATGTGTCAGCTAAAGATACTATATTAAAATGTCATTTAACTCTTACAGAAAATAAATATTTACAAATCGTTTGCTCCTTTACTGCATTTTGCTTTTTAGGTTTTGTATTTTATTTAATTATACTTTGAAACAAAAATCTGATCTAGCACTTTAGAGAGTTCACAGAATGTCTGGACACTATAAAATGGCACTCAGTCCATTAGGGACAGAACCGATCCGTATGCATAAAGGCACTTACTGCGTCCAGAGTTAAGACAGGAAAGTAAAATGTAAACTGTAACAAGCAACCCCACACTTGTCTGTCTTCATGCTTATAAAACATACTTAATTATTCACAGAGTATAAAAAGACAAGTATATTTCTTCCACTGTATTAACTCTGCTGCTAGCCAAAAGACATTTATTTTCCTCTTTTTACCTCGATCCTGTAAATCTCTCATTGTTCTGCCTTATAGCAATCAATAAATCACATCCTAGACGTTAGGGCTGAAGGTCCATTCTAAAATAACCACTGGGGTTCTGTCCCTCTATAAAGTTTGCTTTGTGATATATTAAGTGTATAGAAGCTGATGGTGGAAGGTGACAAACGTGTTTCAGAAAGTTTCCTGTGGACATTCCCTCATGAATTTATTCCTGGCCTGTGTCACATCAGGAAATGATGAAGGTTTGCCACAAGTAAGTTTAAAAATGTTATTTTGTTCTATAAATGTAAGTCCAAAAGAGTGTGTGATAGATTGTAAACTCCTAAGAGAAAAGGAATCATGCTTACGTATGTGCGGTAAAATGGAAAGACAAGAAGATTTTGGAATTAGAACAATGTACGTGGGAATCTGAGCTAAACCACTGGGTAAGTCACTTTGCTTCTGTGAGCATTAGTTTCTTCATCTGTAAAGTGAAAATAATATATAGCATATTATATATTCTATAATATAAACTTCATGGAGTAGGCATCTCCTTCCTGCAACAGGGCTTGCTAATACCTTTTAAAAACTGTCCACACGTCATCTCATTATTTTCCACTAATTGTTCACATCTCACCTGAATTGCCTTCTCCTTGGGAAAAATGTCACTAACTCTCCTTGCTCACTTTGGAACAAGTTCATTTTTTGTACTTTCACAGGACGGGAATTCTTTTCTTTAAGAGCCGGGATTGGCAGACTACAGGATTGAGCCAAATTCAGACTGTCACTGGCTTTTGTAAACAAAGTTTTATTGGAATATAGCCACACTCGATCATTTATGTATTACGTCGTGGCTGCTTTTAGACTGCAACTGCAGAGTTGAGTAGATTCAACAGAGACTGCATGGTTGGCAAAGCCTAAAACCTTTACTAGCTGGTACTTCACAGAAAGTTTGCTGACCCCTGCTTTGAAGAATTTATTTTATTTTCCATTGGTGCACTATTAGTGAGGCTATGTACTGCAGGACTCTCTCCCCCGTTAGGATATAAAGTTTAAACTCCATTATAAGTTGGATCATTTTTTCTTCTTGATCTTCATTGGTTCTTCACACAGGTCAAGCGTAATTTGTCTAGAATATAGTTACCATTCAATAAATGTTGAATGAATGAAATGAACACATGAATCAGTGAATGCATGAACCAACAGATACGTTCATTTGAATTTAAAATTACCCTAGCATAATAATGAGCACACCATAAATAAAAGTGGACCACATGTTCGTATGTCCTCCATACATTAAGATAAAACCGCTGCAGACATAACCGGTTTAAGTGTTACATTGTACATTCAACACTGTCTAACCTACACACAACAGTTTGAAACAGGACTTGGTAATGAATGAGCGGCTCACGAAGCTCATGCATTATGGACTTTATAAAACATGCATAAATTAAATAAGCATTTGTCCCATATTAAAATACTTCAGTGACATGAATAATATGTAGGCAGAGGCTAGAGAGCTAATGACGATGGAATTACTTACGTCTTCGTCAGTTACTTTTGGCATCACCTCCACCGCTCTTCCGCTTGATTGTATCTCCTTGCCCCTCCTCCCATCTCTCTACTTTGCATAAACAATGTATCAGAAGGCACTTTACAGTGGATGCCCAGCAGCTCCTGGCCCTGAAGAGCTTATTCGCCTAATTGTGCACCCCTTGTGGATTTTTCACAATACTTTGCAGATCTAATTTAAATACTTTTACAAATTCATCAAATACATTCTCCAAGGCACATTTACTTAGCTTACTTTTGAAACTTCTAATGAATTCTCTCGATATGTAATTTTATACTCAGCATCATGATTTGAATTAAATATTATTGAACAAGGTATTCATTATTGGATGTGAATTATAATTAGAATGATAGGCAACCTTAACTCTGATAATAGTTTTAGTCAATTTCCTATGGGACTGCCAGTTTTCAATCCAGTACAAAGACCAATACCCTCTGCTCAATGTCTGTTATAAGGGTTACAAGTAAATTAAGCAATGTCAGTTCTAGCTGCTTAAAAGCTAGGATTAGCAGATACGATTTAACTCTTGAGAGGCAAATAGCAGGCTGTCATGGTGGTGCAAATCGGCGGCGCAGGATAGCTGACCTGCTTTACACGGCAATTTAGCACCTGATGCTGAGAGATGACCTAGATTTTCCAGGAACCACATGTGAACCTTATAAACAACCGCTGCACCCGTCCATTTCCCGTATGCGCCAAAGGCAGCCGAGAAGGTGGACTGTAAAGGAAATCTGAGCTACCGACACACTTGCTACTAAAATATGTTCCTATCTTTACATTATCAGGAGGTAGCTTGTGTACATAAAAACCTTCTCTTTCAGTAGTTCTGTCAGAGTGGTAGACGGAGGACTTTTTCTTTACAAATATTGAAAAATGTAGGCATTACTCTTAATGTGAAAAATACATTTATAAATGAAGGGTAAGACCTACTATAATCAGGTATCACTGATTTATTTCTACTCAGTGAGCATTTTAACAAAATGTCATACACATCTCCAAGAGCACAGTGGGTTTCAGATCATTGAGGCTGGATTGTAAGGGGAGACTCTAATTATCTTCGTAAGTACCTCCTGTCTCATTATAAATGACCTAGGACATGCCTTACACATAATAGGTGTTCGTTAACACCTTCTCCCCTTTGTGCATAATTATTCATCGGTCATGGTTAGTGAACATATTAATTCTTTCTCCTTTCTATAACTTGGTATCTTCATTTATAATTTAATTACCTGGTGGTAAATGTGCCATTAACTGGACAATACCTCAAAGTAATGTTCACTGGAGATATAACTCAGAAATAAGAAAGAACGCCTGTCAATACGTTACTTTACTCCTTTTAATTGGTATTTTTCACATGGCATGTTGGGGACATTGAGGGGTTCCCTGCACTGGAGTGGACCATGTTTATGACATTTTTATGACACAGCCTGTCAAAATGGTTTTAAAAACTAAAGCTGGGTCACCTTAGTAGTATTTCACATCACCCATTTCTTATAATGTGTCAGCCCATAATCAGCTCTATTTCCTTTTACCATCAGCCTTCCTTCTAAAGGACACTACAAGTCCAACCCAGAATGATGTCTCCTCTTTCAGCCTTTAATCCCAACTATCTCCATGTTCCCCCATCTCTTGTAACCTCATTTTTATACCAGAACTCAGATGAAAACAAAATTCCTCTTTTTATCTCAACAATATAGTAACAATCTTTCCCTTCCTCATTTTGGATATGCTTACTTGTATGTCAAAGTATACGTATGTGTGTGTGTCTGTGTGTCTGAATACACGTTGCTTTTTACGTAGAGACAAGATGAGTCTTGTTGGGAGGAAGGAACAATCAGGGACTTGGTAAAAGTGTCTCATTCCCAACAATTGGAATAAACCATAAACAGCAAAACTCTCAGATAGTGATGATTAATTCATGCATCTCTTATAAGTAGATCACACTGTGGTTTCTCACACTTAGAGGAAATGTATTTCCCCATTTCAAAGATGTAGGTTGCTTAGCACAGGAAAAACAAAAAGATTTCCTTTTAGCGCATAACATACTGACATATGACTAATTTGCTTTTTTATGCATTTCTTTTTGTTGACTCAAGAAAGGGGAGCCCAGCATCTGTGACCCAGACCCACTTTATCACCTTCAGAACCTGTATCTCATATTAAGGTACTGAATTTAAGGATTTCACAGGAAAGGCATAGAGAAGAGGCTCCCATCCTCACTGTTTCTTTTAAAAACTCTTTAAAGAGAGAAGAGAAGTTCTGAAAATTCGAGCACAACTTCTGTTGCCTCAGTTACCAGAAAAAAATAAAACCCCTGCTTTTCTACTTCACAGCAGGGTCCCCAGATATGTGGCAGACTTTCCTAAAAAAAGTTTCAGAATTTACAGCAACATGGCAGACCCCTTATAATACACAGAAATGTTGTTTAAAATGCAATAAACATTTATTTTATATAAATAGATATACTAAAAAAAGAAAAAAGAAAAAAATCTGTAATCTAAGTGCTGGAAATGAAGGGAGAAACTCTAAGACAGAGCTGCAAGTACATGAGCTGATGCCTCGGGGACTACGGAGGCTACAGTCTGAGGTACAAGGCCTCATGGAAGGAGCTAGGTGTGAATATCCACCAGCTGTACCACTGGTCTCTCTCTGCACCAGACAGGCAGCTGGAAGAGAAACCCTTGCACAAGCCAAAATCCCAGGAGGTGTCTCTTAAAGGAGAAAGAGCCTCTCCAACTACAGACTCTGGGAAGCATGAAGGAAGTTTTTCATCTGCTCTGGGTCTGGCTGGAAACTGAAACCTCAGTTTTCTACAGATTGAAACCTACTTTATGCAAACTGTGGAGTAAAAGAGGCTAAATTGAGAAATTAGCATCAAAAACTTGTCCCAGATTGATGAAAATACTGGGGTTTTGAGAAAAACAACTGCAGAACTCTACAGGGTTATTCTAGAACTTGGGGAGCAGGAGAGTTCTGTAGAAAAGGAAACTCACTGGAGATGAAGCCACAAGAACACTGTAACCACACGAGCAAACCAGCCCCCAAGGGATAAGGCGTCCTGACAATCAATGAGTCGACATACGTCTACGTGAACTTGCGATGGCAGAATAATGTTTCAAATCATCCAAAATGCTTCTGTTTAAAATGACTGCAAATATAGAACACTAGATTCAAGAAGGGTATTTGTAGATTTAAACTGGCAAATGTGAAAAAGAAACAATTTACAAACGTGAGAAATATAGTCACTTAAATTCACAATTCAACGGATGAGTTCAAAACACATTGAATACAGCTTTGGAGAGTCGTGAATTTGAAGATAGCTCTGTGAGATTACTCAGAATGGAGCTCGTTTTGATTAGAGATGGAAAATATGAACTTGCTACATGGGGGTGAGAGGGAAAGCACAATACATATCTAAAGGGTGTTCCAGATGCAGACGATTATTAGAAGTAGAGAGAGGCAATATTCTAGGAGTTATCAGCCGAGAATATTTTATAACTAAGAAAAAACTGGACTCCTCAGCTTGAAGAAGTTCATGGACCCTGATTAAGATTCATTCTTAGACTCATTTGCTGAAACTGTACACCATTCAAGATGAAGAGAAAATGTTTAAAGAGATTATACTCAAAGGAATAAGAAAGAGTTAACTGGCGGCAGGCTTATCAACTACAGAGGCCAGAAGACAAAGATATTCCATCTGCAAACGGCTGAGATAAGACAGGACAACAGGATCAACGGTAGGGCCTGTAAGACCTCTGCCTTGTTGGAGGAAAGAACAGAAACAATATTAACTGTTTACTCCATTAAAGGAGAAGAGAAAACACTAAAGATTAGTAATAATTATTTATAACTTCCAGGATTAAAAAGAGAGGAGAGTGAAGAAAAGAGAATTCAATCAATGAAATATTTGATAGAAGTCAGAAAAAAGGAAAGCATGGTCATTAAAATAATAATAAAATGGAAGGAGTGAGGCCAAATATATTGGTAAAAGAAATCAGTGAAAAAGGATTACGTCACCTATTTAAGGAGCAGACATTCTCATGTTTGATTTCAAGAAGACCGTTCATAACAAAATTAAGCTATATGTTACCTAAAAGAGATAAACTACAAACAGGACGGCACCTACCTAAAAGATGAATATAGAGATACTAAAACACATGTGAGGGAAACACCAACTAAAAGAAGAAGGTGCAGCAATACTAATAATAGACAAATCAACAAGACAAAAATACACTTTTTAGTCTAAATGGGTCATCACTTATTTTAAAACCAGATCAACTCACATGGAAAAGGTAACAATCCTGATTGAACACTAAGCACCTCGAAGTCTGCAGAGCAAAGTGGTCAGAGAAATTGACAGCACCATGAACATTAACATTTCTGAATTTCCGGTTGATCGGCACAGCACATAAAAAACCGGAACTCACAAATCTAAGGATCTGAGCAGCACAATTAACAAAGCGAACTCCTGGACAGACACAGCGGCCTCACAAGGAATGCTCAGACGACATACGAGCTAGGTAAGAAGACCACACACACATTATTAAAAAGATGAATCTCTACACTTACCAAATAATCATTTACAAACAGATCACACAAGCTGACCACAATGGAATATACAGGTGACCCGCGAACGGCATGGGTTTGAACTGTGTGGGTTTACTTATATGCATATTTTTTTCAATAGACATACTGGAAAATTTTTCCGAGGCTTCTTACAGTTTGAAAAAATTTGCAGATGAACCATGTAGCCTAAAAATATTGAAAAAATTAAGAAAAATTTACGTAAGTTAATGTGTAAAGTATATGTAGATACTAGTCTACCTTTGCCTAGGCATAAAGTGAGTGATAGCTAATATAAAATTAATAATATGCTAGTTTTCTTACTGTCTTATAACTTTGCTTTCAAAAATTACATTACCATACAGTATCTCTCTCTCTCTCACTAGTGTATAGGCCAGGCTACTGTGAAGCTATTGTATTGATTATAATAGGCTACCATAAGGCAATTATACTGCTGCTTTTTCATTATCAATGCATCAATCATGATACTTATAATAGTAAACATGATTTTTCAAATTATCTTTTCATTTTTGATATTTACTGTTAGCAATAAGTATAACATCTACAGTGTTTTGTATCCGATAAGACAATGTTAATGCAGGTACTGACACACAATTCATCTTATAGACAGACAACATAAACTTAATGGTATTGTTAAATACAGTACAGTACTATAAATGAATTTTCTCTTCTTTATATTTTCATAATAACATTTTCTTTTCTCTAGCTTACTTTATTGTAAGAATACAGTATAACAACATGTGTTATATATAAAATTGTTCAACTGTTTATGTTATTCGTAAGGTTTCTGGTCAACAGTAGGTTATTAACAGTTAACTTTTGGGGGAGTCAAACATTTTATGCAGAATTTTGACTAGGCAGGGGTTAGCGCCCTTAATCCTGTGTTGCTCAAGGGTCAACTTTAATCTGAAATTGATAACAATGTTATCCCCAAATAATTATTCATTTGAAAATTTAAGAATTCAAAACTAAACAGTTCATGGGAAAACAGCAATCATAATGAAAATTAAGAAATATTTAAATGAAGTCAATGAAACACTACACATCCAAATCCAGAAATACAGCTAAAGGAGATTGAAAATGATGTCAAGAGTTAAAGAGGGGGCTTCCCTGGTGGCGCAGTGGTTAAGAATCTGCCTGCCAATGCAGGGGACATGGGTTCTAGCCCTGGTCTGGGAAGATCCCACATGCTGCGGAGCAACTAAGCCCGTGCGCCACAACTACTGAGCCTGCGCGTCTGCAGCCTGGGCTCTGCAATGGGAGAGGCCGCGACAGTGAGAGGCCTGCGCACCGCGATGAAGAGTGGCCCCCGCTCGCCGCAACTGGAGAAAGCCCTCACACAGAAACGAAGACCCAACACAGCAAAAATAAATAAATAAATTTTAAAAAAGAATTAAAGAGGAAAGTAGATAATAAACAACTCAAGAAAGTAGGAAAAAAATATCAGAAATTATTTTTAAAAGAGAAAGTACAAAAACACAGCATAAGTAAATGAAAATACTAGATATTAGAAAATACTAATAAACTAGGGAACCTTCCGAAAAAATATGAAAGAATAAGATAAGTGAGCTTTACTAGGAATTGCAAAAAGGATAAAATTATCAATATATTAGAAACATGTAAAGAATGAACAAGTAAGTAATATTTCTGTGAATATATACAAAACCTTAGAGAAAATGAACATTATAGAAAAAGAATTTAAAATACATAAAACTTTTAAAACCTACAACTATTACTTCAATTGAATCATTAGTGAAAAATTCTAACCCCAAAGCACAATGTCTACATAATTTTAAAACTTTGAAAATACAAATGGTGTACATTTTTTTCACACTGTTCCAGAGAATTTTTTAAAAAAGCAGTTACTCAACTCTTTTTTTTAATCTGTAATAATATTAACACATACGCCACCCAAGAAAATTAGAGCAAAGGTAAATTATTGATGATTACTTCAGAAAATCCTGAACTAGTAGCAAGCCAAATGAAAAAGATGTTAAAGTTATGCTATGATAAAGTAAGAGTTTTCCAAGGAATTCAAGTACTTTTTAGCATTCAAAAATCTGTTAGTGAAAGTAACCACATTCCAGATAGAGGGAGAAAATCATGTAATCATCTAAAGAGATATAGAGAAAGAATTTTATAAAATTCAGTATTTTTCCATGATAAATGTTAGCAAACAAGAAAATAAAATAAAAATTTAAAATACAGGGATTCCAACAAAACCAATACAAAAAGCATGATAAACGGGGAGCACCCTGGAATGTCTGGTATTACCTTTGTTTAACATTGGACTAAAGATATTAGATACTGCAGTAAGTGAAGAAAAGATAATATACACTGTTAGGATAAAAATAAAAATATTCATTATTACAAATGATTTAATTATCTTTGATGAAAATACAAGAAAATTGATATTCATTACTAATAATAAAACTTAGCATAGTTCCTGGGCACACAACCATTTCTTTAGACCAACAGAAACCTATTGGATAACTTAATATAAAAACCCCATTAACAAGAGTGAGTAAACTCCTCTAAAATGAGTGGGAATCAATTTTTAAAATGTAGTGCAAAATGTTTATAGAGAAATAATAAGAAATTTGAAAAACATAGAAAGATTTCTCTCCTCGATAAGATTAAATATTTAAGATGTCATTCTCATCACATATTCTCTATAATTAATGTAATTGCAATAAAAATGTTCGCTGCGCGCGCGCGCGCGCGCGCGTGTGTGTGTGTGTGTGTGTGTGTGTGTGTGTGTACTCGCATGCAGGTATGCGTGACTCGTCAAGCACATCCTAAAATTCGCTCTTGGAGAGAACAGCCAAGAAGATAATAAAGACGGATAAAGAGGGGGAAAAATAGGTTCTGCTCTATATGTATTCTGTTTTTGTCTGTGATTGAATTATCTGATTAGCTAAAATTTCAAATATATTATAAAATATATTAATTAAAATTCATATTATTGGACAAAGGTTAGACAAAAATAGCCTAAGAGAACAGATCCAAGAGCTCAGAAACATGCCCATATGGGTATGAAAAGCTGGTTGATGGCAGAAATGGAACTTCGACATAGCAAGATGGATAAGAGAAATATCCAGTAAATAATCGAGAAACTTTGGTTATCCACATAAAATATAAAATTTGATCCCTAGTTCACAAAACATATAAAAATAAATTTCAACTATCTTAGCAGATGTTATGGGCACCCCATCCATATTCCCTGGGCATCAAATTTCAATACATGCCAGTGTGTCCTATGCAGGCATACGTATTCTACCTGTGGGTTTTCACTCACTGATCGGGGATGGGGGGAGGCAGGAAGTACCTTGGAGTTAATACCCCTGGGAGAAGCCTCAGCCAGTGACAGATGGATGTTGGACTTTCTATTTCTGTCCCTCAGGAAGGATAACTCTCATATCCTACACTGTCTTCTAGGGTTTCCCAGATGGACTTAACCACAATGGCCCAGAGCTATAATTATTTGAAAATGTATCCTTTATTGGTTTCTTCCCTTTCCCTGTCTCATGTTCTCATTTCTCCATCAGTGCTGTGTTGTTCTAGCTCCCATATAAACTTATTGCAATTTAATCATTGCCTCTGGGCTTGATTTTAAGGAAGTCCAACCTAAAACAACTCTAATACTTTTAGAAGATACTTAACAATATATGATATTATAGTTGGGAGTGAGTGTGTTAATTAGATAGAGAAAGAGATATAGATAATCGGATACAGATATAGAAAGACATAAATTTAGTCAAATTATATAATATCAAAGTTAGAAATTAAATAAATGAAATTTTAAAATTTATATGAAAACTATATATAAAAATACCAAAGGTTAAAAACAATCTAAAGGCTAGAAGATATCTGCTGCACATATAATTAACCAAGGGTCCATATGGAGAATAGATAAGAATTTATAAAAATCAATGACTAACACAGGGAGGGGGAAGGGGAAGCTGGGACAAAGTGAGATAGTGGCCTGGACTTATATATACACTACCAAACGTAAAATCGATAGCTAGTGGGAAGCAGCCGCGTAACACATGGAGATCAGCTCGGTGCTTTGTGACCACCAACCTACAGGGGTGGGATAGGGAGGGTGGGAGGGAGACGCAAGAGGGAGGGGATATGGGGATATAGGTATACATATAGCTGATTCACTTTGTTATAAAGCAGAAACTAACACACCATTGTAAAGCAATTATACTCCAATAAAGATGTTTAAAAAAATCAATAACTAGAAAAATCAAACATTAGAGAAATGGGCAAATGCTACGAACAGGTAATTCACAGAGAATGCTAACAACCTGCTGATGAAAACATGAATTTCTCCTTTTCATATGCAGGTCAGCTGAGGTTTAGGGGGTGAAATAATTTCCTGAAGGTCACATAGCTAGTAAATGGCAGAGGAAGGATTCATACCCAGATATATTTAACTTCTAATCTTACATTTTCTACTTGTTTCATTATAGCATATCAAATGTCTTTCCATTACTATGCAGCTTCAGAAGTATCTAAGTTGAGGGGTTAGGCTATATACTTAGGATGCAACTAATCATACAGGATATCTGTCTCTCTTGATCTCCTTACTTACGAAAATCTTAAGGATTATAACTTTGCAGCCAAAAGTTGATTGTTTGTACTAGTGAAGAAATGACACTAAATGAAATTAATAAATGGTACCCAAATGACGTTTAAGCCAATATTTTAAATATTGAACATACTAAACACTTCTCATAAGATTTTCTAGAAAAAACAAAAGTTGATTTGAATTCCATCTTTTTGCCTACCTTGGGTTTCTCTCTTAGAACAATAACTACCCAAACACACACAGGGCTCAGCACTGTAAATCCCACACCAAATTCAACGATGCCAAGTAGATGCTTGGCTCTTTCTTAAAAGGCCAGAATCTACTGAAATTCGGGATAATTTGTATTTAATTCAACAAATACTGAATGTGTTCTGTATACAAAGATACATAAAAGGTAATTCCCAATCCCCGAATCCTCACTGTTTCTTATCTAAGTCAGTAGTTAGAATAAGACAAGTACACAATGACTACAGGAAGAAATAAAGCAAAAGAATTGTCAAATAAGGGCACAAATAAAATACATTTGGAGTGTGAAAGACGGGCCTTTCATTTTGCTAAAGAAGCATCATTTTGTATGAATAATATTCTGATATTCCTATATCGAGTTGCTGGTATTTTTAAATACAGGCTATCACTGACATTAAAAAAGAAAAAAAACAGATCTTACTCATAGAAAATCCATACAGTGGCATAACCTACAGCCCCTAAAAATATTAGAGCAATTTACTATAAAACAAAGTGGATGTAAATGTAAAATTTTTAATCCCATATTAATATTCATAGTGCCTTTCTGCTAATGGACATGTTTCCTCAGTGCAGGGGCCCATGGCAAACCTCGGCCTTAGAATCAGCACTTCCCCCTCTAAAATAGTGGCTTGCTTTTCCCTTTCCACAAGAGAGACATCTAGAATAAGTCAGCATAGGTGGTGATGGTTTATTGCTCTAGTTCATCTTATCCCATCTCTTCTTCCACTTCTAATTTGTTCAATTATTAATTAAATCAATGTTTATCAAGCATCTACAATATGCCAGGTCCCATTCTAAGTGCTGGATATACTGTACCGAATAGGATATAAATAGACCATGAAACACATAGCATATTATACACTTAGATAAGAACATCAAATCGCAATTCGTGGTATATACTACAGCGGAAAAGGACAAAATGCTCTGAAAGGGAACCATGGTGATTTATTTTAAATTGAATAGTCAGCAGAGGCATCACTGAGAAATGTTCCAACCGTGAACAAAGAGTGAGAAAAATCATTGCAAACAAAGGGTAGAGACGAGATCACATGCGAAGGTTCTATGGCAGGACTGTGCTTAGACTTCGGCAAGAGTGAGGCACCGAGAGAAGGCAGAGTAGCCAGGTGGCAGAGGGCACGATGGAGACGGGTGTGGAAAGGGCTGGCGAGGAAAGCAGGGATCCCCTCATGCAGGTCCTTGGTATCAGTTCCTCGGTATTCTAAGGTCAATCATAAGCCATTAAAGGGTTTTAATCAGGGACATGATCCATCTTCTGTTTTCAGAGATCCTTTCATGGTTTGTGGGTAATGGGTCGGAGGGAGGCTAGGACGGGAATGAGAGGACGGATGAGAAAATCTCACTGGTCCACGGAGGAAACGGGAGCATGGCTTGGGGCAGTGGCGGTAGATGTGGAGATTAAATGATAGACTTGGAACCAAATAATCTGAAAATGGAAATGACTGGACTTCATATTAAAATTCCTGGTGAAAGTGAGATCCAACAAGGAATCTGAATTAGAGAATTCAAATTAGAAATCGGAATTAGAAAAAGAAATTAGAATTCTCTTTCTCAGAATACACCACTAGCCTACTGCTGATACAATTCTGATTAAACACAGACACATGTGCTCACTGGAAACAGGTTACACGTTCATTATGACCCTTACTCTACCTTTCCTTGTCATCAGCAGTAGATCATTCTTAGCACTGCTAATGAGTACTTCTTTCTGAACTTCTTCATCGGGACCATCATCCAATTCCTCTGCCCTGTTCTGCACATGATCAGATGCCTTCTCAGTTCTCTTTTCGAGTGAGGTCGGTCCAGATCACACTTCTTTGGGATGCGCTGGTTTGCTACACCTTTTTTTGTTCCTGCTTTGCAAGGCTCCTTGCCTTCCATTTGTGAACATTCTAATCCTCTTCCCTCTGTCCTCTACATAAACACAGTTCTTCACCGACCGTGATATTCATTGGAGTGGCCATCAAATCAGACTAAACCTACGGGAAGACCTACTCAAGTAATTTCTGGATAATTAATAATCAATCTCAGAAATATTCTTTGGTTTTAGGGCGTAATAAACTCTTTAAATTCTATTGTTCAATATTAACAAGAGGGCTTCCCTGGTGGCGCAGTGGTTGGGAGTTCGCCTGCCGATGCAGGGGACACAGGTTCGTGTCCCGGTCCGGGAGGATCCCACATGCCGCGGAGTGGCTGGGGCCGTGAGCCATGGCTGCTGAGCCTGCGTGTCCGGAGGCTGTGCTCCGCAACGGGAGGGGCCACAGCAGTGAGAGGCCCGTGTACCGCAATAAATAAATAAATAAATAAATAAAATTAACAAGAGAAACTTTCAACAAATTGAGTACTAAGTTTAGAAAATCCTTTTTTTCAAAACCAATTACATCTCTAAGTTTCTCTCAATGCAGTTCCTTTATTCATCTGTTTAATGCTCACCCAGCGATCAAGTGTTCAATTATTCATGCAAAAGAATTTTTGCCAGTTACTTTCTTGGTGGATGTAGTGAATAGTTATTCTATCAGCATATAATCCCTCATTTTCATATTCTTGACGGGGTAATGACTTTAGACTTCCCCCCAACAAGATGCATTTGATGTCTTTTGCTAAAATCACTTAAACAGTAAGATGAGGTTCATATTCTACACCTGAGACCTCCCTTCTTACTCTAGGAAAAAGCACAGTAGCAATAGTTTTGAATATTTATTTAAAATTTCTCATATATTCATATGCCAAGTGCCCTAAGTCTTTTACTGCCTAATCCCAGTTCCCTAGCTAATCAGTAGTATTGTAATATATCCTCAGTCATTTTTTTGTAAAAGAATCAATTCCATTAGGTTGGTAATTTGCCTGAAATCTTAATAAACTGTATTTTAGATTAAGAGTTTATTTACCTGATTAGCGATTCTACTTATACCACATTTTAAAGCTACATAATCATTATTTACATAAGAAACATCACAGACAACTTCTGCAAAAATATCAACCATTTTCCTAGCTCACAAATTACTACACTTTTAAACTCAAAGGGTTTTTCATTATAATTAAAATACCCTTCCTCCTGGGGCTTCCCAGGTGACACAGTGGTTGAGAGTCCGCCTGCCGATGCAGGGGACACGGGTTCGTGCCCCGGTCCGGGAGGATCCCGCGTGCCGCGGAGTGGCTGGGCCCGTGAGCCATGTCTGCTGAGCCTGCGCGTCCGGAGCCTGTGCTCCGCGACGGGAGAGGCCACAGCAGTGAGAGGCCCGCGTACCGCAAAAAAAAAAAAAAAAAAAAAAAAAAATACCCTTCCTCCCTAGCAATGACCTAGAAGCATTTAACAAGACTATAAACGCCAAATCCATCAGCAACGCAGGTCGTTCTGTTGGGGAAAACAACTGTGATGAATCTTCAGCTGTGTTTCTCAAAATCAGAGTCCATAAAGACCACCTATTGAAAAGATCAGCGTGCACACTTGTGAAGCAGTATTCCAAAGGTCTGAAAGGGACCTATGACTCCATCTTTACAACAAACCCCCTCGAAAGGATTCTTATGCCCACCAACATGTGAAAACCCTGGTGTTAGAATAGGCCGCCAGGCAGGTATTAAACGACTATGTAACAGGTCACTAGAAAGAGGATAGGATTAATCTATTAATTCAGCAGAAGACTGTGCTGCTGATATAAAGGACATTACTACAGAAAGGACATTTTTCTTTATTCCAGCCCTTACATAAAAGCAGAGAGAGAATCTGTGGAATCACAGTAAAAATAAAAATCTTGTAAAAATAAGTGAGTAAAGAGTTTCCTTAAAATTTTAGGACTATAGCATCACACACAGAATTACAAACACTTCTCTCATCAAATGAAATTAAAACACGTTAAGCCTAACAATAGCTGCCTCTTGAAATCAATGGTATTGTCTGTGACGGCACGAATTCGCCACGATTTAAAGAGTGACAGCGCCACACAGCCACTTGCTGAGAATATTGCCTGTGAGTCGACCTCCCTCCTTGCCCAGCTGTCATTACTGTGTAATCAAAGAGATATCAAGTTATTCCTCTGATGCCTCTTTCCCATTTTTCTGAAATTTGTCCTTTTCTTGTAATGAGTGATGAGCAAAATTCTAACTGCAATACTGCTACACCTAAGGAGGTGCTTTCTTAGAAGAAAAAGAAAGCTGTGATGAAAAAGTCCCTTTTCCCTATGCATACTTGGAAGTAGCAATCTATTTGTAGGGATCTGGGGAAACTATATTTTTTTGTGCCTTAAAATTCAGAGCCCTCACCTACACACACGATGACAACACATAAAGAAGCAAGACTCATCTGACATACAATATATGTTTAATGAATGCTTGAAGAATTAATGGATGGAGAAGTAAATGAGATTTGACAGAAATCTAAAAATTAGAAAAATAAAGTCATACTTTGGATATGACTGGATACTTCTGAAACAAAGAGGGGGATGCCTAATCCGTGCAACCCCCAGAGCCTTTGCATATTACATCAATGTGGAGCATCAGAGCAAAACTAGGGTGCTCTTAGCTGGATAACAAACCCACGAGTTTTCCTGGTAACAGAAATAGGTCAAAGAGAAGTAAGTTGGTTTCTGGTAAAGCTGAAAATGTACGTCTTGAGCTTGAGATGATGACATGGCGATATAAAGCTGGAGCTTACAGAAAGATTGGAGCTGGAGAAAAATACTGAAGAGTCACGTAATAACACACGGGAACTACCACGTGCCAGGTGCCGTATTAAGCAGATTTGTCATCCCTCTTTGTCATAAAACCCTTGAACTGGGGTTGTTATCCTCATGAGAAACTAAGGCTTGCTCAGGGCCACACAGCGATTAGTGCTCACACGTCACAGGCAGTTAAGACATTCTTTGCAAACATTTCTGCAAAGCCAACATAGGACACACGTCATCGGACACCAAGACCCACCCTCATCCGCTTTCCCACACGGCGCCTCCCCCAGTGCTTTGCTGGCAGCATGTTTTGCATCCTGGAGCTGAAATGGCATCCAGTGGAAGGAGAACTGGCTCTCACGAGCCCAGGATTTAGCTCTATGTGTGCGTCTTATAGCGGGCAACACTTTCTGCCACATATTCCACTGATAATCATGTCAGAAGAATTGTTGGGAGATAAACGTGAATTAAGCATAGCTTCTCAGCGTTTGGAAAAAAAAAAGAGCATAGTACAAATTCAAGATAATTAATATTTATGTGTTTCCATTCTTGCATTAAAAATAAACTAAATAAAACTAATTTAATTATCTCTATATTCACAACATCTAGCATCCACAGAAGAGAGGGAAGGAGTTAAAGCCATTTTCTGCTGTCCAAAGTCATAAGAAATTTAAGGTGATTTCCTGTAGGGAAGCACTTTATAGAATATACTAAAAATTTCTGATTAAGAAAAGAAGTTTCTCAGTGCATTTTCCTTTCATCAACTCCACTGATCACCCCTATACTTTTGGAGCCTTGTATCCTGCTATAATGTTTTCCTAACTCTAAAAGCTATGCTGTCTTCAGACATTTTACATTTTCTCCATTGTCCACTCTATTCCTTTATTCAGCATATAGGAATTTCTTCCGTGTTTGAGAAATTCCCACTTCATATCCGAATGTGCCCCTTATAATGGATTCTAAAAATGATCATTATGTTCAACAATTATTTCTTCAATGAAATGCACTGGGCAACAATTCTGTGCACACAAATGGAAAATTTCAGAAATCTATATAATTCAGATAGTAGCTCGAGTTGTCCAAATATCATACAGCCCAGGGCTTCCCTGGTGGCACAGTGGTTAAGAATCCGCCTGCCAAGGCAGGGAACACAGGTTCAAGCCCTGGTCTGGGAAGATCTCACATGCTGCGGAGCAGCTAAGCCCATGCACCGCAACGACTGAGCCTGCGCTCTAGAGCCCGCGAGCCACAACTACTGAGCCCGCGAGCCGCAACTACTGAAGCCCGCGCACCTAGAACCCATGCTCTGCAACAAGAGAAGCCACTGCAATGAGAAGCCCGCGCACCACCATGAAGAGTAGCCCCCGCTCGCCACAACTAGAGAAAGCCCGCGCACAGCAACGGAGACCCAACACAGCCAAAAATAAATAAATAAATAAAAATAATAAATTATAAAAAAAAATCATACAGCCCAGCACCAGTGCACATATGAAACACTTATTAAAATGTCCAGTGTTGTCAGAGATGTGGAGGAACCAGCAGTCACACCCACGCTAGCGAGAATTTAAATTAGAAGAGGTACAGCCGCTCAGAGAACAATCTGAGGCATCTCAGCCACAGTGAAGACGTGCACCCCTTTGACCAGGCAATCCCACTTCTAGGAACTTCCTGCGCCTCAGCATTGGCCTAAGTATAGAAAGATACATGGACTAGGATTTTCATTATAGAAGATATAAAAGTCACAAAATGCCCACTAGCAGAAATATTAAATAAAACATGGTCATGTAAAGTATGTAATGGGATCATATGTAATAATAAGAAACATAAACAAATGGAAAGATATCCACAGTATATTGCAACATAAAAAAAAGCAAATTAGAGAACACATTTTATAGTACAAAGTCAAGAAAAAAATCTAGATCTATCTGTATATGTGTGTGTACATGTACGCAGACTTGAGTGTATGGAAAAATACCTGCAGAGACACCCAGCAAATCATTAGTAGTGATTACTTCTGGAGAACGGGATTGGTCGGGAAAATTGGGGTGAGAGATTTCATTGTATACCTTGTAAACCTCTATTATCTCCAGGGACAAGTGTCACTTTTGTAATTGAGAAACTCAAAGCTGTATAGGGGTAAATCATGTACATTAAAATTCTTAGATATGAGAATGAGAAGATCCAAATCCAAGAACATATATTTGTGGCAACACGGTGTGGTGTCTTAAACCTCTAGAGAATCACCTGGGTAGACAAACAGGGGCGTTCAGAAGTTCACACCTAAGGATGATCCACACAGACTTTCCCTTGCAGAGCCGTCTCCTGAATTTAACTTCCGGGAAGGGGAAATACTGTGACGCCACAGGCTGTTTCTCTCCCTTGGTGACAGAATATGGGGTACGATAGCAGCAGAGGTGATTTACTTCATTGTGCCAGTGTGTCTCTATTATGTTTCCAGTGTGTTATAACAGTACGGTGTCATACTTTTCCTTTCTTCCTCTCTGTTTCTCTTTCTCTTTAAGGACAAAAATAATGAATTTTCCGAGCTGAAGTACTGAAACACACATTTTTCTCAGACTGGAAACGTAAGAAAATCACTTCTTAATACTGCATATTTCTTATAGTGTGCAAATCCCTACATCTAAAAATATTAAGAATGTTGCCATCAGACTTATAAGCACCTTATTTCTCCTGCAAATTTTAATGTACATTTATCTACATTAAAGAACTTACTTTATGCCATTACTTCACATTGGCACAGGCATATATAAACATTATTTGACAACAAATAAATTATCCTCGTGCCTTTTCTACTTTGCATTGATTGTCTCACTCCTGGTCCAGGGCCATGAATCTAGGGCTATTTATTAGTTCTCACTGATCGATTGACTCAGTTACTTAAAGGCTACATCTTGCTAGCTGTTGCTTTTCAAGTCAAGTAATTATAACTTGATTTTGTAAACGCGGCTTTAAAAGTAGAGAAAGAGAAAAACCTTTTTTTTTCATAAAAAGACTCAAGTTTTGAAAAGGTACAATTCAATATAATTACAGCAGGCGATTACAAAATGCCTACCTCATGAATCTGAATAGATTACCTATAATCACATTAATGTGACTGTAGCCTAGATTTATAAAGCACAGTTGATGAAGATGTAACATGCCTTCTCACACCAAACCAAGCACGGTCTATCTTTTTAAAAACAGAAACAGGAATACATGCCGCTGTAACTTCACTCTCCATTTTCCGCTTCAGTCTGGTTGTACATCATTAAGGTTTCCTAGGCAGGGGATGTTATTGTCTCAGGCTGGAGGCTGTTAAAGGCTTCTTTCTAGAGCAGCGTCACACCTGGTGACTGCTGGGAGGGGGTTATGACTGCAAGTTTCAGCTCTCATCACTTTAGGTCTAACAGGACAACTAACAGGTCAGGTGGGATGTTCTGGAATGTAATTTTAAATATTGCTTTAAGTACTCCTGACCAAACCCATTAACCTTCCTACATCTCTACCAGAAAAGCAGAAAAAGCTCTTCTGAGGCTCGGCCGTGCTGTGCCAGGCAAGTGCCCCAGCCCTTGGTGGCAGGTGGCTGGATCTGTGCTAACGAGAGAGATGCCCATTGCGGATGATCAAATTTTGCAGAGTAGCAACTGAGAGACGAACGTGATTTAAAAGGCAAGCATATATTTGTTGGCGTGCTTCAATTTTCAACAAATGAAATTCGAGTTTTCTAATTTAACTGGCTGGTATAATAGAAAGATTCAACGGTTTGGGGTTTTTTGTGTGTGTGTCACACTCTTCAGTGATCTCAGTTTATGAAGTAAACAGCTCTGGCTGCAATTTCAGAAGTAAGCATAATTATTTCAACAAATGTGAACGTGAGATTTAACGTAAGTGAATGTGCTATGTAATCTGCATACCTGCTCATATTCTGTCGTAAAAATTTCTGTTCACATTTTACAGACGTGAAAATCCGTATCTTGTTACAAAGTACCTAGGAGGTGTAATTATCCTCTTTACACTTTCTTAAAGTCCCCTAAATACGATGAAGAAAGCACCTCATCAGACTTGCTGCTGTTCTTAGCTCAAGTCACCGTGTGGCTCAATGTTCTAAATGAATTCACAGCACTCACATCATAGATGGAGACGTGGTAACCTTTGATGATTACTAACAGAGGAAAGACTTAATTCAAGCACATGTGGAACAGAACATAGATAAAATGTCCAATTACATGGAAATTCAGAAGTATTGCTAATTTTTCTTGATATGACAACGTGAAGAATAATCTCAAAATTTAAAGAGGCAGTGTTCTAACTAAAGCAATTTATAGACTGAATATTTTGTGTAAAAACACAATGTAGACCTCCAAATTATCCGTTATGATTTACATTTAAAATATTGGTGTGGTCCTCAGTCTTTTGAATTGAACCTACTGCCTAACATAAGCTCCTTTAATTAGCTAAGTAGATTTGCAGCCTCTCTTTTATTGGGTGAATTCCAATTTTACATCAGTTGGAACACTGCCTGTATCTAAAATCATTTGAAATAGCTGAGTTAGTCTCAAAAATATTAATAGGTACTCTAAAACTGCATGTATTACTAATACTGCCTAATGCTACACATGGTCTCTAATACCTTGTGAACAATTAATGAATATTCATAAAACTGAACTGACACCAATAAACATGAATAGTGTCATCTATAAAATACATTGGCTGATCATTAACATTAGGATCCATGTTTTTATCACAAGCTACATTGATACATTATTTTATTTTTTTGAAAGTCAAACAAACTTTAGAACTGTACCCTCAGGGTAATCTCTTAATATTTAGTATAGATATGTATAAACCCTAATGAAAGACAGTTCCACTTAATATGATGAAAGGAATTTCACATTTAGTTTTCATATTCCAAGTCTACTGTGAATTTCAGGTTAAGAAATCAGAAGCAGCAAGATTAGATGCCATGAGGCTGATACCCAAATACTCTAGTTCACTGAAATTCATAGAGCTTCCGTTTTTATATACGCTCCTAAATTCTTGTTACTAAGGTGGCCTATTTAACTGGTTCATTAAATATTTCAACTCCAGTCTAGAAGATCCCCTTTTCAAAAGAAATCAGCATGTATGTATATAGCCCTTACTATATATATTTTTATGTAAAAAAGTGCAGGTCATTCATGAACTCAAAGGTGAATTTTACTCTAAATGTATGTTAGCCAGATGCGTGTTTGATTCAGAACAATTTATAACCCCGTTCCAAAGAAGTTCTAATATTTTACTTTTAAAGAGTTGTGCTAAAATGTTCTGATTTTATTATAAGTTAGATATCACCCTTCTGCTTAATTTTAAAGACAGTGGCTCAAAAATGTAAATGAGGATTTTCAAGATAAACATAAGGGTTAATATTCAAGCTTGGCCAGTGTCTCCCAATACCTAGACTATACCTGCTCTTACAAAATGAGGGGAGGAAACACCCATTATTATGTTTTATCCACTATCTCTTTCAGCGTTCCCTTCAAGCATATCCTAAAGAATACCCGTAATTCTTTAATTTTTTTTTTTGAACTCAAATGTGTTCAGGTCACATGGTGCTAAGGAAATGTCATCTGAGTTCTCTTTTGGAGATTCTTAAGGCCAAGAACACGTAAGTTGTGAGAAATCCTCCAGTAAAAACCCAAAACAAACAACAACAAAGAAGCAAAGAGAAAACCCCCTAAAACTAGCTATATTCTATTTTTACCAAATGATTTCCAAATTTTTGAACAGATCTAATATCTGTCTATTAGCAGTCTGATATCTGGGGCAATACCATTCTATAAAATAATTTTTCAAAATTCCCCAACCAGTTTCCAAGGCTCTTCAGAACTTACTTCATATTTCATGAATGAGGCTCATTTTTATTTATTCTTTCTTATGTCACCAGAACCTATACCCCGATTACTTTTCACGTGGTTTATGGAAATACCCTTTCCTACCTTTCTGCTTCAGTTTTGCAGCCCTCAAATTCATCTCACCAGCGCACGTCCAGCTTCATGTTTGTAAAGCAGTATTTCGCATAGTTACTTCATTGCAAAGATTCTTATATGTATAAACGCAAGCTCAGATTCTCAAATTTACAATTCTAGACATCTGCAATGCAGCCCATTCTTGTACTTAGTCCACCAGTTACCACGTGAAGCCCTGTTCTAAGTCCCTGACCACGCTGAACGCAACTTTCTGGCTTATGCACCTTTGCTCATTCTGCCATGTTTCCTAGGATGTGCCCTTCATTCTGATCCATGTAACCAGGTCTGCCTCTCTTCTTCAGATTCTCTCTATCCAAAGGAGCCTCACCAATCATATTAGTTTAAGGTGCTGGCTCCTTCCATGCCATTCTATTAGACCTTAACAACTTTACTACTCTTAATTGTTACCCTGAATCATCGGTGGGCATACCTGTCTACTGTTATCTCTTTATTTGTATGCCTTTATTCCACAAACAAATTTGCCTCCTGGTGGCCAGGAACGTACGTTTAATTGTGTTTTTGCATCGGGAGAGCCTCTAACCTTGTACCTTCCAGCAGTCACTCAATACGCACTGCTGCTTACACTCTCCATGTATTTATCAATCACTTATCCTTGAATCGTTCACCAAATATCTAGTGCCTATTCGCTGCCGAGTCCAAGGCTTGGCACATTTTATTAAGAGCGGCCAGAAGGTCTCAAACTCGCGTTCTGTTCATCTTGCTGCAGCGTACGGGTGTAGACTGCTGTTGAAGGACGGAAGAAGAGGTGATAGCAAGCAGTGAAGTATTTTGGAGGGATGAGGGCCACAGTCATGGGAGAAGCTACACAGAGAAGATCACGGTGGCAGCCTTCAGCCTGTGCACAGACAGCGTGGATCACAAAGCGTCCAATTCTCTGTTAACGGCACTATTAGCAATGACCGAATGACACAAACTTCTCAGCTAGTGAGATGAGGAATTCGGATTAAAGTCTGTTACAAAGCATGCTATAATTCTATAACCGCTTAATATTTTTCAAAGGATTTTACATGTATTATTTAATCAAATTTTATATTAACATCAATAAATCAGAAGGACCTGGCACATCTGGTTGGTCCGATCTTCAATTAAGCAGCGACTCCTCAGTGAAGAACCTGAAATATAACCCCACTATAATTAGACTGTCCTTACAGTACTAGTCTCCTTTGAGCAAGTTTATACAGACCCACTGTTGCGTATTAACTCTTTCAAGCACAAGGTTATCATCTATTTAGTCTATGAAAGCAGTATCCTACTGAACAGAAATCGGGTAAACTACAGACTTGTTGCAAGTTCCCGAGATCCCCGCTTTCTATCGTGGGGACCCGCGGGACCAGCCTCTGAGAGCTGCACCTTTCAACAGATCGAGACGACATTTAAAGTCAGTTCTTTGCGTTATGCTATGCTTCTAGGACAATAGGAACGCTCCGCCAACAACGTAGGCTAGAACAATTGTGTGCGTTTCTTTAAAGGTAATAATAATACGAAAGCAGAGCTGGGAGTTGGGGACTTTAGTTTACAAACACCAGTTTACTGAAGCTGCTTCATATTAATAGCGAAGTTCCAAAATGCGTCAAACAGAAATGGAATGCTGAACAATTAAGACTCTCTCCCCATAAGCCCATCTCTACCATTTTATTAAAGGCTACTGGGAAAACCCTTACTGAATAAGTAATTCTAAATTATATTCGATGAAAACAAATTAATGTAATAATTTTCTTTCTGAAATTAATTTAAATCTCTGTGGATGCTGCAACAAATTTAGTCTTTACTATGCATACAAAAAGTTATGAAAAGCCTTATTGCACTCACCGCTTTAGGCAAAGATTCATTGTTTCACAGTCGCTGGTAATGGCCATTATTTGCATTTAGCAAACTTGCTTTAATCAATCATTTTTGCCTATCTGGCTCAAATCTTGAAAATTACTCTGTATTTTGTCCATATATATAGCACACTTGCAAAAATGCTATTGGTACAATGTGTACTGTTTCCAAAAGGCTCTGTTTCGTTTCTAGAAATCCTCCCCCATGTATATTTTTCTCCACTTTTATTCTTGCCACTGAATTCAAACACAGGAAATACAATCTTCATGCACATTATAAAGTTCAGATGCTGCTTTTAGTTGATTATTTAAGTGCAAAATGAATCTTCTGCACTTACAATGGGGTTATTTAAGTGACGACTCACTTTTGCTTTAGAAATGTTTCAAATTTATATCTGAACATCTACACTAAAATTACCCTTTTCTTCTTTTTAATCAAAATCATGCTATTAGGATTTAAAAATATATTCACATCAAAAGCACGTTTGCCATACCTTAAAAAAATAAATCCATTCATAATTAATCTAACAGCTATACATATTAACTCTATAAAATACTGAATACAGAAAAAAATAATTGAAAAGTCACAAATATTTTTGATGGTGTGAGGGAAAAAAACATTTAGAAATTAATAAATTAGAATGTTAGAAAAATCTATTGGCCTATGCCTGGTGGTCAGCACAGTGGCCCAAACAGGCATGTGTCCTGTCAATTCATAACCAGGATGGGGCCCTAGAGTCAGGGGAGAGGAGAAGAGAGTCCCATGTAACTCAGCAATCTCAGGGCAGTTTATGTAACCACAAGTCCAGTCCTTCAAGTTACCTCAATCTCTGTTTATAAGAACCTGGAGTGTTCTACTGAGAAGACCACAGATGAGCCCAACTCCAGATCAAAATAAGCCCACGGATACCCTTAATCAGTGTCCTGACTACTACTGTGCCTGTCCCCGCCCGGCAGGGAGCTCCCCGGGGCTTCCATTAACTGAAGACCCCCAACTGGGAAATTCTTCCCAGGCTCTGAAAGCATTTCTCAGGGGACTGGCCTCTGCCCAGAGGTGAAGTCTCTGCTGCACTGTCCTGTACAGGCAGGTGCTGAAAACCTGTCAGGCTCAGGGAGTACTGAGAAGTCTCCAATGAAAGGCGACTGATCCTCTACTGCGATTTTCACCTTTGCCTTTTGCCACTGACACAGGCAGATCTCCACCGAGCGTGGGTGCAAGAAAACGTGTGCCACCAGCACTGCTCACTCGGCCTTCCAACCTCCTTCCTTGATGATCTACAGACACAGAAGCCCTGGCTGTGGGCCGGGACAAGGCTGAAGCCCCGAAGCCTCTTTCAAGGCCCAAAAGAAGTAACCACTGTGACACATTCAAACAGGGGGTAATGAAGGTGTGAGGACTTTTCAGGGACCCTGAAGCCTGAACAGTGCTCCTCACCCCCCACTGTGTGCTGTTACCTATTTTATTTCCTAATGCTGTGCTTTCCTCCCTCCCTCCCTTCTTCCCTCCCTTCTCTCCCTCTCTGCCTCCCTCCCTCCCCACCGCTCTTTCTTCCTTTGCCATTGAGGCTCTTTTATATTTAGCCTCCCCTTTTTTCCTTCCTGGCTCCGCTCATTAAAAACTACCACTGTGCACTGAGTTTGTGTAGGTCCACTGTGTCAACAAAAAGGAAGAAAAATGCCTGGCTTCTGCCCTGACCCCATAATGAGCAAGGAAAAATGTACGTAGTATTCTAAGCATCTAGTTTTCCTAAGAGAATAATTTAAGCATGAAATCCATATGAGCAGGAAATTCAAAACAAAATTAAATCTTTTGTTAAAATAGAAACATAGGGTTGGAGGGTCAAAAACTGAGTGAGTCATTGGGAAACCCTATAAGCATGTGTTTTATAGTTTGTAAAATTTAATAACAATAAATTAAACAAATCTATGTCATTTATCTTTTTATTGGTAATAATCAACACTGTACAACTACTTTCCATTTGGTAGGCCTTACTCATAGGGCATTTTTCTAGATCTAGCCCACAATATAAACACTCTCCTCACAAAGTAGTTTACTTTGTGTTAGAAGGTGGGCACAAAGGCTCTCCTTTTCTGTGTGCGAGAACTTCATCTAAATGTTCAATACTCGGCTATGTGACTTTACTGTTAAAGGTCTCTAAATATGTGCCTTAATTCAGAACTTAGCATAGCTTGCAGCTTACATACTGAAATATAAAAGTGCAAGCTTATTGATACAGAGAAAAGGGGCGGGGGACAGATGGTCACAAGTGGTATGTACTTGATCTGATTTTCATTTTACGTAAGGGAACTCTGGATAGAGAAAGACCAGCATATTTTATTTATTCTAGTTTTGATTACTTTCCTCAGTTTCCTGCACATTAATGGAGTGAAACTACCCAAGCTGGTCCTACTCCCTGGGTACTAATGGTAGTATCAGAACGGGGCCGGGTTTCTGGGAGGCACTCACCTTCCCAAACCTCAGCTTCATTTTCTACAGCATTTTCTACTCTTTCATCTGCTTAGAGAGCTGTTTACAAGTAAACGAGGGTGGGATGTGTGTGCTTTGACAAAACAGTGCTACAAAACAGCATAGTCTTCCTAGTTAATTGTAGCTTACTGAGATATATGGCATCATGTCACTGGATTTACAGTTTGTGAATGAAATAAATACTGATATCTTGTGATTTTCTTAGTGACATGGCAAATATCTGGAAGTAATCTTCAGATACATTTGGAAAAAAAGTAATAAGTTCCCGAATCTGAAAGAAGAAGATGCAGTTTAAATACACTGTCTGATCATCACCGTAAAAGAACTTAATTTCCACACATGCTTTAGTCTCTCTGCCAAAGCAACAGACGGGCTTTTCATCATCATCATCATCTTTTAGGTAATTCACGAAATGGTTTGTCAATGGTATAGTGGTAATAATTTAGCCAACTGAAATATATGTGATACAGTTTAGTAAATATAAAATATATATAATTTTCTTCTTACGTGTTCGATTCTGCGTATCTTAGGAAACAATCATTGCATTATATATATTTCATATTCTTCCATGGAATGTTGCTAACTTTTTAAGATGACACAATATAACCAAAGGACAAATACTCTATGTAACGTCCCCAAACCATACTTTATGGCACGGCTTTGAGGACATCGTCTTAGTGGTATGTTAACTGTTCTATCAGTGTGAGAGGGGCATCGGAAAGAGCTAGGAGCGTCCACTCAGCCCATTACAGAGGCACGGTGACCAGAGGGAAGGAATCACTGGCTGGATGTGTCAGTTATAATATCACAAAGAATCCAAGAGTCTAGAGGATGGCAAGGGAGTATTTAATAAGGATGGTACATTGCCTTAGTCAACCTTGATTAACTCTGGAAGAGTATTTTAAACATACTGAAATGATAAACTCTTAAGGCTGATTTATAAAAGTTTTCATAGTCATCTTGGTCTTTAGCCAGATGGAAAGTTGGACTTAAAAAAAAAAAAAAGGAACTGTAAAGAACTCAAGCAAGAAATAATCACACTTTAAATATGGAAAGTCATGCTGCAAGGTGCATCGTGCTTCCAGCAGCGTGCGAAAGCTGGGATTCTGATAAAGACGAAGACAGTAGCAGGCCCTCTCTCTTCCCCAAGAGACACTTTACATCCATCAGACTCTCAAAGCGATTGATGAGAAGTAATATCCCTGCTAACAATCAGTTCTAAAGTTATTCCTACCTATGAAATGAACCAATTTACAACTCTGTATATCTCAGTAATGACTATGTGCTTATTTAAACATAAAATCTATAAAACACACGCACAGAGACAAGCAATTCAGCAGCATTAAAGCTATAGGAATTGCTAGAGGCAGTCGATGAAGTAATGCTGAATCTGATCCCATTTTTATTCAGGTAAATATTGTACCCATTTGTCTGTGAACTACTTTTTTTCCATGCTCTCTTTCAATTATTTCTCAGTGAAAGAGGACAAATCCCTTTGCTTTAGACCTTTGCTTTAAGGCAGCGTTAATTTGAATTCTCAGACCATTGGTGGCCTTGTGTTAGCGTTTATTAGGCAGTAATACATACACAGTCACTTCATCAACTGAAGTTAATATTCTCTGTGTATTTAATTAGATTTGAGAAGAAGAGGAAAATCAGGTAACAGTGTTAGATTTACTCCAAAAATAAATCCAAACATGGCCTAGATTAAATGTGGATAGGGAATAAATTGATGATTGCGTGCACTGTGGAGATGTGGAATCATTTAAAAAGGTTTGGTCGCAAAAACTGCATTTCCAGACTCACAATTTCATACGACACCATGTAAAGCCCCAATTCTGGAGGGGTTCTTTTAATTGTAGATTATTACAGTTTTACTTACTATAGACATTTAGGTAAACAGCCCACTGAGACAACCAGAGGACGTTCTCATGGATTTCATGAATACACATGAAAACAATTGCCAAACAGGGAAGCTATGATACAGAATCTGCGACATCACAATGGATCATACTTTAGTAATACATCACTTAAACCGCTGGTTTGAAAAGATAACTTCTTATGTGGATGTACCCCCTTTGTTACGTGAAATGTTACAAACATGGTTTTCAAGCAACAGCGGCCCAGGCCAAGTTCTAGAGGTTGCTCAGAGGTCCCCAGCCACTTAAGACAGTGTTCGTGTTGAAGGGTAAATTTAATCAATTAAATGCTATTAGATCACATATAAAATACCACCAACTTCTCATTAAGTGCTGTCAAAGCAAAAAATAAAACTTCCTTTCCTCGGTTTTCCCTCTGAGGTATCAGTTTGCTAATGCAGATGTTACAGACTCAGCTCCAGAGAGAGGAGTTTTATTATCTCCCCATCACAGGTTTTCCATAGGATGGGCCTCCTGTGTAGGTGTATTTCCATTTAAAATTTTCTTTCCTGTATATGAAACCTCATGGCTGAATTTGGTCACCCGAGCTGGGTTTTGTTTTCATTGACAGTTAATTGTCATAAAAATAATATCTTACGTGGTATTTCCTTTTGTACCTTATAATCCTATTTTCTGGGAGAAGAGGTAAAAATTATTTCAAGGAACTCATTAATAGAACAACAGGTATATGGGAGCCTCTGTCTTATTTCTTTTTAAGCTCAAACAGTCCATTTATTAGCCGAACACTGACAGTTTATACTGTTTCAAACTGTTTCCCAAAGTACTGCTGCTAATACTACTGATACAACTACTACTTCTGTGATTTCCACAAATAATAAAAAGATTCTTTAACTGAGAGCTTAACAGTAATAAGCACTATTCAGAATATTTATACAGACTAGAATCCTCACAACAATTCTATGACGTCAGTACTATTATCACCTCCGTTTTACAGACGACAAAATGAAAACAAGCGTTAAGCCACTTGTACACAGCTAGCAACTGGCCAAGCATTTGAACCAAGGCATTCTCCCTCCGCACTGACATGTTTCATCTCTAAGCTACCTCTGCATATATAACACAAGCATAAATTGTTCAGGTAAACAGAAATAGAACAATTTCTTCAAATAGTGAAATATAATTTATGATTGAAAAAATATAATACTTTTCAAATATTAAATATCAAAAAACAACATAATATTTAAAAGTAGGTTATATGTGACAACTGAGATCTTTTTACATAAAAAATGTAAAAAGCAGCTGGGGCGCAAAGACATGAAATTATTTTCTTAGTTTCTTAGCGCAAAGACATGAAATTATTTTCTTAGTTTCTAGTAATTAGTAGAAAGAACGAAGAGAGAATGCTTACTCTCAGAGGCTGATTTCCCCTCACTGAATTATATCACTATTACTAAGATGTTCCAGAAAAGTTAATTCATCTCCAGCAAGTTTTGATCGTATGTGAGGAGCAGCCTCTAGATGACTCTCAGGGACCCCTGCCTCCTGGCACTCATGCCTTTATGGAATCTCCTCCCTTAAGAGTATGGGCTAGATTCACACACTCACTTCTAATGAGTGAAATGCGGGATGCACTTCTGAGATTAGGTTACGAAAAGACCATGGCTTCCATACTGGTGCTCTTTCTCTCTCTTTCGATCCCTTTATCAATCAGTCCTCACTCTGGAGGAAGCCAGCTACTATATTGTGATGAGCCACATGGAGAGACCCACACAGCAAGAAACGCTCTCTACCCACGAGTGAGTACCTGGAGACAGTCAACAGGCACACGAAAGCGCTTGGAAGAGGATCCCCTACTCAAGCCTGAAAATGACCGCAGCCCAAGCAACACTGTGATGGCAGCCTCAAGAGGAGTCAGCCTGAATCACAGAGTCAGGCGTTCAGATTCCTGGCCCACAGAAACTAAGTTCTGCAGGGCTTTTGGTTTTTGGGTTTTTTTTAAGCAGTAACACAGAACTACTATACCATGCATATATTTTAAATATATATAGAGAGAGGCAGGCACAAATACTTAAACCCACGCAAATATACTTAAAAACACATACCTTCAAAGACAAAATTCTATTATACTTGAGTTAATGAAATTGTCTTTATTCCAAGTTATGTCAACTCATGACAAATCAGACCAAAAAAATAAATTTTGTTTAAAAATGAGGTCTAATTAAGAGTTAGTAGACAAAAGTTATTCTTCAAGGAGATGGAGAAGTAGTTAAAGAGGTTCCAGTTTTTCAACACAGAGATGGCCAAGTTTCTTCCCAAATGTAAGAATTCTTCCACTTCCACATTCAGAAATTAGCCAAACCCATGTTCCTGTCTTTATGAAAATACAGCCACAGTTTAAGAAGTATCTTTTGTACTATTAAAAATATGCTGTAATCTTTTCATATAATAAATGGGATGTAACTATATTGCATTGGCAAATGTATTTTGAAAGTGATTCGTTGCCCACCTCAAAAAAATTAATCTCCAATAATTTGCACTGTTAATATCTCCTTGTTACTTTTATAAATTCAGTATCTTTTTTTAGAGTTCAAAAACAAAATTGTAAAGTGGATCTCTGTAAAGTGAATGAATTCTGAAATTCATAAGTATATGTTCAATCCTTAACCATTTCTTATGACACTTGTAGAGTTATCAACAGACTATGGGTTTCATCCCTAAGTACTGTCTTCAAAAAATAAATGCAAAGTAATAAAAAAAACTTTTAAAAAAGAGAAGTCCAAATCACAGTGGAAGTTTTTACCAACATCTAGTCCAATCAAATTTCAGAGGAAATGCTAAGTATTTATCCACAGAATTTAAATGTGACTTTTCAGGAGCCTTTATGGTAACGTTCAATAGCTGTTCTATAGGGTGAAGCTGTGAGAAAATCCAGTTGTGATCGAACAGCGCCCACTGGGCACATTCAAAGAGAGGGAAAGGATGATGGGGAAGAAAGAGTCTGTGCATTGCTTTTAAAGTTTCAAAGCTGAAAGAAAACTGCAGTGTACACTTTACATAGCACATATTTTCCCCAAATTCATCAATCTCATTTTCATCTGTTCTTAAAGACACATCTCATTTTCTTCCTAGAGGCCATAACTCCTACTGAGAGAAGCACTACATAGGGAAATGCTAAGAATAAGGAGAAGCAATTCAGCTTTCACAGTTATAACCGCAGAAGCACTTGACTAACTAAAGGCAGGTTTTACGTAGATGCATTTTCTTCCATTTTACTTTCTTATTCACCAATATACTCATTACCTGACATTAATTTTTTAAGTTCCTTTAATGCCTTCATATTTATGTCATGATTCTTCCAAGTACCTGAAGTAAGCAAAACAGGAAAAAATGAGAACTTCCCGTGTCAATCTTCATTTGCGTTGAGTGAGTACCGTTCTTGAGGTTAGTGCTATCGTTATCAGTGGTACATTAATATGTCCTGATTTGTGCTCGGGATTGTAATAACGAGAAATTTAAAAATTATAGAAAATAGTAAATGGAAGTTAAAAAAAAAATCACCGCCAATGGATATCTCGAATGCCAACTTGGGAAAACACCATGGTAGTATTAGTATTGCCTTAAAAGGTAGATCAACAGCACTGACAAAGGAGGAAACTGCAGAATGGTTACGGTGGAGAGAAACATGGCCGGTCAGTCCCTCTTTCTGGTATGAAAAATTAGTTCAGCATTTCCTCCCTATTATTCTTGAACAAAGATATTAGATACAAAATATATTGATACATATATATATATTACATATAAAAATATATATATTTTTAGAAATCAGGCTTACTTTTGTTTTCCCCTTTAAATGACACTACTGGTATCTGTGTAGTTCAATAGACGTGATAGAACAATGTCGGTACATCTACATTTTGTAGTGACCCTACTCTAGTCTAGGGTCTGGCATTTGCAAGAGGGCAGGCAGGGATCCGACTGCAGTTTGTGGTACAGCAAACTGGCCCTGCATGAGCCATTTCAACACCACAGACACTAAGAACGGTTCTCACTGCACATGTATTTGGTTCTTTAAGTTTACCTTATAGACCGATAATTAGTAAATATTTAAAATGGAAATGACTACTATTTCTTATGATCACCTTTCAGGTCACCTTATATAGATAGAAGGAAGAGGTAAGAGCAGTATAGCAACCAGAGTGATTAAAGGGTATTAAACCTCAGATTAGTAGGCATTCAAATGCAGAAAGAATAATTTTTTAATGCTTCTTAAATTTGCATATAACATTATCAATATGAAGACCAAAAACACATAAAATAAGGTAAATACATTTACATATATATATATATAAACTATGAGAAAATGCATAAATTTTAATATGGGACATGTAAATATGTATGCAAGAGTATTTAGACCTGGAATGAGTGAAAAACTAAAATTTTCTTGAACTGTTTAAAAAACAGTCCTGCTAGCATCTTTCAAACCTACACATTTTAAAAGAGAAACCGATTCAGAAATCAGCTGTTTTGATAACCAATCAGATTTTTAACAATGACTACTTTGGAAGGTAACAACAAAGGGATTTACTTAGCTTGCAGTTCAATATTTAATTCTAAAATCTTGTCAGCTGAGAAGTGGTGTCTTGCCTTAAGAAGAGTAAGAGGGATGATTTCATTATTGGATGTTTTGACTGTGCTACCATGATGTTGTTATTCTTTAAATATGTACTTCTTAGGACAGGAGAAGCTATATTTTAAGCTTCCCCTAAACTTTTCTTTACTTTTAGTAAGAAGTAGTACTTACAAGTAAAAAGTTAGACAACATTCGCCCATCAAAGGATTTTTTGAAATTAAAATTCACTGATCCATTACTTCTTCAGGGCCTTACATTATATCTCTGCAAGATATCGGAGAATCTTTCAGAAGTATCGCGCATACTTATTCTTCTAACAGGCTGCTTGATGACTTGCACAGAATGCCACGATTCTAAGTTGGTAATAAGAGCAGATGGTCCTAATTATGTAAGTAACTTGCAGTAAGCATGCAAGGGAATTCAGAATATTGTGTGTGTGTGCATGCATGAGTGTGTATGCAAAAAATAGTATGGAAAACCAGAGAGAGAGAGAGAGATGCAATAAATACACACACAGTGTATATCTACTCTATAGTATTTCCTGTACAACAAATCCTTCAGGCTTGAAATATACTGAAGAGAGCAGTATGCTCTGTAATGTAGGAATAGACTGCAAAAATAATTTCCTAACCTTTGTGCTTCCCTGTTTGGACGGTGTTCTGATGTCTTCGAGCGTCACATCAAAAGAAGGGAGAAGTGTTATTCACATTCATTCTACAGCAAACTATTTGCCATTTTAGGAATTGCCAAAGTGTCACACATTTAATATACATTCCCATTTCCCAATTTTGTAGAACTGACAACACTATAACCTTTTGAAATTAACTTTGACCCAAAGATTCTTTCCTTGCAAAAGCTACTGTCAATACCGACTGCAATGAATATATTAAATTGTATTCAATCCCTGGATTTGAAACTAAAATCACACAGAAATGTACGCTACATACTCATTCTAGCAGCACAAAAAGATTTCAAAGACTGACATACTTCAATTAAAGCAAATGAGTAGACATAAAATTGTAGAATGCCACATCCCTCCATAATTATGCACTTAACAGTCTGAGTTCAGTTTTGCCTAGTTAAACTCTGTTCCTGTGAGTAGTATCCCATAATGCCCAGTACAATGAGATTATTCAAATTTGTAACAGGTGAATCAAGCACTGGAGAAGCTGAATAAAATAATATTCAAATTATAATTTATGCATATTTAAAAGAGCTTAAGGTGTATTAAGGTGTAAGGTATAAACTACAATAAACGTTAATAAATTATTAATGGTGCATTCTGACAATAATTAAAGATGGGCTTGATTCAAATAGAATTCCTGCAGGGGAAAACATGCACATTTTATTTTATGATTTAAATTCTGCAGAGAGCACAGTTTGATATGCAACACTTCAGAGAATTACAAGCTCTAGAAACAATCAAGTTTCATTTAAATGATAAAAATTAATACAGATGTTATTTTAAATTAAATTTGAAGCACTTTTATAGGCAGAAAAAATGATTATGGAAATTATGAACCTTAAAATACTTGTAATCCACCAAAGATGATGTTTTAAATTGCAATCAACCTGTCATAGTAATTTTCCTCTTTAAAAATATATGTTAAGAGAGTAATTTTGGTTCAGAAAGTCAGTTTTCAGCTCTTTGTCATCTTTATTCCCAAATTAAAACTTGTAAGATTGATGATTTACGGGTCAAAATGTGAAGGTTCACAAAAATACTAAAAGTCTTTTGTGAAGCATTAAAGCAACACAGCTGAATAAAAGTTAAGGAAAAGATGGTTACACCTCAGAAAGCAAATAGGTGGCAAAAAGCAGGAAGATTAAAAACACACTCATACCAATGGCAAACTGACATTTTCCACCCGTACAGAACATCTTACTGTTATTTCCACCCGTACAGAACATCTTACTGTTATCATAGACTTGATGTGGAAAAGTATTTATTTACCAAATGGAATATGTACAAATTCTGTTTTCTTAAGACACCTAACACAGAGCAGTGAACAGGTGAAGATACCTTAAAATACCCTTTGAATTGGCTCTGGCTTTATTAAAACTGAAGGAAAAACAAAGCCATACCCATCGGAAAGTGCACTGTGGCCACGAGGGAAAACCTGTGGACCTTTAGTGGGATGAGGGTTCAACAGGTCACGTCATGAAATCCTGTGGCCTCCATTCTCCAACACCAGACAATAAAAAACCTCATGTTCCTTTCAAACTCCCAGCAGCTGAACCTGCATGAGGAGCCCGAAATTTAGCATGGGGAAAACTAAACACTGTTGTTCAGCCAGATTTTCACTGAGTGGTTTTGGCAACGGTGGATAAATTGTGCACACGCCAAAGGTATTTCCAGACATTAGGCAGCCTTCACGGTAAAGGATGCTTTAACCTCTACTCCAAACCTCACTGTTCTATACTTTAAGTGTATTTTAAGTTATCTTTAAGCACTAAGACGTACCATATGCGGGATGTTTAATATCTAGGCCCAGAATGTCACGGCCCCAGGAGCAAACGCTCTGAAATGCAATGCCAGTTTGAGACGATGTTTCAGCACGCAAGCCATCATGCCTCATTTAACTTTCCTTAAATCCCTGAAATAGATGAGCGATAACACAGTGATTGTCTTGAATAATTTATTATGTATGGTATCACATAATAAATTTGAAGGCTCAACCCAAAATTCCTGGTTGTGTGATTACTGGCCATTTTGGGATGTTTGTTAGATAATAAAATGCATTTCATTAACTAGATTTCCTCTGAAGTAACTGCATACATCTATATTTACGTAAGTCCATTGAAACGTACTTTTTCAAAAGGTTTTTAAGGATCTATTCTTCCTGTAGCGTTCTGAATTTTCTGTCTCTGTAGAATGGTAAAAGGTAATCTGGAGATGCAGAAGGAGAATGCATTATTCCTGTCCTGCCCCTTGTTCAACAGAACCATTTTTTTCTTTTTTTTTTTTTTAAGATTCTGTATATATGTGTTGGCATACGGTATTTGTTTTTCTCTTTCTGACTTACTTCACTCTGTACGACAGACATAGCACAGGGAGATCAGCTCGGTGCTTTGTGACCACCTAGAGGGGTGGGATAGGGAGGGTGCGAGGGAGACGCAAGAGGGAGGGGATATACGTATAAGCATAGCTGGTTCACTTTGTTATACAGCAGAAGCTAGCACACCGTTGTAAAGCAATTATACTCCAATAAAGATGTTTAAAAAAAAAGAGAGAGAGAATACATTACGTAAGTATTACTTTATTCTCATATCATGCTTAATGTTTGCAAGGTAGGGTCGTAGGTATACAGTAATAGTATCAATGTAGAAATAGTAGGTAAACAGGCTTTGTGTCATTGTCAGTGACTCAGTTTATAGTTACAGAATATTAAGGGAGAAACTCGAATATAAAGTCACTGCTCAGCCATAAGAAAAGACTGAATCTTCCCATTTGCAATAACACGGATGGACCTGGAGTGCGTCATACTTGGTGAGGTAAGTCAGACAGAGAAAGACAAGTACTGTATGTTTCCACTTATATGTGAAAAATTTAAAAAATAAAACAAATGAACAAATACAACAAAACAGAAACAGACTCACAGATACAAAGAACAAACTAGTGGTTATTTGAGGGAAGGGGCTGGGGAGAGGACCAAAACAGGTACGGGAATTAAGAGATACAAACTACTAGGTATAAAATAAGTCACAGGGCTGTAATGCACATCATAGGGAATGTAGCCAATAGTATTTTAGAAAAACTTTATAAGGAGTATAAGCTATAAGAATATCAAGTCACTATGTTGTACACCTGAATTAATATAACACTGCAAGTCAACTATATGTCACGTAAAAACACAGTCACTTCTCTAGCTTTATAGAACTTTGATTTCACAAAGCTGTAACTCTGGGAGGGGTCTATGAATATAAACGGGTATGTTCGAGCCGGTATATTAGGAATATGAGTTAATGCTTTGTTTACGTTTGGGTCCAGCCTAAGTATTTTAACTGGCCAATATACTCTTTAATCTGCCCTTAAACTTTAAAAACCTATTTAGACTTTGCTTTATACCGGTATCTGTTTTAATAAGGCTACATAGGGTTAAACATGTTTCAGTAATAGAATCTTTCAGTACAGAATCTGATGAAACTCACAGAAGCCAAATCTGCCATAATAATAACTCATACTAACATTCTATTTTCAGCTACTTTTGCTTAATTACAGAATGTACGTACTACCTTTGTTTAAAGATGAAAAATATTCTATTGTTGAGGGTTTAACAATATTGGGCTTAATAGCGATAACTTTATATGTATCTAAAAGTTACCTTGATTAGGAAAGACTATCGATTCTTACAACAGATAAATACTATGTTTAATTGTTAAGAAGAGAGTTCTCATTATTCACATATGTTGCAATGGTTTGTGTAACAGACATGTAAGCGTATCATTTTGATGAGTCTTTTGTCTTTAAACTATGTCATTCTTAAATAGTTGAATAACCATAAGAAATACAAATAAAATGCAACACAACTTGCTGACAGACCTCTTCCACTTAATAGAGCTTGCTTAGCACCTGGGATAAGATAAAAATTGTAAGTCTGCTACAATAGGCAAAGCCATAATAAAAAATGAGAAATTTTGGAATCAAACCAAGTTTCATCTCCCCAGGTAGAGAGATGTGGTCTGTGATCATTTGGATAACATATAGTATCAGCGATCAATTAAAGCTATATGATAACTGAAAATGTTGGAATGGGGTCATTTTTTTTAATCTAACATTTTATTCTGTCATAACTTTTTGTAATTTTTCAATAAAACCTCTATTTTAGATGTGCTCTAGATACTAAAAATTATTACGGCAAAGATCATGCGTCATGATAAAAGTAGGTAATTTACTTTTTCAGGACATCGAAATAGCACTGAATAACTTACTTCTTCACCATCTTTCTATGGCAAAGGATGCATCCTAGTTTTTGACTCACCCTTTTAACCCATCTCCCTTCTGTTTTTTTGTTTGTTTTTTTTTTTTTTTTGCCATGCCACATGGCTTGTGGGACCTTAGTTCCCCAACCCTGGGCCAGGGCGGTGAAAGCACTGGAACACCGGGGAATTCCCAAACCGTCTCTCTTCCAGTCCTACTGTCTGAAAGGAAGAGGGCAATTCTGTGTGTGTTGGGCTCTGCACTGTAAACCAGCTCTTGGCATACGGCCTGGTCCACTAATATCTTTCAATAAACATTTATTGAATGGATAAATGAATGGAAACCAGACTCTAGTATATAAAACACAAGCCAATATTTGTTTTAAAATATCAGTAACCTCCAATAAGTCCAAGAATAGGAACTATCACTTATAAGTGGCTTTTTTCACAATCATCATCAAGACTGAAATAATTTTGAACTTCCTTAGAAAAGACAAATTGACATGATGAAAAGAAAGAGTACTTTGGACTGTGAGTAAAGAATCCTGGATTTTCATTTAAAAAAACTATGAATATACATCTGCCTCTAAAACTCTACAGTGACACTTGATATGAATTACTCAGAATGCTTTTCGAGAAATAAAGGTATTAATTAATGTGTTGCTTTATTTGTTCAGCAAGAGTTTAAGGCGGGGCCTCCTCTATCCTGACCCCTGGTTTTACGTATCTTCTAAACAAAAAGTGGGGTAAAGGGTGAGACGCCAACTCCGTTACAATCTGCTATACTCAAGTTCCTACAATCATAAGGAAACTATCAGTCATGGACACTTCTGTTGCTGTCTTCTTAGCCTGAGGGAAGCCAGGTTAGAGCCCTATACATGGCATCACAAGTCCTGGTTTCCTGGACTTGGTGTGTTATCTGCAGATCCAACACACAGAGGACAAATTCATGTTTGCAGAAGCTAAGCTCACCGAGAAGTCAGTCAAATCAAAATCCGGGTCACACTGCTTGCTTAGTTTTATAAAGTCAGTCTTATTTTGATAATTGGCTGGGGATTCCCTGGTGGCGCAGTGGTTAAGAATCGCCTGCCAATGCAGGGGACACGGGCTCGAGCCCTGGTCCGGGAAGATGCCACATGCCACAGAGCAACTAAGCCCGTGTGCCACAACTACTGAGCCTGCGATCTAGAGCCCGCGAGCCACAACTACTGAGCCCACGTGCCACAACTACTGAAGCCCGCGTGCCTAGAGTCCATGTTCCGTGACAAGAGAAGCCACCACAATGAGAAGCCCGCACACCGCAATGAAGAGTAGCCCCCCGCTTGCCGCAACTAAAGAAAGACCATGCGCAGCAACGAAAACCCAAGGCAGCCAAAAAAAAAAAAAAAAAAAAAAAGGCTGGAGCTCCATTAAAACACCATTACAAAAAAGAAAAGTTTTAGAAACCTTTGAAGTTGAAGGGTGATGATGTTTCCCTAGAATGAGACATTTTGGATGGTACTTAATACAAAGTAGTAAACAGTCTTAGAACTTCCAGCCAGTGTGATGTTGGATGAGAGACCTGTTCTCTTTGGTTAGATTAAGTCTAAGGTCTTGTAGAGATGGATGATTCTATAATTTTAATACTTCAGATTCCATTTAAATGCATGTACCAGGAAAAACCAGTGAATTGGGGTAATTGGGAACATAAAACAAACCTTGACAAGTCTGACTTCAAGAGGTAAGCAGATTTGCTCTGTATTTATTCTCCCATGGATTTGCCATAGAAAGTGAACCTGAATATCCTTAAAAGAAACAATTATGAACTAATGAAGTTCCACAGCTCTGTAGTCCATCCCGCTTCACCAAATCGCTAGAAGTCATGTCTGATTGCTGTTAACCACAAACGAGGCTTCACTGAGTTCTGTGGTTTGCTCACATGCTGCTCAGGCCCATCATACACCTGAGGTGGAATTCTTCTCCAGTGCCAAAGCACTGTGCTTCATATTAATAACAAAATTACCCCGCCTAATATTAATAAAGCAGACACTGAGGAACTGGAGAAACCGCTCCCTGGAACACTGAGACCCCAAGTCATTTAGATGTACAGCTTCTCAACTGCACCTATTTGTTATTTCAAAACACCTCAGTCTCTGCAGCAGCCCTTGAAAACACATTTATAATGAAATCCTGAGAAGGTAATTCATCAAATTGTGATGTGAATTGGAACAGGTCTTACAGTAGTTTTGTTGTGAAAAAAAGAAGTCCAAAAAGCCAAAATGAGTAGCACTTTACGGAACACACAGAAGTGGGTAATATCAAATCAACTTTCCTGCTACAGGAATCTCCAAGGTCTTTACAACAATGACGAGTATCGGCGGACATCAGCTGAGGCCAGGGACAGTCACAACAGCACAGCTGCGAGAGCAGCCTCCTCCTGGTCTGGGCACCAAGGCATAAGTAAAGTGCAGGGATTTCTGAAAGGGCTTCGTTTCTTTCTTATGTTTCATTATTTATTTAACAAATGTTCAAATGTAGACAACACATCCCTTGGCCACAATTTTCCATAGATTAGCTTTTAATTTTCAGCCAGTGGTCTTACCTACTGCGGGTCTTAATATTGAAAGTAAACAGTGATTCTGATTGGAATGAAATGTTATGGCAATATTTCATACTGGGATCACTTTCTGCAGATGTTTTCATTTTATTTTCTGTTTATTCAACCTTGCAGGGAAGCCAATATTAGTAACATACATGATATAATTCAAAACTTTATTTTTTGAGTGCAGAAACCGTTTGAGAGGGTATCAAATTACACTGAAGGTTATGTTTATATAGCAAAATTGCAGAGTTAATTTATGCAGAATGAAGGGAAATCATTAGCCTATATGCTTTATGAGTTACTTGTATAACAACTGCCAACTTTTTAATGAAAATAACGGTATGGCTATATACGTGTGTGTATGAGTGTATGTGTATATATAAATACATATATGTATCCATAAACTGCAAGGGAATTTAGTGTTAATCACTATATCTGGATTTATTTTAAAATCTAAGAGAACTAAAATTCTACCGTTTATGGAATAAACTCATTTAGTATGATGCATGTTACTGGCAGATTTATTAACATGTCTAGCTGTCTCATACATATTCATACTATAAAAGACCCTCAAATTGCAAAATACAACTTCTATAAAAAATAATGTGCCCTATCTAAAAAAGTACCAAATCCAAAATACAACATCCCACACCGATGTGCTAAATACAGAAGGAAAAATCAGCATTTTAGTATTTTAGTAATAAGCACATAGACTGATTTAATTTACATATTTTGTTCTATTATGTAAATTTCTGTATGATTTTATGGAAGTGAAATCTAAATAGTTTCATGCCACTAAGAATCTTAAAAACTACCTTTTATCATTTTTGTAAAACATTTATCTAAACCAACAAGCTCTACGATAGAGAAAAATTATGCGGAAGTGTGTGTGTGAGAGACAATGAGCATGCCACTTAGAAATACCCAAAGGAAAAGTTTTGTTTAAAAGCAACACGGACTGCAAGCCTTCTACGTATCAGCGCTTCCGCGTGAAAAAATCCAGCATGAATCTCTGTTCACGTTGTTATGGGTTGTATTTCAATACAGGTGCACAGGTGATATAATTTTGTGATAATCTGCATAAAAGATGTTTACTTTTACCCAGAAAATACAGAATATTTCTCCTCTGTTTACTGCCCACAAAAGTTAACCAACACACTGTACATATATTAGGAAAACATAGGTAAAACCTGTTCCTAATCTAGTTGAAAAGATGAGAATGTTCAGACACTGCTTTCAAACTTAAAATTTGAAGCAAACCAAAAACAAAATATATTTTTTCTGTGATTAACTAGGAGTATTATTATTCACCTAAATACTTCTTTTCTCAGGACGCACAACCAGGAAGGTAACACACAATTCATGCTGACTTTTTAAGGGCTGCTCAGTATTAAACCTATTTAGAAAAATGTATTTTCAAGAATATGTTAAAAATAAAATAAAGCAAGGCCATTTTAGAATTCTCTACTAGGAATACAAGTAGTGAGCATTTTTTAAGTGTCTCTTTCATAGAATGATTTTCTTTCTCTCCTTTTCCTTCTCCCTCTCTTTCCTTCTTAATAGAAAACATTCAGGTGAATTTTACTCTGGAGTTCAAATACCTTTCTCCTCCTTAATAAAGAGCTAAAACAGCCTTTTTAACAAAGAGATAAAACGTCATTTGAAACACAGGGAAATGAAAAACACACCTTCTAAATCCTTCTTCTAAGAGTACTGTTTCTCTATGAGTTTAAATTATCTTTGTCATATTTCAAACTTCATTCAGCCCACTCTGTACTTAACAACAGTCACCACTGTTTTCAAAGCACTGTTACAGCACTGTGATTAAATTTAAGAATTTTAAGGGTTATTTTCACACTTTTTCAACAGAAGCACTCAAAGACATACAGGAAGTGGAACAATTCATCAACAGTCTGTGCCCATCATGATGCAGCGATTATTCCAACTCCCGCTATTTTTTCCCTAGTCGATATCATCCTCATGCTGTGGTTCAGTTATATACAGAAAAAAATGCACGTCATGTCTGCCTCCATTAGCAGACCCTGCACAAAAAGGGTTACCGTTTATCTTTGTGAAGATTTCTCTTAGGAGCCTTTAAAAAAGTGTGAGCATAGGCAGAAATGCATATAGCTATGATGTCTGAGTTCATATTTGTAGCAAGATTCTTTTTAATGTACCTATTAGTGGGAGCTAAACAGTTTGAATGTTGAAAGGAAGGGGCATGTAATTGATGTATAGTTCAACGGTGGATGGAATGCAGAGCTCATTAAAGAGAATACATTTTATATAGCATCTTGAATTTTAGATAGTTCTGAAACCCTGGTGCTTAGTAACCATGCTAGTTCGAAATAAAGAATTAAATGTGCAACATCTTTGCTCTCCTTCACATAACTCACTCACTAAACTGGGGGCAAAATGAAACTTTGAATTCAGCCTCAATCCAATACGATGATTTTATTTAAGGAAGAAATCTGACTGATTTACAATAGTTACAGATTGTAGAAGTTTTTAATAAGGGCATATTATCTCCCAAGGGGTGCAATGTTATTGCAAATTCTACGGTGCCAACCACATTCCGACTCAAACATAAAGGGAAAAAAGGACTTGTTCAAAGCTAGCCCTAGGGGGAGCAAATTGGGTTCTCGCCTAGGGCACACACGCTTTTGGAGAAGGGATGGAATGTGAACACTTGCTACAGGTATTGCTGTCCGTTTCATATAATAACCTGCGGCTGTCTGTGCCAAGCTTCCAGGAGGCTGCAAGACTTCATGCTTAGAACTGCATCAAGACAACCTGACACAGCTGGATATAGGATGCCTCAGGGCAGCCTTGAAGCGGAGTGAAGGTTACTGTGGCTAAATGAATGAAACTAGACAGAAAAACTGTTGGTGGCGGCTTAGAGAGAGCAGGTGATTCTTGGTAGTTTCAGGCATAAAATTTTTAGGGTAAGTGGGCACACCGGCATAAGTTTAGATGACTATCAAACCTAAGCTGACTCGTCTCCCCCAGTTGCTGTATTTATTGCCACCTACGTTATGGCGATGCTAATCTATAAATGAGCCTGCTGTTTCACTATTCATGGGTCCTAGGGCCATGCTGCCACGCGATCCAGTCCAGAGTCAATCCAATGCAGAACGTTTACTAAAATTATAAACCGCTGCCTGACCTTGGTCTTTAAAGACAGAGGAAGCAAAGGAAATAGACGCCATTTTTTAAAAACTGGATTGGGAATTACTACGTGAATTAATTTCACTTTTAGCATTCCAAAATAAACATATAAGAAATACGACAGATAAAAACATACTATACTAAAAGGCGCTGTGAGATATATCACCATAGGGAAATCACTAATAATCAAAGAAAATGCATAGAAAACTTTCTGATTCAATGATTTACATCTTTCTGATTCAGTGATTTACATGTGAATTTTAGTTCTATAGTGCCAATTTAATAGGTTCAAGGTAACACACACGCACACACACGCACGCACGCACACACAAGCACGCACACGCACACACGCACGCACACACGCACGCACACACACGCACGCACACGCACGCACACAGGATATGGCACCTGATTCCCTATCCCATAGCTCGGAGACCAGGCTCTTGTAAACTTGGAGGGGGAAACTGTCTGTGGGCTTATGCACAGCTGAGGGTCTTGTAAAGCTGTCTTGAAAGGAATTTTGAAACTACACACTCGCATATCCCAGAGACGCACAGAATTCTCTAACATAGGTGGAGAAATGCATTATGGGAGCCGACAGCTGTGCAGCATGGCAGCTTGAGGAGAGCTCTTCTCCCTGGAGCTAAGGCACAGATTTGTGTGCTTCTGGAAGAAAATGCGAGAGGGGGATGAAAGACACACTACTGTACCCGATCTGGAAGGACTGAGCTCTTTCAGGGCTCCAGGGATAAACATACTATATTGTTCTGTGTTGTTTTTTCAGCTTTTTTTACAGCTGCATCATCGGTAGATCAGGAATACGGAGTCGACGGTTTTTTGGTTCCCTCTACCACCTCTACCGCATAATGCCCCTTTCTAATTATTATGGTCAAATGGAGGTAAAGATATTGCAGTTACAAAGTAAACCAGATAAAACAATCACTTTTGAAGTATATATTTCTTTGACTTGGGAAGGTAAGTTGGTACGGTGTGGAAAATATAAATAATTAGCATCATCGTTTATTGAAACAGAAATTCATACCTCTGACATCACTCATGACGATTTCAGGAAAAAAATTACTCTTCACTCTTTCAATCCAGCAGAATAATCTGAACTTTTACAAATACCTTGAGTGCCAAACTATGATTTTTGGTGAAAATTACTTTTGTTTCTGAAAAATTATAGACCCCAGCAATCACAGAGAAAAATAGTAAGGACTAATATTAGCCACAGACCAGGCTCAACATTAGTTGTTTTCCACAATTACCTCCTTCAGTGCTCATAACAGGTCTTGGAGGTAATTTTATTATCTGCATTTTACAGATGAAGAAACTGGGTCTCAAAGAGGTGAAGTGACAAGTGACCTTGAAGGCATCTGTATGATGTCACTTTCTGCAATGCTTCAAATGGCCAAGCACTGTCACCAAATTCTGCATCAGGTTCAAATAAAACAGCAGCAACAACTAGAAGATGCACTGAGATTCCAATATTCTCAACCATGGGCGGGAGGGGGAAGACAGGTATCTCTTCGGTGAAGATGTTAGCAGAAATTAGGTAGGGAATGCAATGAATCCAGTGTTTTGAGCAAAACTGGGTTCACCTTGCAAGTGCCATTCAAAGAAAAGAGAGGGCTTCCCTGGTGGCGCAGTGGTTGGGAGTCCGCCTGCCAATGCGGGGGACGCGGGTTCGTGCCCCGGTCCGGGAAGATCCCACACGCCGCGGAGCGGCTGCGCCCGTGAGCCATGGCCGCTGAGCCTGCGCGTCCGGAGCCTGTGCTCCGCAACGGGAGAGGCCACAGCGGTGAGAGGCCCACCTACCGCAAAAAAAGAAAAAAAAAAAAGAAAAAAAAGAAGAGTATTTCTTAGTTTAAAAAAATCATACTTAATAGAATGTTTAAAAACGATATCCAATAAAATTAACAAGTACTCTGTAATAGAAGACAGGTAGAAACATGTTTGCAAACACAACAAAGCTTAGGCAGGCTGTAGGTGTTAACCGATTACAGTGTTGGACACGGCAGATACCAACAATAATTTGTAAACTAGCAAAACATCCCAGGGAGAAATCCTACATGCAATCAACCTCTGATGATGAGCAAGAGAGGAAGAGAACAGGACAGAGGAGAAAGAGAAGATGTAATGCATGTGTGCACACACACACGTGCCCACGTGACCAGGGTGCTTTCAGTGAAAAGGAAAAACGAAAGAAGCCCTTAATAAGGGCAGAGAAGCTCTACCAGAATTACTGGATAATAATTTTAAAAGATCTGTAGGAAGGCAGCTGCATAAGGTAAACTGATGGAATCAAATATTCTTTGGTGGCTGTGTGCAATTACTCGTGAGACATTAGACATCGTGTAAACGAGGATACATCCTTCCTTTGATCAGAACAACGAGGAAGCGCAGATGAAGCCTCTTCGTTGTACACATTCACCACAGTTTTCTCTCTTCTGCTTCATTTTAATAAAACAGCCGCACCACTAACAGCTGTGGAATTGACTTTAAAAATTACGAGTCTAGTGATCACTATTAAATTGGAATGATTCCAACAACTTAGGGAGGAAATATAAGTAAATATAGAAAGACAGGTTTCAGAAACTCAGTTCATGTCTCTATGTGTAAAATAAATTAACCATGATTCATCCTATTGATTCCCCAGAGCCGCCTTATTATACAGACCCGTGGACCTAAGATCTATTCATCTTACGTGATTACTACCAAGTCAGAAGTTTGGTAAAAAATAAGATGATCATATACAGGTGCATCTGGGCGTCTGTTTTTGTGATTTTATCAAAAGCGCTCATAACTTAACTCATCAGCCTCTGTTCAGTTCATAGGAGTCCTGTGTGTTCTCCAACATCCAAGAGACACCAGTCAAGTATTTTCGCTTTGGTGCTAGTCATGAAAAGGGATAATTAATAAAACGCCTTGCCCAGCACGTCAAAAACAATCACCATAAAAAAAATCCTCTGATCTCTGTTTCTTACCACTCATGTTTTATCACAAAAATGGTAATAAACAACACTGACTTTATGCAAATTCAAAATCCACTGTTTTCTACAATTATAAATATGACAAAAAGTCTGGTGCAGATATCCATATTATAACTTTTTAATTTACCTGCATTATCACTTGTCACAAAATGAAAAAAATGCATGTCGCCAATTAATTTTTGAGAGGTTTTTGTAAAAATAAAGACGCTGTAAACCATCAACTTATCTGTAGAGATTCTTCAGCTGGCGCTCCATGGCTCCGCTGAATGTTTCATCGTCATACAAAGTCACATCATTTTAAGAAAAGGCCAATGGGACGTGACTGTTTAACATCTTAGAAGGCCGTGCTTTCAGAACACAAGGGACATGGGCTTTTGAACTTGGTTTCAAAAACTGGCTCCATCCTTTAGAGATCCTGAGCGAGTCATTCGACCTTGCTGAACCTCAGTCTAATCAGGTGTAAGTAAGAAAAAGACTGTTTATTTTCCTGAATATAAGATAAAATGAGATAATATGTGCATCTCATTCTTTCAGCATTCAGTGAATACTGGTTATCCAGCATGTGCCAGACACTGTTTTCAGTACTGGAGGACACAGTCTTGAACGTGGCAAACCTCAGCCTCACGGAACTTACTTTCTAATGGGTGGAAGAGGGACAGCAAATAAACATATTACAAATTAATTAAAAATACATACATACATACATATATCAGTATAATGTTAGGGACAAATGCAATGAAGGGATCAGTGATGGGATGAGTGGGTATTACCATATATGTTTAGATTCTCTACAAATATTAATATATTTTGTGTTCTTTCTTTTATCCGTCCTTCCTTTGAATCCCTCTTCTAAGGATTACAACCAAGACCGAAAACATGCACACATGCACACGTGCACACACACATACACAGCAAGTTGGATACTGGTTTGGACTATGTTAGTGAGTATCTCTGTATTTTAAAGCTATTTTTCTTAGGCTATTTTTTTTTCTCCTTCACTAAGTACATAACCATTCTATGTATTATTGCGCAAGCATACTGAGGTGGAAGGCATGCTATGGCCTTGTATCTTTCTATCTTCTTTGTAACCTTCCCCAACATTTTGGAGTATATACGTGCAGGTGTGTAGGATATGATCTGTACAGCTTAATTAAACACTGCCCAATAAAACAGAAGTACATTGAAAAAAACAGGATAATTAATTTTTACTTCTTAAACAATTTCCTGATCAACTGTCTTAGGGATCCTTATTCTTCAAAAAGGTCCACTTAATTTTTTTTTGTCTAAAATACTGTATGATTTCAAGGATTTGCTTGGTCAAATAAATATCACTGTATAAGTAATCATATATAATGACTGTCATTATCATATATAATGATTGTCATTGCTCTTTTAAAATTGCTATACTTACTTTTCTTCTTCCAGTTTTATTTTGTTGTAATTGATAGACGGCACTGTATACGTTTAAGGAGTACAACAGTGATTTGACTTCCATACATTATGAAATAATGACCACGACAAGTTAGAGAGCACCCATCATCTCACAGAGATACACAATTTAAAAAACAGAAAAACTAGTTTTTCCATTTGATGAGAACTCTTAGGATTACTGTCTTTACAGCTTTCGTATGTAACACCAGCATTAATTCTATTCATCACGTTGCACGTTACATCACTAGCACTTATTTATCTTATAACTGGAAGATTGTGCCTTTTGACCGCCTTCATCCAATTCCCCCTCCCCTCCCCCCCGCCTCTGGAAACCTCAGATCTGATCTCTTTTTCTATGAATTTGTTTGTTTTTGAAGTACAGTTGAACTACAATACTATGTTAGTTTTTCTTACACAACACAGTGATTCAATATTTCTACACACTTCAAAATGATCACCATCCTACCTCCAGTTACCATCTGTCACCATACAAGGATGCTACATTAATTACTGACTAAACTCCCCACAACGTATACTCCCCATTTACTTTGCGACTGGAAGTTTGTACCTCTTAATCTCCCTCACCTATCTCTCTCCTCCCTCGATCCCCTTCCCCTCTGGCAACCACCTGTTTGTTCTCTGTATGTGTAACTCTGTTTCTGTTTTACATTTGTTCATTTGTTTTGTTTTTTAGATTCCACATATAAGTGAAATCATACACTATTTTTCTTTCTCTGTCTGACTTATTTCACTTAGCACAATATCGTCTAGGTCCATCCATGTTGTTGCAAATAGCAAGATTTCATTCTTCAGTAATATTAAAATTGCTATACTTATAAATGTCATTCACAGTTCCTAACCACCTGAGTTTGCCAATGTTACAAGTCAACAGGGAGTTGGCATAACTGTAGCAAAAGTGCAAATAACGTATCAGTCATTCATTTCAACCTTCACTGTTGTGAAAATTAAACTACATCTAAATATACATATATATGTGTATGTGAGTTTATGCATATATACAATTTACAACAGAGTTGCGTATACAGTAAGTGCTCAATAAATGTTAATAACTTCCAGCTTTTCCTATCTAAGCTCTTACAATACCTTCCATAACTGATTTCCTACCTCTAGTCTCACCAGGCTTTGTTCCATATTCCAACTGTCACCGGGTAACCTTTCTAAAATACAAATGCAGGCGTATCACTGCTTTTAATGTTTCCTTATCACTTTATCATGGAACACAAAGCCCTTAGATACAGAGTAAAGGGGTTCCCACTCTTCTCTGTGTATCCCCAGCATCTCCTTCTTGCCTCCCTCCGGGGCTGACAAAACTCTATGACAAGTCATCTTTCCCTGTTTTTGTCACCATGATTACATTGTGAGCTACTCCTAACAGGGAACCCATCTCATTCACCCTAAGAACTTAGTGGGTGTTCAGAAGCTGTTTGGTAAATGAATGGACAGTTAATTGAACAGATAAAAATATGTGCCAACAATAGGTTGCAAACCAGACATGAACGTTTGTTCATTGTTTTTAATAATTTGTTTAGTTGAAGGTCTCTTTTGCACAAACCCATCTGTTGAAGAAACATATTTTGCAGAAGTGCTTCCCTGATTTGGGATGGTTTTGCCCTTAAGATGCTGTTGTTGATATCTACACCCAGGAATCATTCTAAAGAGAATTGTCACCTTGCTTTCCCCATCTCCCCATATTTCCCTAATAGACACACAGCCTGTAAAAGGACACATGGCATCTCTCCAAAGTGCTGCTTTTAGAAAGAGAGAGAAAGCAGCCCTCTTGCTTAGTTTACACGTCTTCCCCTATGAAGACAAGATTCTCACACTGGCACTCAAGAGCTCCCTCACAGAACGCCCTCCTATCTTTTCAATGTCATCAGCAATGGCCCTGAACTCCAGCAGGTCCTTATAGTGACTCTGACCCTCAAACATAATCTTGCTGATTCTCTCCTCCAATGTTTTGCTTGTCTCTTTCTCACACAAGGAAAGCTATGGTAGATGTGAAGACGTACGGCCCACGTGTCCCTTTAAGTAGGGACTGTGTGCCCAGCCTTTACCTAAATTGAGGGCAGGGCATCAACAGACAGCGTCCGGGTCCAGCAGCTTCAGGATAGATCAACCTCAGCTGCAGAAGAACACCTGGCCCAAAGTAAGCTCTCCCATTTCTGACGACCAATCGAGAAAGGGTCAGAAGGTCCGTTCTGGCCGATTCAGGATCCTCTTACGGGGAAGACTGGCTGCAGGCTTCCTGCTGGGCTGGCAGAGGCTGGGCCGCTATTTCCTAGTTCAGCTTCTCTCTGCGCAGTCCGGACTCTGCCCTGCCTTTCCCTCACATACACTCCTTCCTAATACACATCTTGAACCCCAGCTCCATCTCAGCATCTGCTCCCAGAGAACCCAACTGGCGACAGATGGCCCACATCACCCGTCATTTCACGGCCAGCTCACATTCTCCGGGTCTCTCTTGACTGATAAGGCCCAGCTTGAACGGATCCTGCTCTACCCTTCCTAGCACTTGCTACCTTAGCAGTTCATTGCGAGCAGCGTTTCCTCTTATGTGTATATAACTCATGAGTGTCACTGTTCCTTATCGATGTGAAGCCACGTCCTAAGGTCAGGGCTCATCTCACTCTTTCTCCTTCTGTCCACGGCAGGTGGTACAATACTTCACAGGAAGAACTACTTAATATTTACTGAATGGAAAGTAATACATCTTAGATAATTCATTTTTCCCCCTCCACTTATCTGTAAGTCATTTTTAAGGTAATTTGGTTAATCTTAAATTTGAAAAGTAAGTTCCTATGCATATTTCTCCATATATATATAATTTGAGTAATGCAATGCACTTCTCTGGAAGTGCTATAAAGGAAAACATTTAGAGTTTAGAAGCATCGTTACATTCTCGGTTCAAGATCTATGTATCAACCGAGGTGTAATTTTTCAAATGCCACATCCAGGGGTAAGATGAATTAACAATTAACGTGAAATCAGCACTGGATAATGTAGTAAAAGAAAGCCTAAACAAAGCACTAGCAAACACATTAATATCTCTAAATTATATCTGACAGAATCAATTCTGTTTGGTTATGATGTAGCAAGTTAAATTTCAGGCTTTATTTGAAATAAAGTACAATTTAAATTACTAGCAAAGGTACTGCAGATAGCTGTTATCATAAAAAATAAAGGTGCATTTAACTCACAAGTAACAAACCACCTCCTCAGAAGATGGGATGGTCTTCTAATTATTTCTAATAGAAACAAGTGGCATTTTTCCTTTTATTTTTCTATGGAAACCTGGGAAGATTAGGGGACATCTTTATTTAGATGTTTGATTCTTACTCAGCTCCTCTGAAGCTTTCAGTTAAATCTAGAAATTGTGATGCAAGTTGGCAGAATGTAGATTTAAACTTAAAAAAAATAAAAGTTTGCAATAACATAAATGTGTGTTCCCAGAAATGAAAACCCTACTTTAACTTCCTACATGTGTCCTTCTGTTGATTAGAACAGAGCTGTGCTCCAGCTGTTAGTTTCTTTTATTCTTTTCAGAGTTGAAAGACACACATGCTCTGTCCTTGAAACTCTTAATAACTCTGCCTCTGATTGCCTGTTTTTGAGGAAATATTAAGTTTTGTTTCTGTTTTCTTTAAACTGTTGCTCTTTTTCTCTATTGCTACTTAGAGTAGTACGATATTTCTATCAAAGTTTCCTCCTTTTAAGAGCAGTAAACTAGTATATAATTTTAATCCTTTGGATACCACTTTGTTGCATGGTAAAACTGATTTTTGTCTGAAATATATAGGTTGCAGATAGCCTACGTGTTCATGTCTTTCTATATAGTACTTTAAGGCAAGATAAGCTTAAAAACGTGCTTAATGGGATCAATGATTAGCTGATGGCCTTTCTTATGGGAGAGTTGCACTTGTATTGGCAATCACTTATGGACAGAGAAAATAAAGCTTGGATTGGAGTCTGAAAACTATGATGAAAGCCCACCTCAGACCATCTTTTGAGCATAGAGAAGGAAAATTTCTTTGTCCTCCCTTGACACTTTGGCTTTGGGAAAGGAGCAGGGGTCTAAAACAGGCTAAAAGGATAAATAAACATATTTGATAGATTAGTTTACGGAAGAGACTCTCAAAAGATGGATACTCCTTGTTATCTGCACAAACAATATACCATGTTTTCTAAAACACTTTACCAGAACTGTTGTAGTCCAAGGGAAGAGGAATTTCCCCTGAGATAACAGCACACACTCTGAAAGTAATCCCAGGTATGAGGATTAGAAAGATAACTTGAAGCTTCATTTCTTTTATCTTATCACATCTTTGCTCCCTCATAGGAGTATAAGTGATAAGTTCTGTTTCAAAGAACACCGCATTGGAGCTGTACAAACTGAAGCAAAAATTTTTCCCAACTTGTTATGGGTGAGAGGGAAGGAAAGACTGTCTGTCCCTTACTGACTCTCGGAAAGTTTATATAACGCATGTGACTGAAACGTCCCATCTTCAGGTCTGTGCTTAAACCTGGAGAGGGCAAATCATAGCAAATTTGAAGTGGGCACATTCAACGCTTTAGCACCGAGAAAGATAGTACAATTTAACCACAACAAGAATTTTTCAATACAGAAGACTTCTGGCATTGGGGTACGAGAGAGAGAGTGGCCGAAAGGGCACATCTCATCCTCCCTGCTTTGCATCCCCTTCTTAGGAAGAAGAGGACTTACGTGTCACCAGTGGGTTCTGAGGTTTGCATCAGAAGGTGCTGAAACCAGAGCTTCGGGTCTGGCGTGGGGAGCTGGGGAGACCCTGAACCTCGCACTTCTCTTTGGGAAAAGGGATGCTGACTCTTTAGTTGGTTTTGCTTCCCTTTAATTTTTGGTGCTCAAATAAAGTAATACACCTAAAGTAATTTATTAATGTGGTCTAAAAAGCAAAGTTAATATATGATGATATAGTAGAGTGATGCATGAACCGCATGACGAATAACAATAAGAAGAACTTTGGTGATGAAAAAGAATACATATGTGTCTAACTGAATCACTCTGCTGTACAGAAATTAACACAACATTGTAAATCAGCTATACTTCAGTAAAATATTTTTAAAAAGAAGAATTTTGGTGAACATAACTTGACATAAGTCAACTACTTTTAAAGGGATCAAGTTTAATACATTAAAAACGTGGTACAGTATAACATTATTAATTTAGACGACACACATCTTAATATTTGTGATCGCTGTATCAGATCTAGGTTGAAATAAATGCGTTCACTATCCGTGAGGAAAAGGCTTAAAAAACTGAACAAGATATGTGTAAAAGGAACAGAAATTTCAGAGGCCAAGGACTAGGGAAACGTGATGTAATTCCATTAAACAGAGATCGGAAATGGGACATATTTATTTTGGACACCAGCTGGAACATTTAATTACTAAGTCACCAAAAGGACCTTATTCTATGATGACCTTACTTATAAAGCAGTTTCATGGCACTCAAGGACGTTATTACAACAGGGCTCACAACACATCGCTCATATCCATTTCCTTTAATAATCTATTAGGGACCTGAATAGAGTGAAAAAGCAGCATTTCTTTTAAACTCCTCTATAATTCAGATGTTATCAGTGTGGGCTAAACCTGTGGTCAATTAAATCTGAAGTAGTGCAGTCTTTACGTTCCTTGAATCTAGTGGACTTGAAAGCAAATACTATTTTATGATATGTTAATAACACAAGGAATTTTACTAGCAATATTTAGTGGAACATAGAGACACCTAAGCTCTAGCTATTTGCACAGCAGCAGAATGGATCTCAGAACGGTCCCAACCATAACTCTTAGTCAAACACATTAGCACAGTCCATTTACACGGGAGAATTCTCAGTAGAGACCTGGAAATATGCTTTAAAGTCACAATCAGAATGTTACTCCAAATGTCCTTGTGTGTATAAATACCAAGCCTGGACTGTGAATCAGAAACCGTAACAGGTGGCTCTAATTTGCTGCAATTTGAAAATCATCTAATTTGTAGCTGAACCAAAGTTTTGCTTCTCCCCCAATCCTGAGAACCGATTCAAAATAAATGAAACCTTATATTTTTCCCCCCAGAAATGACTGAACCATACATTTTAAAACATCAAAATATTCTCAGAGCCCGAGATGGCCTCAGTATTTTATTTAACTTAGAACTCTGAGAGACAAACACTAGTGCCAAAAGGGACCATGTGGCCCAATTAGATTGCAGGTTATCAGTGGAACAATTCTTATCAATACAAAGTACAAGTAAAACCCATAGAGGTAAAGGGGAATTTTTTCCTTGCATCTGTAGTCTATGGATATACTCATTCCAAATAAGCCTATTCTATTTTGCTTCCTAGTTTCTTTTCCCTTCTGTAACTTCATACAATCAGAATGCAAGATCATTTTCTACTACCTGGATGATTATTTTATTAAGATCAAGTTCTCTTTTGTACAGAATGTGCGTGGTGTTATGCGTAATTAAGCACTTGATGAATGCGACTCTTATACAATAAGATTATTATATCTTCAAACATTTAATCAGTTTTGCCCTAAATTATAGCTTATTATCAATATCCCACTTAGCCTCTGATAATCTGCTATCATGTTGATAGATGCTCTGATATAAAGATTTTTATGAGTGTTGATCAGTATATAGAATTGAAGTAACTATATTATGGCTTAATTTAAATGTTCTCATAGATACAGCCATTTGGTTCAGTTCTGATATGAGTTCAAACTGGAAAAGCTTTGAGAATATAATATTTAAAGAAGAACAGCACACTTCATGAATTTAAACATCAAATTGTATTGTATCAAGGGTTGTTTTAAATATTAAGTAGTACAATGTGGGAAACATGCACTGCATTCTCAAAATCTTAGGAGAACAAGATTTCTGTCTAAAATGTTAACATAAATGCATTTTCATTGAACATTATATTTTGGGGAGAAGAGTGTCATCTTGTAAGATCAGCATTATATTGCATTTAAGGAAAAAACTTAGAGATTGGTTGAATCTTATCTTAAGCTTCTCTTTTCATCTTTCATTACATACTTTCCTTATTAAAAAAAAAGCCTTTTAACTCCCTTGTGAGGTGTTGATAGAACTTTAAAAATGAGAGTCAATTTCTGCTTAATTCAGAGGCACAGAGAGGGTAGGGCATGGTGAGGAAGCCAGCTTCAAAAGGAAACAAAGCATGAAAGAAAGTCACCTTGTTCGCTGGCAGAGCAGTGTGTTTGCCTCAGGGATCGAAGTTTTATTGAATATTCCTGGTTTAAATGGTCACCATGAACTATGCCATCATTACCTACCTGCAGGTCCTAGATGAATCTATGTACCTACACAGATAGATGACAGGATTGCTGGAATTGCTTTATCTTAGCTCAAAATAAGCTAAGATACGATAAGAGAAATATGCAGTTTTGCTGATTCAAATATCAATTTGGAAACTCTGGCCTTAAAGGGGTGAGGGAGAAACAGAGGACCTTGAGTAATGGATATATTCCTGCCTGCTTTATTAGTTCTGTGTATTCCCATTGTATAATGGGGGATCAAAACATGTCTGGTGAATTTTCTTAAAAAAGTACAAGAAGAAGAAATGCAGACACTTATCTTCGAGGCTTAATTTAGTGTTCAGATTACACACAAACTACAACTCTATTTTATACATCAATTGGACAAATAATTAAACAATGTTGTTAATATACTACGCTTGGAGAATTTTATAACTTATTTCCTATATAACCTTCTTGTTGTTCAAAACTTTCCAGGATGGTGAGCTAAAGAATCATTCCTATAATGTTCTAAGAAAGGAAACTTGGAGTTACATATTATAATAATTGCCCCTCTTTGGGTACCTTTAATTGTATAATTTACCAAGTCATGCAGAATTGTTTCTATGTAGTTCATATGTGGTGCAGTCTGTTTCTACCAAGGTTACTCAAGAGGGGTATCCTCTCTCTCCTGTATCCCTGCCATGGTCTCCTTGTTTGACCTCTGTTAATTCTCATTGTCTCCTCCCTCTTTTCACCAAACCCTACCTTACCAAAGGTGATTCTACATTTTGAACATAGTCTGAATGCTGAAGATACAGCAATTAAAAACCCCTTCCTTTAAAGAAGGATTGGAGACAGACGGAGAGAAAGGAGCAGAGAGAGAGAAATTGAGCAGGCAAAAAGGAAACCGTAATTTAAATGCTGCTACCACAGGGCTAATCAAAGTTGCGTAGAGCCTATAGGAAGGGCAACTATGCTTTGAGGATTTCTTAGAAATAATAATTAAGCGAAGATTTTAACAACAGGATGGTTTTAGCAAGATTTTCCCTCTTTGGCAATATGTAGTTATGGATAGAAAAGCTTCTCTAGGCAAGGCAAGGCTCAGATGTGAGAGAAAAAAACTACAAATAGAACTACCATATGATCCAGCAATCCCACTCCTGGGCATATACCCAGAGAAAACCATAATTCAAAAAGACACATGCACCCCAACGTTCATTGCAGCACTATTTACAATAGCCAGGACATGGAAGCAACCTAAGTGTCCATCAACAGAGGAATGGGTAAAGAAGATGTGGTACATATATACAAGGGAATACTCCTCAGCCATGAAAAGGAATGAAATAGTGCCACTTGCAGAGACATGAACAGACCTAGAGACTGTCATAGAGAGTGAAGTAAGTCAGAAAGAGAAAAACAAATATCATACAATATTGCTTATACGTGGAATCTAGAAAAATGGTACAGATGAACTCACTCGCAAAGCAGAAATAGACACACAGATGTAGAGAACAAACTTATGGATACCAAGGGGGGAAGGGGAGGGTGGGATGAACTGGGAGGTTGGGATTGACATATATACACTACAATGTATAAAATAGATAACTAATGATAACCTACTGTATAGCACAGGGAACTCTACTCAACGCTCTGTGGTGACCTAAATGGGAAGGAAATCTAAAAAAGAGGGGATATATGTATACATATAAATGATTCACTTTGCTGTACAGCAGAAACTAACACAACAATGTAAAGCAACTATACTCCAATTAAAAAAAAAAAGAAACAAATAACCAATGGAGACAGGGCTCCTTAGAGAAAGTAATTTTCAACTTGAAACCTGGAAATCATTATCGTTTTACTTTGATTCCATCTTCAAGCCTTCACTGCATGTGAAGATGGAATCTGAGGAAAGTGGGAAGCTCTGGTAGGCTCCATTCTTTGAAAGAGTTATTTCCAATGATTTTCTCATCTTAGTTTTTTTTTTTTTTAATTCACTTATCTATTTCTTCATTTATGGCTACGTTGGGTCTTCGTTGCTACGCGTGGGCTTTCTCTAGTAGCAGCGAGCGGGGGCTACCCTTCGTTGCAGTGCGCGAGCTTCTCATTGCGGTGGCTTCTCTTGTTGTGGAGCACGGGCTCTAGGCACACGGGCTTCAGTAGTTGTGGCACGCGGGCTCAGTAGTTGTGGCTCGTGGGCTCTAGAGTGCAGGCTCAGTAGTTGTGGCACACGGGCTCAGTTGCTCCACAGCATGTGGGATCTTCCTACACCAGGGCTTGAACCCGTGTCCCCTGCACTGGCATGGAGATTCTTAACCACCACACCACCAGGAAAGTCCCTCTCATCTTAGTTTGAAAGCTGGAAACTACAGGCCAGAGCTGTGACTGGAGCACACACAGCAGGTGCTGGACAAACTATGTTAAATCAGGGAAAGAATAAATATTCTATTCTTGGTGAAGCACTATTTAAACCAAATTGCATAGAGGTGAAGAACAATAAACATGGATTTTTATCCAATTATGGTAAATTGTTCTTGAAAATTCAATCTATATCATTCACACCTGTATTTTGTCAAAAAGTGTTCTATCTTGTACCTACTACTCACAGAATAATTGTAATAGGATAAATACAGATTGTTCCTCCATATTGGAAGCTCCCCTGTAAGTTTTCTGATCTTCATTCACTTTTTTGCCCAAAGAATTTGTGAGCCTTTGCAGACATCTGTTAAAACAAAGAGTTGTCCCCGTGGTTGATGGTTCTTTGATATACGGTTGGGATTTTTGGAGAAAGGACACAGAAGTCTTTGTCAGAATCATGTATTAATATACATGCTATTATCTAAAGGTTTGATGTAAACTGGATTTTATGCTTCTTTGCACTTTTAAAACATTAAAGAAAGAAAAAACTCCCTGGGTCAAAATTTAATAATAGATGTCATTAATTTTTGTTTTAATCCTCTAATTCAGTCTGTTAATATGACAAAAGCCAATAGTTCTCTGATATTTTAGTGACTTTTTTTGGTGAAGATTTTATTTGTCATTTTCATCATGTAATTGAGACAGCAACAACCTAACTAGTCACTAAATTCCAAAACTTATTATAATTGTTGACATGGTTGTATTTCTTACTTTAAACCAATATATTCAATGAAAAAAATTCAATGAGGTAAGAACATACAAATGTATAAAATCAACATGACAGTAACTTAGAATTATATAACACAATTTCTGCCTCGAAAAACAAATATTACATTGAAAAATTTTTAAATATTTGAGAATTTCCTAAGAGAGTTACAAAATATTCTCACATGAATATATCTAAAATGTTCTTTTAAAAAAATTACTTCCACTAATTTGCTCCATTATATCAGCAGCAAAACATTAATTTTTCAAATTAGATTAAAATCTTTTAAAAGAAGACTACAGGACAACACCACTTACTACTCAACACAGTTGCTTAAGCAATTTAAAAAGTGCAAGTTAACGATTCTGTTCACAAGATTTTACAGATCATTCCCCGTTTTGCAAAAAATTACTACTCATACAAATAACTTTTTTTTTTTTTTGCGGTACGCGGGCCTCTCACTGCCGTGGCCTCTCCCGTTGCGGAGCACAGGCTCCGGACGCGCAGGCTCAGCGGCCATGGCTCACGGGCCCAGCCGCTCCGCGGCATGTGGGATCTTCCCGGACCGGGGCACGAACCCGTGTCCCCTGCATCGGCAGGCGGAATCTCAACCACTGCACCACCAGGGAAGCCCCATACAAATAACTTTAATGTTCATACTGTCAAGTATTATATTTTCCATTTAGTGCTTTTATATACAATTTCCTTTTCCCAAGACTAAATATATATACTTTTCATATATATATATATATATATATATACACACACACATATATATATATAATTTAAATAAGTAAACTTTCACCTTTGTCATAAAGCTCTTCCAAACAGACCAGAGGAAAGCTACCAGGTTATCTCTTTCACTGTGTTCTCTTCTTGAAGAATTACAGCCCTAGTCTCTTCATTTGCTTGTGTTTGCACTTGTTCTGTCATCCTATAAAGCACACCTAAACTTGTTATCATCCTTCCATATTTTAGTCTAATGCGGCTCTACTGCAGTGTGTATATATTGTGAACTTCTCTACAGGTCTTCCTGTTTGAAATGACGTATTCATAAGAGATGAGGGTGGATGACTATGGCTTAATAGACAGTGGCCCAGGAGACCAAATCTCCCTCCTTTTTTAATGACATCACCAGAAAACAATCACAGGCAATACGCCCATGCATTCTATATTGTTTTTGATTCATCCTTACTTTCTTAGTGTGCTACTGGGCAAACCTGCTTATTCTAGAGAGAAGGGACATGGGCTCTCTGGAGGAAAAAAAACAAACGAACAGTGGACCATCTGATACTATTTAGTTTAATGATGAAAAGAGTAATGGATGAGTTAAGGGACATTAAAGGGGCACTTTCATGCCTTAGAATCTGTTTAGACTGAATCTTTTCAATAGTCTCGACTGCCACTAAAAAAATTATGTGAGAAAGAAGGATTCTTTTCAACTTCATCACACATTCTAATAAAAATTTATAACTTTTGCAGGTTTTTAGACATTTAATCTTGAGCAGAGTGCCTTTTTCCTATAGGAATTCAATATTGGTTGAACTACACTAAATAGTGCACACACAAAGTCTGCTCATAGCAAGCTTCATTCAAGTTCCTAAATTCTAAAGTGAGTATTCTCCATTAACATTTTTGCTTGGATTTCTTCTGGGAGACACATGAAATCATACTTTTTTAAGATTATAATGTTATATATATTATGTATCACATACATGAATGAAAACTCTTTTTTCATATTTAAGTCCTTGAGTTTATTTTTTCCTTTAAATCTTTAAAATAACCTGTTCAGCAAAATGATTTTGTAGTTTTAGCCATCTGAGGGTCAATAATTGGGGGTTAAGTCATATGACACAAAATACGTTAACAGAGTAGTTCGCTGAAGTGAGTCTATTGTAGTAACAATACTTTAAGAGAAGTAGACACAATCAAACTTACAGATAAATGAATTATGCACTAGTTTCACTGTCTGATATCAAACTGAGCTAGAAAATAAAGTTTTTCCTTCTCTTTTCACCAGTTAAAATAAGCAAAATTATATTTTAAAATCTATTAAACACTAAGAATTTTTCATATAGTGGGAAAAGGTTTAAAGTACTCCAACTGCTCAAAGTAATGCTTTTAATTTGAAAATATAAAAAAAAGTAAATACATTCTTGATAAATATAAAAAATATTAATAGTTCTTCCAAGGAGTATGCATTTTGGGATTCTTTTCCCACAAAAATGTATGTGGAGACCAGTACATTTCAGATAAGTTAAAAATCGAACAGGGACTTCCCTGGTAGTCCGGCAATCAAGACTCTGCGCTCCCAGTGCAGGGGGCCTGGGTTCGATCCCTGGTCAGGGAGCTTGATCCCGCAGGCCAGGAAGAAAAGAGCCCGCAGGCCGCGACTAGGACCCGGCTCAGTCAAACAAATAAATATTTTTAAAATAAATTAATTAAATAAAAATCAAACAATTCCAGATAAATTGAGCTTTCCTAGAAAACTTCTACCAGTAATGAGGAAAGGTAAATGCTATATCAATTTAACGTATATGCCACATGGATACAATTCAGACAAAATAACAGCACGGTTTGAGTGACATCACAGAGATGAGGGTTAATGCATGAAAGCCAGCCATGGCTTATCCCACAAAACAGACGGGATAACAGATCATTTCATGAAGATCTCCTACAAAGTACAACCTATAAATGGTCACTAGTTTCCCCACACTCCTTCCCACCCTCCCTATCCCACCCCTCCAGGCCGTCACAGAGCACCGAGCTCATCTCCCTGTGCTATGCGGCTGCTTCCCACTAGCTATCTGTTTTACATCTGGTGGTGTATATATGTCCCTGCCACTCTCTTGCTTCGTCCCAGTTACCGGGTGCTGCAGACTTTAAAAACAAACAAATAAAAATGAAAACCTGAGTGTCCTGAAGACAGATGATTTCTGGATCCCAGGGAAGTGCACTGTGGATCATCACTGCACGAATGAATAAATGCATGAAGGAAGGATTCATTTAGCTACTTGTATTTATCATTTGGACATTTAAAAAATAGTGGATAAATGCTATTAAGTAAACTAACAGAAAGTACACAAAATACCATGTATTTAACATGCACTAGGTACTTTAGAAGTCTCTTCTTGTTTAGTCATCAGGGCAACCCCCTCAGTGTCAACATTATCATCCTCGTTTTTCAGATAAAGAAACTGAGGATATGCGATGTTATTGGGATATACACAGATAATAAATGGAAAAACCATATTTTCCTCAGTATTGTTCTCTCTTCCCTATCTGCTGGTCTGCCATTACATCCTGAACCATTCGAGGAAAGAAAGTATTGATATTTCTCTTGTAACAAGGAAACACCTGGCATGATATGCACTTGACAAAGTTTAGTTCATCAATTACCATCTGACACTTAGCAAGGTCATCTTAAGTGAATAGATTTAATCATTTTATTATTATTTTCTTCTCTTTTTTCTCATTTCTTCTTTGGCCCAAGGGGTTCTTTGACAGTTTTATTACAACATTTACTGCTTTCCTCTCTAGCTGCTTTTGTCAAACTCAAATGGAGAAGAGTCAGGAGCTTGCCTTGTTATGTAGGAACTTAGAAAAATTATTTAACAAGCTGTGGGTATTGCAACACTAGACAAAACGTCTTCTGAGCCCTGGTCCGGTGGTCTTTTCATAATATTACGTTACTTTTCACGTCGTGTCCCAAACTTCACATCGTGTTCACAGAGTAGGCACTGAAATGTCATAAAGATACAGACACAGAAACAGCACACTGAATGAAGTAAATTACATTTTATGGTAATGGGCTGGGTCTAGAAACTTTAGAACAACACACAAATTCTAATGCTACATGTGTCTGTGAAAGAATAATATAGAATAGTGCTGGTCCTTGTTTCACTGGGGTTAGAGCGGGCCCCTTTTCGCCCCATAATTTCCCTAATTAGTCTCCACTGTGTTCTCCCTCGGAGTCTGCAGGCCAAGACAGTATCTGCTTTATTGCCATGGGAAGCAAGCTTGCTCTTACTGAGCTTTATTAGATGCTCCATTCTCTCATTTAGAATCCTATTAAGTTTCCCCTTGGCATTTTCTAAATCAATTAGTTTTAGCCTTACCCCCCTTAATGTGCTCCTTTTGGAGGCTCCTAATTTGAGTCCCTAACTCTGGTATTTGTAGTTGCCTTTCCCTTTTCTTTTGGGCAAAGATTTCAATCAATTTTCCCTGCAATACTGCTTTGCTAGCGTCCCACAGAGGCCTATCTGTGACCTCACCATTATCACCGTCTGCTAAATATTCAGCCCATATGTCTTTGAGCTTTTCCCTAAACTACTGCTGCCGAAGGAAGTAATTATTACTTTACCATCTTAGCACTCCCTTGTCACTTTTCAAGGGAAATAATTCCACACCCAAATGAATCATTGCAGGGTCCGAAACTAGAATCCTCGCAATAGAATAGCAACTTTGCCCTCAGTCTCTAGCGGGAATAAGAAAAAAAAAAAAAAACGTCTGAGAAAGGAAGAAGAGTTTATAGAACAAAATGTGACTTGTGGTCATGAGCATATGCTTATTTGTTGAAAATCAATAGAGATGGTTAGCAGATTGTACAGTTACAAAGAATTAGAGGGCAATTAAATTTTAGCACCATGAAGAACATGAGAATTCTCTATAACTGTCAGGGAACTGTTTCAGTAATTTATTCTGTAGTTCAGGCATTTGTTTTTATAAACACACATAAATAAAATGCATAGTAAGCTCTTAATTCACTTAAAATAAATTGAAAAAAGACTGGAAGGAAATATATAAAATATCATTTCTAATCTTATTTTTAAGAATGGATAATTATGGATCATTTTAATTTTCAAGTTAATACTTTTCCAAATACTCAACAGCAATCATATTTATCATTAGAAGGAAATTAAAAAAAAAATAGGGGCTTCCTTGGTATCGCAGTGGTTAAGAATCCGCCTGCCAATGCAGGGCACATGAGTTCGAGCCCTGGTCCGGGAAGATCCCACATGCCACAGAGCAACTAAGCCCATGCGCCACAACTACTGAGCCTGTGCTCTAGAGCCCGCGAGCCACAACTACTGAGCCCACACGCCACAACTACTGAAGCCCGTGCGCCTAGAGTCTGTGCTCTGCAACAAGAGAAGCCACCGCAATGAGAAGCCCACGCACTGCAACGAAGAGGAGCCCCCGCTCACCGCAGCTAGAGAAAGCCCGCGCGCAGCAACCAAGACCCAACACAGCCAAAAATAAATAAACAAATTTATAAAAACAAAAAACAAACACATTAATACCTATGGACTGTGATCTGTGTAATTTGTGTTCTCTGAGATTCACAGACTAAAACTGTGATTATCTTACAGGACTAAGAAAATTGAGTTCCATTGCTTTGCAACTGTATATACTATGTTTCCAGTGAATGTACTATTCTAGAAATATGCATTACCTATTTCTGTTAAAATAATGTATTTTTCCCCCAAATAAGCTTATATGGTTTTAAGTAAATAAACTGAGATACATATATGGCACTACCAGCTAGTGTCACAGAACCGGAAAAATAAATTCTAGAAAAGATCGCATAAAGAAAAACACACAAACATAAAATCAGTGATGAGCCAGACCACAAGAATGCAATTGTTACTTTCTAAATAATTTTCAATAAGGCATGTAAAAGCTAAAGAAAAGTATTCGTTATTCAGTAATTCATTAAATACTAGATACCATGTTTTTGTAGGAATATGACATTTACGACATATCAGTAGTTTGCAGGAAACACCATGCAATGTTCTGTGTTCCAGTATTTCAGTTGTCACTACAAACTTCACTTGGTATTGATGGGGAGGTCCACTGCAGTCACCATCCCCCTAGAGCACACTTAACATAACAAGAAAGCATCCAATAAAACCTTAACTAAACACATTTCTTTTCAAATTGTTTGGGAAGTTGAATCATAAACCCCGCACTAAAGGTGGCCCAGAGTGGCACTGGGAATGTTAAGTGCCGTAATTGCCGCTATGCCTGTGTTGTTTCCAAGTGTTCTGTTCACTAAGGACGCTTCTCCTCACACTTAAATTCTCCTATTACCATTTTATCAGCATCCTACAAGTCTTCTACATAGAGAAGTTTGAAATCCAAAAATGATTTTGCTGTAGAGGGGTCACAGATACTGAGAACACAATTAAATTAAAGATAACATTTTAAAGATCAAAATTGGGCAGTGGCATGAAGCTACTTTATCTGCATGTAGCTTCTTCCTTTGGATTCTAATGCTAGTTGTTTGGGCCACAATCATTTTTAAATTTTTATTTTTCTGGTGACATTTACTTTTCAATTTATTGCATTTTACGAAAGCAGTGTCCAAGACAGATAGAAAATTTACAAGAAAATGTTCCTTCAACAAAATAGTTTGAGAAACACTGTCCTAGGCCATAAAAGACGTATCCACAAATGTCAAAGTTTAAATTTCACACAGACTACGTTGAATGACTACAACTCATTTAAGAAATAAATCAATAATTTAAAAAAATCAAAATAAACAATCAAGGACAGACTCATGGGTCTAGGGGAGAATCACAAAGGCACTGAGGAATCACTTACAACTGATCAATAACAAATCAAAACTCGTGGGATCTAGATTAAGGCAGTGCGTGGAAAGAAATGTGCAGTGCTAAATGGTTAACTGGAAAAAAAAAGGAAGCTGAAAATTAAATAAACTAAGTATCCAAAACTGGGGGCTCAAAAATGACAATAAAATAAGTCTAAAGGAAGTAGGAAGGAATATTGTGATATGAGCAGAATTAATAAAAAGGAAATAAAAATTAAATAAATGACCCAATAATCCAAAGCTTGGTTTGTTAAAAAGTTTCATAAACTTGACAAACCTAATCCAAAACCCAATATATACATATATAAAGCTGGCTTTCTTTGAGACACAGAATATTTTGGGGTTTTTCTTTTTTCAGAGGAATAATAGTTATTACTAATTTTCTCTTATTAGTTATATTTGTTAGTCCCTATCTATATTCCTATTGTCTGCAGGAGTGAAAGACATTTGCAAAAGAAACTACCAATTTCACTAGTCCTCTGAATGCAGTGAGATACTGCCTTATTCTGCAGCTAGTCAGTAGGTGGGAGTAGCTAGCAAGGGGAGATGAAGGCTTGCCCCAGGGCCTCAAGAACAGGAAAAGAAAGCTAGGGCTTGTGCCAGAGGGAGGTATTGTGTTTTCAGTAGGACAAAGACACACGGAAAAAGAAACAATCAAGTTATTTGGTGGCAGAGGGGAGGGACAAATATATTTCCAGTTTATTATTTTTTTTATTTTTTTATTTTTTTCCAGTTTATTTTTTAAGGAAATGAATAGGTGAGTCTGCACGAGCCATTTGGTTTACAAGAGAAGGCCTTCTGAGCACAGCCCGGATGGCTAAGAGGACAAATTTGTTCCGAAAAATGAAGCAGAAGAATATCGAGTTTCCAAATGCAGCTCTGGAGAGAGGGGTCATGGACCTGGGAAGAGGGAGAGGTAGAAGAGTTGAGGAAGATTTAGGGTTGGATTCAAGAAGGAATCATCACATCGCTGGGTCACTGGGATGAGGGGTTGACTGGCAGAATACCGTCAATGGGAGAACTCCGACATGAAACACAAATTTTAAGCAGTTCCCTGTATTTTGATTTGCTGCAATATCTTTCCACAGTACCAGAACATCTGGAAGTGTCTTGTCTTAGTCATCTTCTGAACAAGGGAACAGAGGCAGTGTGCAGGGTTGGATAAAGTAAGATGAAGGGGGGGAAAGGAGGCCCTGGGTTCTCCGCTCTGTGTGAAACGGGATGCTTGGACATTTTTATTCAAATCTTAAGAGACAGAGAGACCTAGGAGGATGCAAGAAGTCTGAGAACCACCATAGCAACGCGGATTTGAATTACAGGGCCTTGAGGTACAGGAGATGATACCTAAGGCAGAACAGCAACTCAACATGTTTTTAGACGGTAAATAACTAAAGAAATAAGAAACATACTGTGACAGGACAGGAAATCCATTAAGTTATTAACATAAACTATCTGCTCTTAAATTCCTGGTCTTACCTCTAAAAACTTTACTCTTATTTATAAGGACTAACTGACACCAAAACCAGGATGCCATCTTCAGTAACTTTACCCCCTCCCCACAATACATTCTTCCAGCTGAGCTCAGCAGGAGCTTAAATCTACATCCTATTTTCCTAGACACTCTGCTGAACCGCTTTTCTCGTAAATAATCCTTGTGCAGTGGCTCAGATCCCAAACATTTTCCACCACAAACTCTTCAGTCCTTTTGATTTGGGGGCAGATGGCTGTGTTCAGTTTAGAGAAGTAGGGACAATGAATTGTCACCAGACGTGAAAGCCCACCGGAGCCCAAGTGACCGGCAGTATTATCTTGCATTGACTGGACTCACAGTAAATATGAACATCCACAGTTCAGCTAACACATCATCTTTTTTGTTTTTTTAATAAATTTATTTATTTTATTTATTTTTGGCTGAGTTGAGTCTTCGTTGCTGCGTGGGGGCTTTTCTCTAGTTGCAGTGAGTGGGGGCTTCTCTTGTTGCAGAGCATGGGCTCTAGGCACATGGGCTCAGTAGTTGTGGCTCGCGGGCTCTAGAGCGCAGGCTCAGTAGCTGTGGCTCGCGGGCTCTACAGCACAGGCTCAAAAGTTGTGGCACACGGGCTTAGCCGCTCCGCGGCCTGTGGGATCTTCCCGGTCCAGGGTTCGAACCCGTGTCCCCTGCACTGGCAGGCTGATTCTTAACCACTGCACCACCAGGGAAGCCCAAACACATTGTCTTTTGATATATTAGCCTTCAGACTTTAAACGGACCTATCATCTCTCTCATAGAGTTCACTGATCCTGTACAAGGATACAGGTACAACTAGGGTGGGCAAGAATATGTGGCCATATTGTCTACGATAAAAATCCTTCAATAAGGAGTTAGGCAAAACTGGTTTAATATACATTTTGTATTTTATCTACCTAGGGTATTCCCAGTAAAAGGAATAATTTTTATCAATAGCATTTATCATTTGTTACGTATACTTTCCCATTTTGTGCTTTCATGTATATTATTGGCTGCCTCCAAACTGCCTGTTTCTCTCGTATCTAAAATACGTAAGCATGAAACTCTACGATAGCCATCCATAGACTTACGTGTTCTATCTGATCCTTTTATTAGTATCAGTATTATTATACATTAACTGGAACACAGAACCACACCTTCTATTTTCCACAAAGGCTAGACCCTGTAGCCGTGGGAGTCTTACACATAGTAAATTCATAACAATAATTTTTTGAACCAAGGACCTCTTTTTGAATTCAAAAATGGGAGGTAGTATAATCCTTTCTACCATGTCCAGCGATTCAAAAGTGGTACAACTTCTCTGTCTCCCACACTTTACCCTGTCTGATTTCTGCTTTCCACGCTGGAGAGGGAGATGGGAGAGTTAGGGAAGAGTATTCCTCGCTTCCAGCGTTACAGTCCTCTTTCTTTTCCCTTCCAAGCAATTGATACAGAAAATGACAAAGAAGAGAGAAAATTCACAATTATACATACAAGTCAAATAAGCACAATCCTCCCCTTCTCCCCTTTCCACTATTTAGCACATTAACAGTAAGACGGACTACAGAAGGGACCCTAGGGGCTCCCACACAGAGTTTTCCCCCTCTACCCTGCCCCGTGAGAGTTATTCAATGCACGTTTCTACAGCTATGATCCCTGGTTACGAGAAAAAGGCTCCTGCAAATATCCATTCTCATGCAAAAACATAAGCAGATTTCAATCACTGCACAGAGTGTTTTACACCTTTATTAAAAATATTACAAAGCACGAGAAACAAATGCTCTGGAGAATGAGAGGAGGAAGAAAGAATCCTAGCTTTTTTTTTTTTTTTGAATCCTAGCTTTTGAAAATAATTATCACTCTATAAAAATTAAAAATCAGTGCTATTGTAACAAGGATGTTTGTTATGCTGTAATATGCACATCGAATGCTGTATCTGAAAAGGGTTCAAGAACCAATCACAGGGGTCATCCTGACACGTGCTCCAGAATGCCCTTGATGGACGGCATCTCTCCCTAGTGCGTTAGGTACAGAGGCGCAATCACTGAAGCAAAGTTTATCGTGGTCACATCTATCAGCTGTTCAAATAACCAGGCCTTATCCAATCCTGTGTCAGCCTGGTGGACTTCGCTAGTTAAACATCACATCCTTCCAGTGCATTAAAAAATGTCAGTCTCCTATCTGGCCACCTGACCAAGAGAATGAGGTTTTGAGGCAGAGCATTTGATGTGACTGGGAATAACAAAATATTTATCTGCATTCTTCTTACTGAGGAAATAATGCAAGTTCATAAAATCAGGATGATCAGATCTCCTATTGTCAACTAAGAATGGATGGGGAATTTTTTAAAGATAATTTGAAGACTGAAAGCATGACTACCTTAAATGGCAAGGCTTCCAACAAGACCGGACGCTCAGGCCTTACACACGTAATAAACAAGCATTCATGTTGACTCAGAACTCTGCTGAAGACATCCAGGTAAGATTTTATTGAATTTGTGTTTCATTAGTTGTGAGACACAAAAAGCTGCCAGCTAGGACTTGTACAACTTCACCTCCTGTAGGACGATTCAGTCCCAAGACCTGAGCAAGTGTTTACTGTGGAATTTACCTGTCTCCACCCCAATACTTCACAGCAAATATGTGCTGGGTTGCTCATGTGGCATTATTTATTAAAAGTTCAAATCTTATATAATTTAGCTCTAGCAAACCTTTCTCAAGTAGATGTTTTTTATTATTCCTGTTTCACTGATGAGGAAATTGAGACATATTTAAGTAATTTGCTTGAGAGTAAACAACAAGGAAATATCAGAGCTAGGATTTAAACCTAGATATTATGACACCAAAATTGCTTTTCTCCGAAAAGCGTTTTAAGTACTTACGCAATCCTCAAGCTTATTCTGGCCATAATTTTAATCTTTTACTTAACAAAGAACTGAAGTCTGTTTCTTATAGGCTTTGAGAGTACTTGCGCAACGTGTTCTCCTGCATGTAGCAGATGAATCTTTTTAGAATATCCGAAGAATCATTATAGGACCAAATATCCATCATCATGTGTGCTTTTTTATATACCCTAGCGGAAGACAGAGCATTTCATTACAGGGATTCCTGCTTCCCTACTCATTCTCCTCTTTAAGAATGGCTTCCCACTAAACTCATCATCTGAGACTGACACTAGAGGGTGAAGATTACGGTCTACCAGGATTGGTCCTTTTCATGCTTCTCTCATCATTATGATGTAGTTCAACCTTAACTAATACTTATTAAGATGCTTTATGACATTTTGGCCTTATGCTGGATATTGTAGATTCAAGAATTCACGTTTAACACCTAGGACAGATCAACAGAGCTTGTATGTAAAGTATTCATTATCTAGTAAACCATCTTGAAAAGCTACTAATTTTCATCACACCTATGGGGGCCAAAGCCAAATGTTTTCTCCCTTAGCTGAACCCCCTATAGTCATGGTGGAAAAAATTGGAGAAAATTCCATTTCTTGGTACATGCCTGCATATACAAAGATTCCACAAAAAAATACTGCAGAAATCACATAACATCAAAACACTCGACTGCTGTAAGAACTATGGGATGGGGCTGACCTATATCTAAAGGAAGAATGAAGCAGAGAACAGAGCACCTGGGAAAGCTGACTGTGCTCAGATGTCAGTGGGAGCTCTGTGGGGTGTAGAACAAGATGAGAACTCACTGCAGCTGCACCAATAATGTGGATCATCACACAGCACGCTGAGGAATGTTTTGTTAATGCTACCACTTTACCTTATCCTGGCTACAGGTATTTTTTGACAAATATAATGGAAGTATATGTGACAAAAAAGTGCTGATTTTGTAAGAAAAGACTTGTGAAGAAAGAAAAATAACAGGATCTATGTTTACAGATAAAAGAGACAGTGAAAACTGGTTTTTAATGTAAACACAGAATATAGAGAGATGACTGAAGGCATTATGATCATGGATTTGCTTAGCCACAGTCGATGAAAAAGAAAATATACACATGTTGAGCATTTATGTATTGAACGCTTACTATATGGGTCTTATGGTGCTGATGAACCTAGTGGCAGGGCAGGAACAAAGACACAGACATAGAGAGTGGACTTGAGGATGGGGGGCAGCGGGGAAGCTGGGGCGGTCAGAGTAGCATGGACGTATATACACTACCAAACGTAAAACAGATAGCTCGTGGGAAGCAGCCGCATGGCACAGGGAGCTGGAATAGGGAGGGTGGGAGGGAGGCTCAAGAGGGAGGGGATATGGGGGCATATGGCTGACTCACTTTGTTGTACAACAGAACCTAACACAGTATTATGAAGCAATTATACTCCAAAAAAGATGGATTAGAAAAAGAAACTACATTCAAAGACAGTTTATTAATATAAATCCTCAAATGTAATGATTTTATTTTTATGAAGAATATTTCTGAAGGAAGTATTGTTGAGCATTTATATTATAAACTGGATCTTACAAGGAATAAAGGGGGAAATTTTCCAATGACAAAAGATTTTGACTATACACAGCATCAGAAACTCAATGTAATTTTTTTCTTATAGAGAAAATATGTCAACTCACCTGGAAATATGACCAGATTCATATCAGACAAAGCCAGTATCCTCACACTACAGATTACCTTAGAAATCGATGCATGGCCACCGTGACACTGACGTTTGCTTCTTCCGTATCGGATTCTGAGTGTTATTTTAAAATATGAACTGAATCTTCAAGAAGTCAGACATTTATAAACTGGAATGAACTGGCTATACTATCTTATTTATTTCTTCAATAAATATTTGCTTTTTGTTGGATCTGTTAGCTTTTAATAAAACTGATCTCACCTAATTGTATTTACAAATTCAACAAGAGCTAACAAAGGGGGTTTTATTTCCATTATAAGTTAGCCAAAAATAAAATCTGTGAATCAAGATCTAGACAGTTCTGTCACCAAGGTTTGTTACTTCAAATGAAAGGAGAAAATGAAAAATATACCATTTTGATTTCTCAGATAATAATAATTACTTCAATGATAATAATAATAGCCAACATTTATCACGGTTTACCACAAGCCAATGACCAGTTAGAAGAATGGGATTCCCATGGTTTGTTCAGACTAATCATTTCAGGTGGAAGTGCTATTAGAAAATGAACCACCCTGTTACTGTTTCCATTATACTCATATTACCAATGAGAGAACTGAAGTTTTGCGAATGAGGTCACCTGCTATAAAGGTGGAAGCCAGGCTTTAAAGTCATGGCAGCTCCCCACGTCACAGAAGAGTTCAGCATATCAATTACTGCTAAGTTTACATAGTTATGACATATAGTCTTACTCTTTATAAGTTATTACAATTTATTGTCCTTCCTTTCACTCTGTTAATCCTGAACAGGATCAAATTGAAGGGACTGAACACTAACATATATTATTTGGTATAAAACTTATTGAACCTTCTATATTATATTCAGTTACACCCTAAGCTTCAAGGAGTGATGAGTTGTTTCCATAGTCAAGTACAAAAGCCTTAATTCATAAAACATTTTCCTAGTTGAGGAAAATGAATGGCATGAGGACAATAAAAAAGTAAAAGTTACATCTGAAGTGAAGTGCAAGAGAATTAGAGACAATATATCCTAGCAAGCTGCATAAAAAACAGTGTGTGAGGGTGAAGTACTTGAAGACAGAATGAGAGGGAGGGAGAGAACAGTAAATTAAAGTGGTAATTAGGCTAATGACTTTTATAAAACCCACTATGTTGTAAAATACTCATTCTTTCAACCATAAACTCCAGAAACACGGTCCCTTTATAGCAATGGTTTGAGAAGACAGCTAGAGTGCTTCCATGAGGGATGTATTTAAAGTTTTTATATGTCTGTATAGGCAAATACATCAACAGAAACCTGGAAATATAACACTCACCATCATTGTCTGTGACATGTATTTCACTTTCCTTTCTAGCTTTGAAGAACACAGATGCTTAGTGCTCTATATGTGTGTGTGTGTGTGTCTGCGAGAGAGACAGCACGTGCGCAAAGCAATGACTGAAGTTACACAGCAGAGACTTTAAATATTATAAAGTGACTGTACCACTCTTACAGAGATAGTCTTATAATACTTCTAATATTGTCTGGCTAATGAGAACCCTCCACCACAGATTTCTCTGTCAATACTTTTTTATTATTTTTACCCTACCTCCCTAATCCAATCAAAACCTCCCTTCAGCTACCACCAGCCATCACTTAGAAAGAATCTGATAAATTTAACTGTACAAAAGAACTTAGGCAGGTGCTGATATCTTCAAATAGTGACGAGCGAGGGTTCTAATGGAAGATAACGTGTGAGATGATAATTCTCTAACAGAGGAATGCGAGGTACAAGGAAAAATCTGAGGTCCGTTGACCCACAAAATCAAGGAATATTGACTGATTCCCATCTGGAATGAGTCTAACCCTAGTTGATGTATTTTCAAGCTATTTTATCATGCTGAAAATTTCGAATAACAAAAATATCTTGACAGTTCCATGGTATATAAGATTATTAATGTGAAGCCATTTCGAACTCCTTTTTAGAAAGTAAACACTTGTTTCAAAACCCCACACCTGAATTACGGTATACATACATATTTTATATATATTTATAAAATGTGTACAACTTACAAATATATTGACAATCCCCAGTGGCTTAATATAATGCCAGCATTTACATATGAAATGTTTTAATACATTAAAAAATGCTGTAAATGAAGGACTCCAACGAAAAGATAACACACAACCTTTATACTTACATTTGAAGAGCTATAGTAACTATTGTTTCTAGCTGAAGAGGTTCAACTGCAGGGTCAGTATCTGGCAGAAGCCATCATATTCTTGCAAGTAAAAGCAACTAGAGAGCTGTGAAATCCACCTGGCTGAAGGCCAGTAGCTGGGGTGTGGTATATCACCATTGGAGCTGGAACTGCAGGTGAGAGTGGCTGACCAATATATACAGTGTTTGTATAGGTATCACTGAAAACAGAAGTCTCCTCAGTGATGCCTGCAGTAATTGATAACCTTTACACTCTGGACTGTATTGATTAAACCCTTCAGGAGACACCAAATTATTACAATGGGACTTTCTGGGTCTGTGATGCCCGCACAAAGCATTATGTCCATATGCATGTTTTCAGTGATGTCTGCCGTAACTGATAACCTTTATACCACCCTCACATTGGTCAAGGCATTCAAGCCACATCAAACCATTACAAAGTGTATTTCTGGATCAATGACTACACAAAGCGTTATGTACAGTATCACATTCTTTTTCTCAGTAATGTCTGAAGATATATTGCATACTAGTGAGGAACAGTGTTTAGAAAATCAAACAATGTGCTTCTTTGAGGGATGCGTTTATTTTATTTGTGCTAAATGGAAACTTTTCGTAATGAACAACTTATCAGAACACACAAAGCGTTGAACAGCGGCATTACTGACTGGGTTAGGCTTTGCTTGAACTACTTGGTTGAACTGTAATGACCAAGCTGCCTACTGGGGATTCGATTTTTAATGACTTAATTTAATGTGCTGTCCATTCAAATGTCACCTTGTGAAGTGACAACTTATCAGCTTTCAGCTTTAGTGGGCGCCCGAGCACAGACAAGCATCACCTGAAACACAGCCCCCTCGGCAAGCCTGAATCCTACGGGCTTAGATTTGTAAGTAAGGTAACTTCTCCCCCAACGCAGTTTCATTTCCAAGTTGGAGACTCCATTCTGGGGATGAACAAGGAAGTAAAAAAATAAACGCAGCACACCTCGTACCTCCCCCCGCCACCCACCTTTTTTTTTAACCAACAGCCCTGAAAGACCCTGGTATAAATCAGTGGACCACTGGTACCCATTCAAACTGGATCACTGGGGTGGATGCTAAAACTGCAAGCCAGGTGGCATACTGAGAGCCTGAGTTCCAACATGGTGGGTGTGCTTACAGCAGGGAAATCAGAAAACGGTACAAATCAGAGCTACCCCCAGAGCCGGCTGTTAAACATGTAGCAGCACACCAAGCCCTACAAGGGATCAGCGTTAAGTTCAGCAAATGCTCTTAAATGCTTTCTGTGATTGTGATGGATTGAACTGTATCCCCCATTCATATGCTAAAGCCCTCACTCCCAGTGCAACTATATTTGGAGATAGGGCCTTTAAAATGGTAATTAAGGTTAAATGAGGTCATAAGGCTGGGGCCCTAATCCGCTATATCTAGTGACCTTATATGGAGAGGGAGTGACACCACAAATTTGAGTGCCCAGAGGAAAGGCCATGTGAGGACACAGGGCGAAGATGGCCTTCTGCAAGGCCAAGAGAGAGGCCTCAGGAAAAGCCAAACTAGCCAACACCTTGATCTTGGACTTCCAGACTCCAGAACTGTGAGACAATAAATTTCTGTTGTTTAAGTCACTCAGCCTGCGGTATTTTGTTACGGCAGCCCTAGCAAACTAATATAGCGATCAAAGCGTTAGAGTGTGAAAAACACCAAGATGCATAACATACAGCTTGTGACCTGAAAGAGCTAGTCACCTTGTTTTGCCAGAGACATTTGTGGAAGTTATAACGTGTACGTGTGCAAGTGTGTATGTGTGGCCCAAAGGACTAAAGCATTTGACTGGAGGGAGAGGAAACTCTGGTTGGAAGAGGAGGCAACTGAGCTGGGTCTTAAACAGAATTCTGACGGGTGACAATAAAAGGGAAGCCCAGGGCTTCCTTGGTGGCGCAGTGGTTGGGAGTCCGCCTGCCGATGCAGGGGACGCGGGTTCGTGTCCCGGTCCGGGAAGATCCCACGTGCCGTGGAGCAGCTGGGCCCGTGAGCCATGGCCGCTGAGCCTGCGTGTCCGGAGCCTGTGCTCCACAACGGGAGAGGCCACAACAGCGAGAGGCCCGCGTACCACCAAAACAAAAACAAAAACAACAAAAAAAAGGGAAGCCCGTAAAGTCAAAGGCAGAGAGACAAGAAAAACAAAACATTTTAAAACATTGTTGGTAATGTACTTTTGTCATAGCTTGGGCTGCAAGGTATAACGAGCACTGCACACAAGACGTTTTAAGATTCATCGGTGAGCTAGAAAGGACCGCTGGACAAGGGCACTGGTTTAAACATGAAAAGAGAGATGGAGGCCACACCTGAGGTCAGGAAACCAGCAGAGCCCAGAGCTGAGGACAGATTCTGGAGCTGAACCACCTGTGTTCAGAGCATCGCTCAGAAGTAGTGAGTACAGGAAGAGTGCTTAGATTCATTCCTGGCATGTGCTAAGTGCTATGTAGTCATTAAAATGAGGGCAGACAAACAAAAAGTTTTAATGAACACGGTAGGGATACGGGTTTGAGAGACGATGATCGTATTAGTCAGCTGGGGCTGCTGTAACAAAGCACTGAAGACAGAATGGCTTAAACACAGAGATGTATTGGCTCACACTTCTGGAGGCTGGAATTTCTAGATCAAGGGAGAGGCAGGGCTGGTTTCTTGAGGCCCCTCTCCCTGGCTTGCCGTCGCCCATCTTCTCCCCGTGTCCTCACCTGGTCTTCCTTCTGTACCAAATTTGTGTTCAAACTTCTTTATAAGGAGAGCAGTTACCTTGAATTAGGGCCCACTGTAATGGCCTTGTTTTAACTTGACTGTCTCTGAATTCCGTCTCATTCTAAGGTATTAGAAGTTAGTACTCCAATGTTTGAATTTTTAGAGGACACAACTTAGCCCATAACGATGATAAACAGAAAATTAGAAAATGGTGTAACCACTGGTATGCTGTAGTGACTGTGAGAAGAAGAAAGAAAATAAATGATGCTTCCAACACGGGGGTCTATGGACACGACTGGGGTCCACTGGCATGACGATCTACAAGAGCGCAAACACTTTCCCCATCAGGTCATCTTGAAAGAGTGAAAAGCACACACTTTAGGATCAAACAGATTCAGATTAAATCCCAACCCTGCTCTAAGACCTGGAGCATCATCTCTCTAAACCTCAGCAAACACGTCTACGAATAACAAATTATAAATATTCGCTTTGTAGTACTGCCAGGAGGATTAAGTCAGAGAAATTCTGTAAGAGGGTGCAGAATATTACTGAGCACAGAATAAAAGCTGGAGGATTTTTTCTTCATCATGATTCTTGCTGTTATTACAATGTTATGGGGCAGCAGGGAGATAAGTAAGCATGCCCTCACCCCCAAGGTCTACCTCAACATTAGAACTCTCCCATGAAATGCTATCTTTTGCGATGTTGTGTTTATAGGAAAGTGTATTTACACATAACCTTACCCAGCCCCTAGCAGTCATCTGACTAAGGAAGGGTGTGGCATCAATAAAAAGAAGTATATAATGAAAAGATGACGAAATTTACTTTAAACAATTTTGTTCTAAGACTGACCATGTTTACAATGACAATTCTTCCTCTCAAAATTAAATTGAAAGTCAATGTTTACATTTTAATTTTGTTTCAGTCCACTTTCAAACCCCATATGATACACATGACTTGAATGATCTCAGTCTCATTTCAAAAATAAAGAGAAGAAGGTGATCGTGATTTGTCTCAAGGAAATGAAAGCACTATAACGAACAGTTTAGAATTTGATACTCTGCTTAGTGGACCATGAAATGCAAAGTAATTAATTTAGAGCTTACGTATTACCACTGGAGCTGAATTCAGAGTGGAGATCGTATTTCATAGCTGAATGTCTGGTGCAGGCAGCAACCCTCTCTACACGGCCTCTAGTTAGTATTATGCTACGGAGATACTGCGTTACAGAGCCCAATACAGTGATGATTCTATCAAGAATTGTATAATTCGGTCTTTACATCCACGGAGATGAAGGGAATACGCTGTACGAGACCTTTCCTTCTCCCTCTTCATAGAGTAGCCGTCTTACGTAACTTATAAAGTATCTAAAATTTCAATGTATCACATGGCATTTGCAATAGTTTTATTTTAAATTTAGGGGAAAGTGGCTACACTTAATTGACACACTTAAATGGTATGATACCCTGATTTTAATCATCTTTTAAAAAATGTTCTTAATGACAAAATGTATGCTCCTGCTTTCTTAAATAGAGTGCGTCAATACTCATCTCATTTTCCTGGATGCCTTAGAGTTTTCATTATTTACTGGTACATTTCCCACCCTAATGCAGGCTTAAGGACAAATTCAGGACTAGCGGGCTGTGCAGAGGGGACCGGCTTGCCCCCCCACCCGCCTCCAAAGTGTCTTAGAGTTCCTTACTTTAGTGAATCCACATGCCTGGATTTTTCTTGACTTTGGTTTTTCACTTGTCTATACTGGGCTGTCAGCTCTCTTTCATTCTTCCTTGTGTCCGCTCATCTGATTTATTTATTTTTTATCATGCTCAGAGGAGGGAGGTAATCCTCAAACACAGCACTGCCTATAACAGCACTCACCTTGGGCAAGTCACTCTCCGGAAATCCGGGGAGGGGGCAGTGTGGTAGAGGAGGACAGATGGAGGGACGCATGGCACATGAAGATCACCTGGCTTGCAGAGGTGCATTTGCAGTGACTGCCCAAGACGCTCCTCATTAGTGACAGCTATCTGCCTGCATTCATGAAATTGCCAGAGATTTTCAAAACAGCACTGTGTTTTGAATTTATATGACCAAGAATGATACACCTGAAGAGTATCACGGCCCTCCACTCAAGGCAAGGAATAATGCCCGTTGTGTGTGTTCATTTAGTCCATGAGGAGAGGCATGAGATGGAAAGATAATTTCATGAGCTATTAAACATTATCACAACTACCACAAAGCCCTTTAGTTCAAGATATGAGACTATGAGTCACTAAATTATGTTTTATTCATAGGCATTGCATATCCCCTAAAGAGTCTCAAATCTGGGCTTCCCTGGTGGCGCAGTGGTTGAGAGTCCGCCTGCCAATGCAGGGGACACGGGTTCGTGCCCCGGTCTGCGAGGATCCCACATGCCGCGGAGCGGCGGGGCCCGTGAGCCGTGGCCCAGCAAAAAAAAGAGAAAAAAAAGAGTCTCAAATCTGTGAGGAAGAATACTTTTGAAGATTGCTTAATGATTTACTTGTGCATTTGCTGACAATGAAAATCCACTCCAGCTGAAAAAAGTCAAAACAAAATAAAATTTTTTCCAGCCATAAAACCCAAGAATGAACTTATCATAAACAAAGGACTATGTGTTACTTGTTTGGATGGAACAGGGGACAAAGGAAATTTACTATCCTGCCCTCTTTAGATCAATGAACCTCGATAACTATTTTGATAATTAATCTGAGTACCATTTATGTAGCATGGTAAGAAATCAGTTCTGCTCCCCGAAAACTTGCCTTTTACAAACGTAGATTCCTGGGCTTTGCCTCAGAACTACTAGACCAATCTTTTGAGAATTCTGCATTTTAAACTAGTTTTCCCTGCGATTCTTACGCATATAAAATTTGAGAAGTTCAGCTTTAAGCCTGGCCTTGTGATCTCAGATTTTATTTGTGTTAAATCATTAGAGTATAAAGGAATGCACCCATACAGGGTGCCCCAGACCTTACATGGATTCTTCGATGCAACCAATGTTAAATAAGCAATATCTCTTCCTAGTTATTCATTATAGAGGAGAAGGGAGCATGTGTCTGTGTGTTATCAACTCATTTAATCAATACCTATCAATTTATTTATTATCTCTTTGTTAGGGAATGAAGCAGTATGCCATTATGTGTTGGGAATAAAACAGTGAGCAAAAGGAGACCTTGTTTTGCTCTCATAAAACATATAATAAAAACATATTATTTCTCTGATGCTGTAAAAAACATGAACGCACACACACAGGTTTTCATTTAGCGAATTAAATTTTAGCTAGTCAGAGCATATGACAGTGGAAAGACCACGCCATCAGTGAGGATGGGTTCATTCTGACACTGCACCAGGTTCCTGCAGCCAAGCCTGCAGGTGGAATGTCTGCCTCCGTTACTAAAACTCTTCAGTAAGTATGGGAGGTGAGGTTTGGGTTTGTAGTTCTGGCTGTAAAAAATTTCCTTTATCCCCAGAAAAGAATTCAGTCCACATTTGGACACCTTGGCATGGGATTAGCAACTTTAGAAAGCTGTAACAATTTAATCCCCAAAGGATTTTTCATACCAATATAATGGTTGGATTATCCTGAGGAAATAACTAGAAGGTTCCAGATAGAACTATACCCAATGGGGCTTTTTCAATCTCAGTGTATTAGCAATGGCTAATAGTTATCTGTTCATATTTGGAAAGTCCTCCTTTTTCTTCACCTTCTCTCCCAAAATACACACACACAGACACACAGACACACAGACACACAGACACACACACACACACACACACACACACACACACACAGGAGAGGTCTCGGACATGGCAGCAGTCAATATATTTTAAAACTTACATAATAAAACTAAATATTGAGCACAAAATTTATAGAAAACCACTTGTTTAGACTGCATATGATCTCTAGATCTTTACAAAAAGCTGGCAATGAAAAGTGTTTTCACACCTACTTCATAGATGAAGAAACGCAGAGAGACTGAATAACTTGTCCAAGGTCAGACATCTGGACAGGAGTTGCTCTGGGCTTTGTCTTGCCAACAGCCTAAGCACTTTCATTACATCATCCACAGCAAGGGAAGCTCTTGGGCACATAGAGGGGCTTGCGATGGAATTCGTACCTTGATGTTTCAGGGTACTCTCTTCCCCTGCTCTGATTTTCACATGTTCGTGAAACAGACAACAAAACTTAAGGGGCCTGAGTGAAGTAATGTAAACCTCACCTCCAACATCACATCTCCTTTTTATCGTGTGCTTATTGAGGGCAGGGAGGAATGAATGCCGTCTCCCCACACTTTGTATCTGGCACGGTGCTTTCCTGCCGCACCCTGAGGCGTGATTCTTACTCCATATGTGAAAACCGTTGTTGCCAGTTCCCTCCTGTTGCAAGTTCTGTGATTTCTATTAAGTGTCCCAGCAAGTTAGGGACATCTATTTTTATGGCAGCCTACCAGCCTTTGATGGAAGATTCCGGAACAAAAATCTTATCATCTGTGTTCAATTGGTTCATCCAGGGTTGAGCACCCCCTAACTCTTTAAAAATATCATTGTCAACCCCTTCCTCTTTCCATTGTGCTCACAGACAACATTCATCTCCACATATTCCTTTTCAACAACAACCCTCAGGCAGAACTCAGAAGTCTTTTTAGCTATCAGCAGTCAGATGGTCCTTTACTTCCAAAAATAAAAATAAAAAAAAAATGATTCACACAGGGTACTTTTTAAAGGCTGTCTTTGGCTATTTAATCACACGTGTTTCTTCATCCTTTAATTGGAGGCCTTGCTTTGAGCCCACAAACCCTCCTCTTCATGCCACAGGCGTTCTGTTGCTACACTAAGTTCTGTCTTCCACACTTATTTATCCTTCTGAAGACTTTTTAAATTATGCTCCCCGCTTGGATTCCATATGTTCTAACTCCTTCCCTAATCTCCAGTTCTGTGTTACGTCCTCTTTCTTGTATTCTTTTTTCTCAGACTTTGTTTCCGGCCACGCCGGGTCTGTTATTTTCTTTCTCTTTAATCATCTCCTCCATTAATTTCCCAACCTTCACCACCCCACCACCTTCCTCTTGTCTTCTACAGATTTCAGAGAAACCTACTTCTTCTGAAGTAAGTATTCCCTGATTCCTTTCAAATGTTTAAATTTTTCTTCCTTGCTGTTTTCATACCTAAACTGCATTCACCTCAAGCCTCATCACATCCCCTCCCCCTGTGGTCCATCACCATCACTCGCCATGCATCGTCTGAAGCCCCTATCAGGGCGTTCCCTTATCTTCATCCCCGGAGACATTGCCGCCTTCATAATGGGAGGTGTTACTGCTTTCTGATTTCTCCTCTCCCTTTTATTTTATTTTATTATTATTATTATTTTGCGGTATGCGGGCCTCTCACTGTTGTGGCCTCTCCCGTTGTGGAGCACAGGCTCCGGACGCGCAGGCTCAGCGGCCATGGCTCACGGGCCCAGCCGCTCCGCGGCATGTGGGATCTTCCCGGACCGGGGCACGAACCCGTTCCCGAACCCGTGTCCCCTGTATCGGCAGGCGGACTCTCAACCACTGCGCCACCAGGGAAGCCCTCCCTTTTATTTTAAATTGTTGAATCTATCCCAGCTGTGCCTGCCTCACTTTTATTACGATATGTGTTCAACCAGTTTGCACAGGTATGAGTCTTTTCATTACAAAGGTTACTGATGATTCTCTTTTTTTCAGGAAGCAATGCCGTGCCCTTGTTCTCCGTAACTAAAGTAACGTTCCTTGCTACATGTTCATGTATTTCAATGGATTGTGGAATCACACACACAGCGTGGAGGACTCCTACGCCAGCCAAATCCGTTCTTTGACTAGCAGCGGTAATCCTCATTCTGACTTGCCAGTTTTATTTTAATTTTATGTGACACTATGTAAAATCCTAAACTCACTTTCTGATTTTAGCTGAAAGTGTTTAAATAGAAAAAAAACCATTACAAACAAGATCACTAAATTTTCCACGTTTGCTTCAATGCTGAGAAAAAGAAATATCTTTGTCCTTGACTTGCTAAACAGAATGACACAGTTCTCTTTATACTTCGAGATTTTTTTTCTCTTGTTGTCACCTCTAAAGTCAACTTTATCTCTCCATTGCTTTGAAGCTACTTGTTTTATGGGATTTGAATTAAAGACAACATATCCTCCTAGGTCAATTCTAATTAAATTAATGATCAGGGTCCCTTCCAAGACCAGCCTGTTACAAAGCCAATTGTTGTCCTTTCTGAAGGAGGAAGACACACACACACACACACACACACACACACACACACACACACACACACAGAAGAACTTTTTAAATTCAAACACCTCTTTTTTTAAAATTAATTAATTTTTTGGCTGCTTTTGGTCTTCATTGCTGCACCTGGGCTTTCTCTATTTGCAGCGAGCGGGGGCTACTCTTCATTGCGGTGTGCAGGCTTCTCATTGCGGTGGCCGCTCTTGTTGCAGAGCATGGGCTCCAGGTGTGTGGGCTTCAGTAGTTGTGGCTCACGGGCTTCAGTAGTTGTGGCTCACGGGCTCAGTAGTTGTGGCTTGCGGGCTCTAGAGCACAGGCTCAGTAGTTGTGGACACGGGCTTAGTTGCTCCATGGCATGTGGCATCTTCCCGGACCAGGGCTCGAACCCGTGTTCCCTGCCTTGGCAGGCAGATTCTTAACCACTGCACCACCAGGGAAGTCCCCAAACACCTCTTGATATATTCTTAGAGTAACAGCCTACTAAGGCAATATGCTCAAATATACAGATTATTAATATGCTCAGATATACAGATTATATACAGATTATCTAGTTGAATTTCCTCCTTCTCCCATTCATCTCACACATGAAAAAAAATCTTTCTTTTGAAATGATTTTAGAACATTCCTCTTGTCTTTATGAAACCTTAAAAAGAAAATCAAATAAACAAATCAACTTTCTTTCCTTTTCCATTTCCTGTTCTCTGTTTTTCTTTCTTTCTCTAACACGTTTTTTTTCATGGTCTTTTAAATAAATTCCTCCAAAATTCTCACTGACAAATCAGAACTACAGAGAGGAGAAGAAAATACTGGGTCTGTTACGTCCAAATTCTGCACTTCTACTTTTTCTGCTGCCGTTCTGACAGCCCCTTGCCCTTCCGTACTACCCTGCCCTACACGTCCACAAGCCCTGGTCCACTGGCCTGACTTGCTACGTGATCTCCTATCCCAGGTCAAGTGCTCAGCCCACAGGATCTATACTGGATTCTTCGCACCATATCCCAGCCATTCCTAAGTGAGAGAAAGGGAACAGTATTCATGTAGAGGCTCTTTTGTACGTCTGTATGCCAGATGTTCACTTTTGCTTGTTTCCTTTAATCCTTCAAGTTCAGATTAATCTAGAGTAGACTCAAGTATCAAGAAAATCTGCTTTCACACACACAGCATTTCTATGACGTTAGTGAAGAGCATATACTATTACTCCTCTTTTCATAATTAAAGACTTGCAAACAAAGAAACCAAATAATCCGATGAAGTTCCTCAAGAACATCAGTGAGAACGCACGATGGGATGCTCGTCCTCTGACAGGTCCACAGCTCTAGACCCGTAACACCACCGGACGTGCTCACGGCCCTACTGTCTGCCCTATGCGGTGGTTTTATAAGTTACTAAATCACACGTACAGTCCTCTGGTGTGTATGTGAGGGTGTGCGTGTGTTCAGGGAGAACTGAGAGAATGGCAGGGTAAGTCTACTTGATTTTACTGACTTTTGGCAAATTCTCAGGGAGTAAATCAAAATCCTCTTTCGAAATAATTAAAAACTACATAGTTTTCCTTCATACGTACAATGGGCTAAAATTCATAAAATTTTTAAAATTGGGAACTAGTAGTTTTAATAATTTGGGGGACTATTTCAACTATTTCCCATGAAATAGATATTAGAAGTTAAATATAGGAACTCAATTGTGTATAATTCAATAAATATAATACAGCTCATATTAATGAAATGCTACCAACAGGCCAGGCAGCATGCCGGGCAGCTTATATGCCCTGCTTCACTTCATCCGTACAACGGCTTTATGAACTAGGTGGCTCTGTTACCCTCATTTGACAGATGAAGAAACTGAGAATAGTAATCGGTATAAACCTGAACAGTGTCTTATAGTAAATAACAGGTAGGGCTGCAATTCAAACCCAGAAGTCTGGCTACTCTTAACCATCAATGCTACATCACGTTACAGATATGTGTATATTGCTACCATATATAAAATGTGTTACTGCAAAGCTTCCTCAGATATTAGAAATATTTTCTGTAATGAGATCCCAAAGTGACTTTTGTGTATATTCATTTATTTTTTGGTGTTTTGTTTTTGTTCTTTATTATTACATTTTTCTATATATGATACATAGATATTCAAAAGTGTGACTCTGCCTAGGGGGCAGTTCTGACACAAAAAACTATGCTCTTAAAGGAAAAGCACTTTTTACATTTGAATTTCAGCGTCTAATATTAATATGACTACTGTCTGTTGGTTTGAATCAGTGTGTATTATTTGTGCAACTATAATCTATAGCAAGATGTAATTAAGCCGCAGAAAAATAACACGGTAATACCTTGCAAGATCATCAGGTAATACCTTGTTTTGATTCCCTGAGGAACTAATATCAGTTCAGTCTTTTTAAATGGGGGAAACTGATAAACATTTGCTATTAACAAAAACGACATACAGAAAAGACAGAAAAAGGAGGCAAACACAGAAATAAGTAAATATCTAAAAGAATTATGTTCAAAAAGAAGCAGAAAATCAGATTTAAAGATAGTAAGAATTAAAAGGCACAAGACTTTCTTAAAAAGACATCATAGTAAAAATGAGAGATTACAAATATTTCATTTTGTAGTCCATGTTGAAAAAATTAGATTTAGCAAATATTTTGGAATGTGTCAGTGCAGATGAATAAAATGTTGCATTTTAGAGGTTTAATTGTTTTTAATGTCTGAGCAATATCTAACAAAAGCATGTTTATTAATAAAAGCAATTATGCATGTATTTAAACATGCATGTCGAACATGTGTTTTGTGTGAAGCAACATACAAAATAAACTACATTATTGTTGTTTAAAAGCTCCTGTACATTTTGGTAAAACACATCTTTTAAAACTACGAAGAAAAAGAGAAAGAGAAGATAGAGCTTTATATACTTAGACCACAAACCACTATAAGCACTATTCACCACCCTACCCTGAAAAGAAACTTTGAGTTACTACAGTTGACTGCCCTAATGTTATTTATCAGAGCAGTTCACTTAATCCTGTATGCTTCCTGGGAACTGCTAATACTGGACTCTTCCTCCTTGAAGGTACTAATGAACAATGAAAGGACTCATTTTATTAAACTTAGCATATAATATGTAATGCATATCAGGAACAGATACACATGTCCTGATTATAAATAAGGGTGTCTGCCAAAAAATGTGTGTATTTCAGCACTGCTATAACCATCAAACCGGGATTTCATAACTTAGACCAGTCTTTCAGAAAAACACTTCCAGACTAAACACATCTAAAAAGCCATAGATACTCTGATAGCATAGATAAGATACGGCTAGTCTAACCCTTAATGAGCAAATTAACCCTGGTCATGTGCAATCAAACTGTATACGGATGAATAAATTCAAATATCTTTATAATGAATGAGAATTTCAAAATATGGGTTATATTGGACCTTTGTAGGAAGACTGTGGTCTACTTTTACCTTCACAGGTATCCTGTTAATATCCAATCAAATGCTCATGATTCCGGAGTGACAAGGAGGCACAGTCAGTAGCAGAGGGTAGATAATGACTTCTTAAAGAGTCAGCCCCTCATCTGACAACATGAAACTCTGTATTTGTGACCGTGACCCTCTGGCAGCCTGGATGAGAAGGGAGTCTATGAATCTGTGATTACTTGTATAGCCCTTTGATTTTAGAAAACAATAGAAAGGGACAGAAAAGTATATTATTAGGATGTAAAACTATGGAAGGAAAAAGAGAGTAGGTATTCTTCAAGTAGGATGTATCACAGTAGTACACATTCAGTTTTTACACAGTAGTGAGTTGAGAGATTTATGCATATTTACAGAATGTTAGGGAAATTTTCTGCTAAAGCAGAATACAATTAAGATCATATAGATTTCCAAGTAAGACAATCTTCTGTATAGAAAACCAGTTCAAGTCAAGGCTTCTGAAGAAACTGCAATCAGCTTCAGTACTTTTAAATGTTACAAGCTATAAATGTGTGTGTGTGTGTGTGTGTGTGTGTGTGTGTGTGTGTGTGTGTGTGTGTGAGAGAAATGGCTGCAATGAACTGTCATCCTGGGTCTGGACAGTTACATGTACTTTGGAGCCAATCCAGAAGCATTAGATGAGCCTTTAACTAACTGAGGTAATTATGCTGATTTCTTTTGGAATGTACTTCTTTGAAGTCATGTTTAGTTTTCCTTCCAACTTTCATGACATGTTTATTGAAATCAAGTATAATTACTCAAGGTTTCCTTTCCGTGCCAACCGACAATTTCTTGGTGGTGTTTTATACTAGTATTTGCTTCTAGATGATGATTATTCAAGAGCTGAGTATTAACAGTTGTCACATGACTGAATATCTGGTTTCCATATTCTTTAACACTATGAATAATAGTTTTTAAACAACTGACAGAATGGCTACACTTAATTTTTGATTACCAAGCTCTAACTTATTTAAAGTAAATGAAAAACATTATAAAGTAATACTGAATGGACTCTCTGTTGACTATATTTAATGGCATCTTGCAGAAAATAACAATCCATCATGTCGTGTGAATCTCTACAGTGAAAGAAGTGCAAGTTTTGCTCTTCGGTTGTAGAGAGTATTCACGTGACAGATCTAACCCTGAATTAATGCAAGGACACTATACTTGGTTTAAACATTTGTATTTATATGAGGCTGTTTTTAAAGGAAAATGTAAGTTTTATAAAAGAAAAGGGTTATGATATTTTGAACGCCTTAACAGTCAGAGAAGGAGGAATCATTTTCTAAATATGAAAATAGTGTTCTTAATTGTTAGGGCTTTTCTTTAGCAACAGTTGCCAGCCCAAGGGCAAGTGCAAGACAGAGCAGACATAAAGAATCTCAGCGCCACTATTTTAATTGCTGGCATTCATAGCATTTAGCAGTCGGAAGTCTCAAAGGAAAACAACTACTTTCATTTCACCTCCTGCAGCCACCCTGTCAGGGGAGAGGTCTGGGCTCAGAAAATGCGGCTCATTAAAATGAAGAATTTTCCCCGACTTTGATATTCACAGTTCACTGGGGACTCACTACCTGTTCACCGCGCCATTTCGTCTGGAAGGAGGTTGCAACACAGCAGACTCTACCTTAATTAAACTTCTTTAATCAAATTCATTAGGTCTCTAACATTTATAAAACATGTTGAATTATGCTACCGATATTCTTAGTATGTATTTTTTAAACTGTCAAGTTTTTTCCTTCCCTTATTTAATTGGTGCACTGAGCAAAATTCAGAACAATACTTTCATCTGCCTCATAAATGTCTTACTGGCATGCAAGGTACATGCTTTTTGTATTTTCTTACAAACAACTACTGCTGCTCTCAGATGCCTGTACCTATTTTCTCAGCCCATACACGTTTAGTTTTACAGTCATTATCTGGGAATGGAGGATTTGTTATTTCAAATTGAATTTTGTAAATAAAAAAGTCTTAATATTCTACTACTTACCTTTATTACCATATTGCAATTAGAGGAGAAAGGTTTAAAACATAGTCATTCTTCTAAAAAAGCTCAACATGGTAACACACAATCACATCAACACACTAATTGAGCAGTAATTGTTTATAATAGAGATATTGACTTCAGACTTGTAAATATTTCTTCTGACTAGCTGGCTTCTGTGGGCAGACTACAGAAGAACCCATTCCTGTGCTTCCTGAGACATCTTTGCTCTCTCTTTAATAGCTGCGAATAACTTTTTTGGCTTTTGGCACAAAAGGGCTTTGTAGCTTCTTCAACATCCCAGCAGAGAAAATGGAATTTCTTGGGCAAAGTTTAGTGATCCCTAAAATTCTTACTCTGTATGTAAATGTCAATTTATAAAATGATAGCCCAAGAATTAGACACTAGTATATTATTTCTTATTTTAGTAAACATTAAATAAGTGCAGGGCAATAAAAATGAGAGAGCAACAGGAAGGTCTTAAATTTGGGGTTGAACAACCTGATAGTACAGGAAACTTATTAATGTTACTAAAAGTACAATTAATGTCTACTGTGCAACTCATAGGCTTATTCTTTGTAGGGAACAAGCTATATAAGAATAACTCATCTTGATGAAGTTATTACATTTGAATTTAATCCACTGCAGATATAGACACAGCATGCCAAGATATGTAAGGTACCAGAAGTGTCCTAGAAAAACTTAAAGAGATCATCACTGAAGGTAAGTACCTGAAGATAAGGTGATAAAAGTACATGGGGGTCAGACTACAAAATGCTTTGAATGCAGAATTAAGGATTTTATATTTTAAGCTATGTAGAGCCACTGGACATTTCTGAGTAACAGATTTGACATAATTTAAATCATTTTTAGGAGCAATAATCAGATTATGATACACAGAATGGATTAGAGCCTGAAAAAATTACAGACAAAGGACATGAACTGGGGAGACGGATCATCTGTTCTGAGTTGACAGGAGACTATATTAAGATCATGATAAAAACAAGGAGTGAAGGTAGAAGATATTTTGAAAGAACACAACCTGTGGAAATGCAGAACTAGATATATGGAGAGCGACAGTAACCTGATGTAAAAATTCGGCAGTCTGACATACCGTACAACTAAGGAGGTCATAAGAGTACGTGAGGGCTTCCCTAGTGGCGCAGTGGTTGAGGGTCCGCCTGCCGATGCAGGGGACACGGGTTCGTGCCCCGGTCCGGGAAGATCCCACATGCCGCGGAGCGGCTGGGCCCGTGAGCCATGGCCGCTGAGCCTGCGCGTCCGGAGCCTGTGCTCCACAGCGGGAGGGGCCACAACAGTGAGAGGCCCGCCTACCGCAAAAGGGTACGTGAGAACGCTAAGGAGAGGAGAGAAAAGGCAAAGAAAGGAATTGAGAATTTAATTCTGGGAATACTCCACATGGTGTAGGTAGGAAGAAGAAACATGTATAATTAAGGAGAGAGAGTTGTCAATAAATTAGGAAGAGAACTAGAAAAGGAAGCATCCTCATTAAAGCCAACAAAGGAAAGAGTTGGAGTAGGAAGGCTCATCGAAGAGTGAAATACGAGCAAGGATGAGAGAAATCAAGGCTGGCGACGGCCAGAGGACTTGGAGATGTGGATGCCGTGGGTGAGGACAAAGCAAGGCTACAAATCCGGGGCACACTGGGCGGTAAAGACACGCGGCCCAGGTTAGGGTTAGCCTGCTGAGAATGGCAGGGTGTGAGAGACAGGGAAAGAGTTATAGAACAAAACGAAGGATTTTTTTTTTTTTAATGAGGAGGGAGATCTAAGTTTATTGGGATAGAAAATGGAAACAGAATGAAGAAGGAGAGACTGAAACTGGTGAAAACGTAAGTGCAGGAGTTAATGGAGGAGAAGTGAGAAGTCATGGGGCACGCCTTATACCACTGATCCTTCCTCTGTATTGGCCACACTCACTGCACACCTGAACAACCATTTTTATCAGTGACCTAGAACTATTTTTGCAGTGACCGTGTTCGTAGTGAATCCACCGGGAGTCACAGTATATTAACATATTATATTGTAAGAGGGGGTAAACCTGAACAGGTGTACCTTTATTGGACTTTTCTCAAGTTTCCTGTAAGTTCAAAGTATCAACCCAAAGAATACATATTTACTAAGGTGCACAGAAGAGCACTCTGATAGTGCTTGTAATGATAAACAATATCCTTTGAACATGTAGTTTTAATCAGAAAACCACAGAGGGAGGAAACATAAAACATTTGTGACACACACTCACAGTCACTTTGAGAACTGTTATCTGCGAACAGCCACTTTAACATGAATGATGTAACTTTGGGCTATTCCTAAAAAAAAAAAAAAAATCCCAGGGGCCATAGCTCCTAAGCATCAGAAGTCTAAAAAGAATGTCCAATTGTTATAAATTATGAAGCTAAATACAGGACATTTTGTTTGTGTCCAGTAGCCAGTGAGGAAGAACTATAACTGGGTCAGATTATGATTCACTTATTTCCCAGGGGATGTTTTTTCCCTAGGTACATGGGAAGGAATAGCTTTGAGATTTTCTGTAACCCTCTCCTTGATCTCAGTGAATTCACAGCTAACCACATTTCTCCTCTCTAACACCTGCAAGTAAAGCCATCCAAATCACTTAAGATCACCCTGGGACTACATTAAAAAAAAAGTCTGCTATCATTTCTTGATCTACAGAATTCAGAATTCTCCTAACCTCTTCTTTGCCTTTTTCATAGCTTTTACTCTTAGATTTCCAATTTTACCAATCCAAACACATTTCAGCTCCAATTTCAGTTGAGTTCCTTGAATTGACAACTATGATTTTGACCTAACATTCCCAGCTGACTTGGGCATGTCTTTAGGTCATAAACTCAAGGTCTACCTTTATCCTTTATAGGACACGACATTAGGTACAAGGTACAAATGGGAAAGTGGAAATGACCAGTTTGGCCCAAGCTACAGTCACCCAACATCTAATAAGAGAAGAGGACCAAACAAATTATAAATCAGGACTTAATTCTCAGATCTGTCCATTTACCTGGCATCATCTGAAATTTGTTTTTCAAGGAGATTGTGAGTCATTTGGTGACAATGTTTTAGTCCAAAAGAAACAAATCCAAATCAAAATATAAGATATAAATATGGGCAGGAGAGCCTGAATAACTAAGTTACTCTTCTGCAACATTTCCACTATTGCAGTAAGAACAACATACATACGTATATACGAGCTACAAGTAGGTAATTTTGGCGATTCTGCATAGGATTAAATGCTCTTTTATTTGTTTTCAAAACTGGCATTGCACAATATAAAAATGAATGTTAAAATTTATGCTAATAATTTAATTTTTTTACTTAGAATGGTATTAAATAAAACATTTTTTTAAACACAACTTCAAATTGTGAGAGGGTCTGTGGAAGAAAACAGAAAGCTTTACATTGTAGTACCTTCAAACATACTCTTTTCTTGCTTTTTGAACAAAGGGTAAAAGTTTTTCACTGTGCCTCCCAAATTTGCAGCAGGCTCTGCTCTACGACATTGGAGGTGAGATCTTCGTGACAAAATTTTTCAAAACTGAAAAGACTGGAGACCTCCATTTCAGGCATAAGGAAACATCAGTGCAAATGACTATAGACGGGAACAAGTCAATTGTGTTTGTGAAACAGAAAGAAAGCCAACATCTCTGTAATAGCAAAGAAAGTGGTCCAAAATGAGGCCAGAGTTGTAGGCTGGGGCCAGATCACATAGGCCTTGAAAGATTTTCTCCTCTCTGTATTGGATAGTTTATTGAAAGTTTAACACAGAGGAGGTGCATGATTGATAAAGATCATAAAAAGATTATCTTGTTACAACAAAATGGACTGAACTATTGCCAAAGGATCCGCTCTAAGTTGTTACAAACACTTAGAAATGATATGTAATATGTAACAACAATACCAATACTTAAAAACGTTGAGAGCTCAGGGTTTGAAATACTTTTGCTTCCACACAGAATAGAGAACAACTCACTGGCACAAGGAAGTGGAGAACAGGGTTGGAGTGACTCAAAGAAACCAAAACCTCCTACACAGATCGTTAAGATGAATCAGAACCCGATTAGTAAGACGGTGGGAGATTTGAACACCATATGCAAACTGGATGCAAGAGACATTTATTAGAATGTATGCCAAAAAGCAAATGCATATTAATTTCAAATGAAAACATGCATAAATATTCTTAAGTGACCCTGACAAAAAGCCAATGAAGTAACAGCATATAGGCCACATAATCTGACAAAACAAACTCAACTAGACAGCTAATATATCCCATAGATTTTCAACTATGAAGCACAATTATAATAATTCACAGATCATATAAAACATGGAAATAATTAACTATTTAGAATCAAATGACTTTGAAGCACTACCCACCAAAATTTGTAATATATCTAAAGTGGGATTAGAGAGAAATGTATGAAATTAGATGTAAGAAAAAAAAAAGCTGGACATTTAAGAGAAAAGCGCTCACTTCAAGAGGTTAGAAAAATGACAAAAGAGGAAGAACAATGAAAGTAAAGTGAAGAAATATTAAGATAGAAGCAAAAATGTAAAATCGAAAATAAATATATCATAAAAGATCGAAGAAACCAAGAATGGATTTTTTTTAAAAAGCTAATAAAATGGACAAACCTCTAACAAGACTGATCAAGAAGTTGCTAATAAAATTTTAATAATAGAAAGTGGGCAAAATTAAAGAAGGAGACAAACAGAAGTATCATAAAAGAACACTCAGAAGAACTTGACATCAATAAATTTGCAAACTTAGAAAACAGAAAAATCTTCAGAAATGCTGTCACAGATTTTATCAAGTCTTCAAGGGACCAATCACTCTTTTGTTGTAGAAACATACTCAGAGAATATCTTTTTATGAGACTAGTTTATTTTTACAGAAAACTTCATTAATGAACATTATAAAAATAAAAATGGTTGCATGAATACACATGCAAAAATGTTAAATACTATATTAAAAACTGGTTTCAACCAAATATAAAAAGTACCACATGCTCAAGTAGGGTCCACACTGCAAATGCAAGGACGAGGTAACATTAGAGAATCGTTCACTGTGATCTACCAAAGTATAAAGCGGGGGAAAAATACGATCATCTCAAAAGTGTGTAGTAGAGCACCTAATGGAATTCAACATCCAGTCACATGTATCTACAAAATACACAAATCAAGCTAGGAATTGTGTTTAATTTTATTAACTCTAAAGGGTTTCCACTAAAATTCTATAAAACATCATTCAAATGATATTTAAATTACTCAGAAGTCCAATTGCTCCATCACGCCTTCCTACTCAACATTACAATGGAAGGTCCAGTCAATAAGACTGGACAAAGAAATATGGGCATAAAAAGTGGACGAAAGAAGAAAGAAGAAGAAATTTCTTCTTCTTTTAAGAAGAAATTTTAAAATATTGTTCAGTGATAATATGATTATTTGCATAGAAGTAGTGAGAATGTATAAATAAGCTAGACAAAGACAAATAAGAATCCTGGATACCAGATACCTTTTAAAAAAACAACAGCATTCCTCTGTAACAGCAATACCAAATTAAATGGTGTTATTTTACTAATCCTAATCAAAACCGCACAAACCTTTAAAGTAACAGGTAATAAATCTAAAAACTGGTATGGCGTTTATATATATAATTACTATAAAATTGTATTGAGAGACCCAAAAGGAGACCTAAATAAATGAGAAAAGAGGCCATGATTACGGATGAAAATATTTGAGAGTAAGACTGTCCACTGCCTACTAATTAATCTATAAAATGAGTTTAAGTTCTCCCCTAACATAGATTTTTTTGTTCTTAAATTTTTATTTTTAATTTAAAAATATATTTTGAGGACTAAGTCCGACAGGAATATATCTGGCTTTGAATGAGAGGAAAACAAATAACAGCTTCAAGCAAGCAAGACCAGAGGCTGACAGTCTAAGTCTGGCGCAACGGCTAGGGGAGGTCATTAAGGCAACTCCTACCGGCTCCATCACCCTGGGTGTGTGGCTTCTATCATGTTTAAGAGCGGCTCCTGTAACTCCAGGCAAGTGGTTGTGTTATACAAAGGAAGAAGCGAGAAAGGGCAAAATAAGACAGATGGGGAAAAAAGCAAACAAACAAACCTTCAATCCTACACTTCATCTACAACTCTGACAAATGGCATCCCAAGAGCAAGAAATTCTGAGAAGAGAAGTTTTTTAGGTTTCCAGTTCTCTATTACAGAGAAATTCAACAGAACGTGAGCTTTGTGAAGGCAAAGATCTTTGTTTTCTTTATAGATGCTTTCCAATTGCTGAGAAAAGCATCAGGAATATAGGAGGCAATCAATAAATGACAAATTCAAGGCAAATGGTCATTCTGAATGAATATGGGTAGCCAGTTGATTGTATCTTCCTAACAGAGCAAAAGGCCAAGAAGAGTCAAGAGAATGGTGGAGAAAAGAATAGTTTGATTGAGATTGGGGTGGGGGATTGCTCTTCGAGATGTAAAGATTTATAACACAGTTATACGTCTTAAAGCAATTAAAAGAGTGCAGTAGTATATTTTATTACGTCAATGGACAAAATAGAGAAACTTAAAACAGACCCACACAAATATGGAAAATTGGCATATGACATGTAGCACTGTAGGCCAGCCAAACGGTGTTTGGACAATTAGCCATTCATGAGGGGAAAGAGTAAAGTAAGATGTTGACCTCACATTGTATATTTTAAAAAATCCACATGTATTAAGAACATCAATGACAAATTTAAAATTTTGAACTTTTAGAATAAAATCTAGAAAAACATCTTTTTTACCTTGAGATGATAAAATTATTAAGTAAGATTAATAAATTATACATCATAAAGGATAATACTGATAAATTCAACTATATTATAATTAAAATTTCTTATTTGAGAAAATACACACAATTAAAAGACAAGTCACAAACTAGAAGAAAACTTGTGACTTCAATACAGTTGACAAAGCAATACTACATATGGTTTATGTACACATACACATGTTATTAGCATACAACGAGATCAATAAGAAGAGCACATATGAAGATCAAAACACAGTGAGGAAACATGAGTATTGAGAATAAAAAGAAATAATAATTTTTTAAAAAGTCAACTTTTTTACATTATTTCATCCTCCACAAAGTAAAGCTACGAGGTTATTATAACAAAATGTTAACACCTCTTAATTCTATGAGGTAGACATGGGGATTTTGTTGCATTATTTTCTGTACCTTCCTATGTGTCAACATATTCCATTTGAATTCATTCTCGTTTCCTACAGAACTGTCCTACCTGCTTTGTTGGGAAGGAATTGTAGGTGGCTGGCTTTGGAAGCAAGGGAATCACCTGGGCTGCTGAGGCAAGAGTACAGAAAGGAAGATGTTGGGGATTTGGTTTGGGGTGGTATTTGTAGAAATGGATCTAGGATATGTTTGGACTTAGAGACTGACTGGCTAATAATCAGAAGGAAGTGTGGCCAAATAAATTTGATAAATGCAAAATAACCCGCAGGTTTTGGTTTGAGGGACTGAGCAATGATAACGCCATTTCAGTGATGAGAAAGGCTGGAGGAGATGCAGGTGTGGGACGAAAACCTGACTGGGGGCGGCGTCTATTTCAGTTATGTTTGCATGCCTGTTAGACATCCTCGTAGAGATACAGTTGGATGTACAGTTTGCAGTTTAAGAGACAGGTCTAGGTTGACCTTGCAAATTGTGCTGTTATCTGCACTGAGATGGTTCCAGTCGAAAGCCTGGATGAAATACCTAGGGAGAGAGTACAGATATGAGGGAAAAGAAAGGGCCCCGGCTCAGTATACTTCAATATTTAGAGGCTGGAAATAGAAAAAGGAGGAGGAATCAGAGGAGGACGAAGAGAGGAAGGGTGGGAACAGAAGAAAGAAGGAAGTAACATCGATACGGAGATACAGGGGGCAGGTGTCAGTAAAGACCCAAACTTCAAATGTGTAGGAATAATAAACCCCTTCCGAACACTGACTGTTAACAGGGACATAAGTAACTAACGGATTCTGAGCCACAGGGAGTAACCTTAAGAAGTAGAGCGGTGAGAACGGAAGACATCTTAAAATTGCTACACTATGTTTTTACGCAGACAGGAATGGTCCATCGGAAAGGGAGATATTAAATATTTGGTGGAAAGTCATAACTGTTGGGTGGATTGCCTGAGAAAGCGAGGGTGGATATGATTCTGAGCAGAAAGGTCACTGTTCCTTCTATTCATTGTGAGAGATGTACAGATAGCACAGGTATAATTAATATTGGTAGTTGGTAGATGTCTATGAAAGGAATAGAGAAATTCCTCCTTGTGATATGAAAATAACATAGTTTTTATCCTAATTTCTAATTACTTTGCTATTGCATACAACTGGGTGGCAAATATGGGAAGGTCAGATCCGGGGACAATTATGTTGGCGTTATCTTTTATATACTGGAAGTGGACTGCAAAGCCTCTTCCAGGCCATGTTTTAAATTTACCCAGTTATGTTTTACTGAAGCCAATGTCCAGGTATTTCTCACACTATGAAATACTCTAATGACTTTTTATTGCTAAAGTTTGTCTATTTCATGTATACTTTTATAGAAACTGCTCCGATCAACTGCCTCAGATCCAATGTCAAATAATATGACGATACTGCCTTCAAAATCATTTGAAGCTAAGTACTTCCCTGGGCCTGATAGCAGTGTAAAAATGTCTGAACCCTAGGGAATATCTGAATGTTCAAAGTACACCATTCCCTTACCCCTTACTCAACTCTCACTGAGTGAGAAATAAACAAACACTGTGTTACATATAATGAATTCTATGTGAAAGGATTTCTACATTTCTTAAAATAACGTATCATTTAAGTAGCAAACTGTTACAATTAGGTGAGCAATCAGGATGTATATTCCAACTCCCCCAACTGTTCCAACTGATTAGATTCATGTTTGAAAGGATACTAATCTTTCTTCTAATAGTTTTAAAGTGGTATTACTTTAGACCCAGAGACAAGAATCGTAGCTTTATTTACTGATGTAGAATTGTGGAATGTTAAAAGCTGGAGGAGATTTAGAGATTTAATCCAATTCCCTCTTTTTTCAAATGAGGAAATTTAGGAATTTTAAGTTCAGTGATTTGCCTGAGTTAGGAAAAGAGCTGAGATACAAATTCTAATTTCTTATTTAGGCAAGAATTTATTCCAGCTTACATTTATTAGGTCATTACAACATGGACTCCATGTTGTAAATATATTTGCTATTTATCACCTGCTGCTGAGTTTATAAACTGTCTGCACTGATGCTAGTTGATTTATGTTGATGCTTCTCAACCATTTCTAACGCAAACCTACTTCTGAAGAGGACACACCTCCTGGGAGTGGGGTTAACCTCCCCCATTTCTATCCCCAACTCTGCCGAGACTCACTGCTGCTTCTCTGACAGTGAGATTTTGAGGAATTGTATTTTCCAGCTTTTATTACAGAAATTGTTACAATACCAAGCATTTTTTTTTTCCAAAGTACACGTCTTTAACCTACTCTGATTGTTACACACAACCCCCCTTCACAACACACACACACACACACACACACACACACACACACACACACACACACGTACTGAATCAGTGAATCTCATCTCTGATTAAGATGAAAATTCCTAGAGGGTAAAATCTGATTATTTTAGCCAGTTTGTTAAAGGACCCAATGAAAATCCCTCTCTCAATTATGTCCTTAATAATAATGTTGAATATTTAACATTTGATGAAATTATTATCATCTAGTTGGCATTTTTCACAATTTGTATTTGAAGAGTTTTTAAACTCATATTTGTCTTAAAAATCAAATTTATTAATAAACTATCTAAAATCTAAGGAATGTAATAATCCAATTACAACAAACTAATGCTTTAGAATAATAAAATGTTCTTTTATATCCTTAATTTTAAATGAAAATTAACCTTCATTACTAAACAAAAACAAGTTTTTTTAAATGAATGTTTACTTGAGAAAATTACAGATTGAGTCTACTCGATATTACTCTCAATAGTTTTTTGGGAACTGCATGAAGTGTAACAGTTGTTTGGATGAATGAGTATCATGACATCTATTCAATGACCTGAATATTACAATTTCTAAGTATTAAATTTAAAGCTTCTTATCTTCATTTAATTGTTCATGCATCAGTTTAACAGTTCAGCACACAATTTCCAATTTATCCCTCACAAAATGAAACTAAATAGCTTAGTGGGGGTTGGAGAAAAATAAAATTCTCTAGAAAGAAACAGAGTAGTTTGTAAAGTCTTTAAAATTCATAATTGAATGGATTGAGTTATGATATTAATAGGATGTAGATGAAGTAAAAATCATATAAGCAGAAAGATGAAACGAGCTTTGAACTCTCATTAAGTTCTTAAAAAAATATACTGAAATCCTTTATTACCAGTCTCTTATTGTCAGTGTTATGGTCCACTTTACCAGTTATCCTAGCACCCACTTATAGAGTAAAGCTTTACTTCCTTGATCCCCTTACAACGAACTGTTCCGGTTTTAGTTCTCTATTTTCACCAAAGTTTTGACTTTTTAAAAGTTTTGACTTTTTAAAAGTCAAAGTTTTGACTTTTTAAAAGTTTTGACTTTTTAAAAAGCATATTTTGTATTTACTACTTATACACAAAGCAGTCTTTTTTCCTAGAAAATATGCCTTGAGGATAGGGTCTGTCACATATCTTTACACCAATTACACATTTTAACTAAATATTATATACAAATTTATGACCTTCAGAGGGTTTTCAATTTCCTTATTTAAATTATACCTGGATTCTAACACTCTGGTTTAAGTATTTCCTGTATGTAGAACTTGCTTCTGTACAATGCCCACATACTGAGGTTTCTTAATTCAACACCCTAATTAAGGAATAATAAATTAATTATAAATAACAAAAATAACCATTTCTAAAGTACCACTGCCCAACAGAACTTTCTGCAGTGATGGGAATATTCTATATCTGTGTCATTCAATACCTTACCTGCCAGCTGCATGTAGCTACTGAGCACTTGGAATGTGCTCACTGTGACTGAATAACTAAAAATTTAATTTAAATCTTTTTTTTTTTTTTTTTTTTTTTGCGGTACGCGGGCCTCTCACTGTTGTGGCCTCTCCCGTTGCGGAGCACAGGCTCCGGACGTGCAGGCTCAGCGGCCATGGCTCACGGGCCCAGCCGCTCCGCGGCATGTGGGATCTTCCCGGACCGGGACACGAACCCGTGTCCCCTGCATCGGCAGGCGGACTCTCAACCACTGCACCACCAGGGAAGCCCATAAAAAATTTAATTTAAATCTTAACAGCCACATGTAATTTTTGGCTACCATATTGGAGAGAAGAAATTCAAAGTACAAATTCCTCATCTTGGCTGGTTTTGATAGGTGCTTTGGAAAAAAATGGGGGTTCTATGGTCAATTTTTTTTTTAATTTGTGTAATAATTCCTTTCTTAAGAATTTCCTGTTCACCTAGAGAGTTCTGAGGAGCCATATAGTAAAACTATATGTATGTATATAAATTATATATATGTAACATTATATAGATACACAAACAATATGATGACACGAAGGTGTATATACATGTAAATATTTAATATATAGATTTAATTTATTTAGTTTTGCCCAACATAACTTGAGCATGAAAACTTCCACCCTACAATCAATCTCTTGGCATCCTGAGATTTTGTTTTGTTTTGTTTTTTTGGATGCCATTTGGTTTTCTTATTTTGGTTCTACTTTCTGCTTAGAAAGGCTACATTCTGATCTAGGGAGTAATGTAAAAACCCTTTAGCATGTCCTGAAGGCCACTAAAAAATAAAAGGCAAGCTCACAATATCTGCTCCAGTAAGACAGTTTATTTGTTTATTCTGCCTACGCTAAACATTTCCCACAATCTCTCATTCTGAATATTTTCTGTGCTACTTTCTTTCTTCTATTTAACTAAGGTCTGTGCACTTCAACGTAGAAAGAATCTCTCTTTAAAAGACTAAGAACCTCCCTGTTCTTTAAAATCTAATAGCACTTGTTGCCTCTGTAGACTATTACAGCCGTTAGAAACTTATAAGGCTCTTTCTTCTAACACCATGCTTCTATTATTATCTCAGGCTCCATCTTAATCATTGTTAGTTATTTGGATATTATCTTCCTTATTAGTCTACAGTGACCTTGAGTGAAGGGACCATATACTATATTTCTTTTTTTTTTTTTTTTGCCTAATGTGCATAGTCATTGAATGTGTGCAGTAAATATCTTTGATCTTGTAAGATAGTCCTACTTTTCAATGACCTCAAAGAATACTCTCCAATATATCCTATTATTAAATGTATAGTCTTTTTTGTATCTACTGTAAATGCTTTGTGCCGAAAGGTTACTCTTCTCCTATTTTGAGGCAAAATAGGTGGGCCTGACTATTTTAAAATTAATTCTTAAATTTTATTCTTAAAAACCAATTCTCATATCCTTTTGTTATCATGAAAATTATCCTTTCCCTTCTCTTCTTTCAGCTCAATTATCCCAGTTTCTTTCTGCCTAGTCATCAAGTCTTCACCTAGCTATGCAAAATTTTAGCCATAAAGGAAGACAGAAAATAACTTGTAGTAAGAAATAAGGGAGGGATATACCTCGGGTTGGGGCAAGGTGTTACTATCCTCAACAATCGACCCCCAATCGTAAAGCTAGTCCCTGTGCTGTTCATCCTAAAAGAACACCTAAAAAGAAAAGCAAATGAAATTCAGTTTCTTTCTTTTCGGCGAGAAAAGATTAAGTCAGTCTTGAAGGACGATTTGACACTTAGACCAAAGACCCCTTTGATGGAAATGGCAGCAAAATTGTTCGTTAAAAAGAAAAAAAACAAATAGTTGATCTACAAAACGGAAGAGCCAACAGGTATTAGAAAATTTCTGGTCTACAGTTCCAAACATTTCTCGTTTCTGACATTTTCAGGAGATTCAGTAAACAACCCGAAGAGAGTAAGCACTGCTTTATTTCCTTTGCATAATTTATCTATATGTTATCATATTTACTTATTTATTGATAATCTCCTTATATATGCTCAGAACTGCTTTATTTGGAAGCAACTGAAAATATACGCCAAGCTACATTATGCAAAAAATAGGAATTCATGGGCTACTATAACTGAAAAGGTGAGGAGAAGAAGTAGCTTGCTGGCAGCTTGAAGCAGGAGACCGAGCAGGACCTTGACTCTCTATCATGTTTCTCAACTCCGCTTCCTTGGAGTTGACACCACTGTCACGGAATGCCTCCACTCACACGTGAAAATGTTAGCAGCAGCTCTCACGGCGCATCTCCTCAACTCCAGGACAAACACCAAAATTTAGTACTCTTCCTTCAGTCTTAATCAAATCCCTGATAATGACTGAAATAAGTTAGGTTACATGCTTGCCCTGGAACCAATCACTATGGCCTAGGGATGAAATGCACTGATTGATGTAGGACACGCCCTACTGCTACAGTCTGAAGTGGTGACAATTTGACTCAAGACGAACGGACTGGACTGGCCATGTGAGAGGGATGGATCTTCAGAGTCAATTTAGGAGACTTTTATTATAGGACCAGGAGCAGATGGTAAACCACAGAACACTGTCAGCATTACGGAGGCAGAGCTCCTGCTTCTTTTCCTCCATCATGTCCCCGGTATCTAACATAGTGCCTGGACCAGAGGAAACTAATGAAGTTGCAGAATCAATGATGCATGAATACATTCCCACTGCTTCATCCATCTCTTACTTCTTCTCTTGCCCCAGCCCAGTTCATACATATTTCAATTCCTATAGGGTATGTCTATGTTGATGTTGTATCAACAGGTAAAGCAAAGTGGTGAGGCCCCTCTCCACACATTTCCTATTTCTGATTCCTGTCAATGGACTGCTTTCCTTAGAAATCATCGACCCACTTCCATCCTTGGCACACTTCCAACACATGACTTAATCATCAGTACTTGACACCCTAAAGACTTAGAGAACCCCTGCCCGAGAGGTGCTGCCGACCACCCCTTATCCCGCTTCCGGGCTGAGACGCTCATTTCCTAGCTGCTGTGTGTTCCGGCTGTCATAGGTGAGAACTTCTAGGAGTTACCTTCAGGCAAAAAAAAAAGTGTAATAGTTTCATTATTTTTTTTTGGAAATGTCTAATTTTGTTTACTCTTATGAAAGATCAAAGCATTGCAGAAACAATCTCAGATGTTATCTATTCAAATCTTCCGTTCAATGAAAAGATTTTAATATTTTGGAAAGGGGAAGATAGAAGAGTCAAAGGATCTCATAGGAAATGGGATGCTTCGTAAGTGTTCAAAGATGTGCAGTGAAAGATTTATCAGAAGAAAAGAAAGGAAAGAATATGAGCAAAGGGATGAAAGCAGGAAATGACATTTTATCATTAGAAACAGAAGAAATTTACTAGAACCACAGAAAGGGTGTTTTGATATTTGGTAAGAAATGAGGATTCTTTTAGACTACATTAAAGGTCTTAGACTTTAACTCTTGGATAATTTGGAATCACTGAGGGCTTTGTAAAGACAAGAGTGACATAAGAAACATAATCAGATTTTATTTTAGAAACGCCTGTGGGTACATGCCATCAGTTCTAGGGAAATTAGAAAGGAACTAGGAAGGATTATCTGAACTACAATGAAGTGACAGTGTCTAAGTAGAGAAGGAAACAGATGTGAGGTGTTCATGTGCAGTAGTATCAAGTACCTATAAACTACTAATTGTGATATGAGATGATCAGGCAGAAGTGAAGATAACAAAACCTAAATACTTTGACATGTCTGTTCCTTAACCCCACTTTAAGTTGTCTTAACGCCTCTAATCTTACACTGAAGATAAACTGGAAAAATACAATCTTTATCTTTATGATCAAAAGCCCACATAAAATGCAGGTTAAGAAACAAGAAACTTTTAATAATGAATATTTTCGCATATGACATAGAGTGGGTTTCCCAGGATTCAGACTCTGAGGTTCCAGCATTTAAACGCAAGATATTTACCCAGGAGCGCTTTGGGGAGTAACACCGTGAGGAATGGGGAAGCAGGGTGGGGCAGAGAACTGCAGTCCAGCAATGCAGTGAGCAGGCATCGTAATCCAACGGGGAGCTCTGCACTGGGACAGCTCTTTGGCGATGTCCCGACTGGAGGCCCCCGCGTATGCCTGTCCTTGGTTGCAGTGCACCCTGGGGAGGAGTGTGGCCTTGGATGTGGTGGCTCTTGCTGTGGGTTGAATTGTGTCCCCCCAAAAGGTATATTAAATTCCTAACCACCTGTGCTTGCAAATGTAACTCTAGTTTAAAATGGGGTCTTGGCAGATGTAATCAAGTTAAGATGAAATCATGCAGGATTAAGGTGGGCCATAGTCCAAAGACTGATATCCTTATAAAATGAGTGAAACTTGGACACAGACAAGCAGGAAGAACGCCAAGTGAAGATGAAAGCAGAGATTGCAGTGACGCATCTTTAAGTCAAAAAATGCCGAGGATTGCTGGCGACTTCCAGAAGCTGGAAGAGGCAAGGAAGGAGCCTCCCCTAGAGCCTTCAGAAAGCACGGCCCTGAGGATACCTTAATTTTAGACTTTCAATCCCCCAGGATGGTGAGACAGTAAGACAATACATTTCTGGTGGTTTAGGCCATCCAATCCGTGGTGGTTTGCTACGGCAGCAGTAGGAAACTATTACACTTATTTTTGCCTGAAGGTAACTCCTAGAAGTTCTCACCTATGACAGCCGGAACACACAGCAGCTAGGAAATGAGCGTCTCAGCCCGGAAGCGGGATAAGGGGTGGTCGGCAGCACCTCTCGGGCAGGGGTTCTCCAACTCTTCGGGGTCAAGAGACCCCTTTACACTCTTAGAAATTACTGAGGACCCCAAGAACTGTTGTTTATGTGCTTATTATTCTTAAACATAACAAATATTGTAAACACATTTTCTTTACTTTAGAATATTATGTTCTAAGATAATATTTTAGATTAAAGCTTTAACATTTAGAGAAGTTTCTGAAAAGGGAAAGGGCAAAGTGTTCTTACTTGTGTTTCTAAGTATTTGTAAGGAAAACTTCAGTGTTTCAAAAATAAAGTCTTACTGGCTAGCGATGGCCAGACTGCGGCCTATGGCCAAAAGCCTGCTGCCTGCTCCAGGGATTCTCATGAGCTAAGGACGTTTTTTTAAAGTTTTTAAATAACTGAACAAAACACATCAAAACTAGAATAATTCATGACATATAAACATTGTATGGCATACAAATTTCATCGTCCATAAATAAAGTTTAATTTGAACATAATCATGCTCTGTTTACTCATTGTCTAAGGCTGCTTTCTGGCTACAATGCAAAGTGGAATAGTTGTGGCAGATTCTATGACCCACACAGCCAGAAAAATTTACCATCTGGCCTTCTACAGAAAAAGTGTGCTAACCTTCATACTACGCAAAAGTGAGGTTATAGCAAGTAAGAGCGAAACAGAAGTACTGGGAACAAATGGAACTAATCTCTGAAAAAAAACATATTTACACCTAGTACCTTAGAACATTCTAGAAAATACAAGAGTACAAAAACACACATTTCATTAACCATCAGAGAGATATTATCACATATCATGATTCTTCTGGAAAACCCCACTGTATATTCAAAAGGGAATGACAGTGAAACAGGGAAATAACGTTTTAGTATTGTTATTATACGAAAGGAGTTTTGTTTTCACAGACCTCCCGGCAGGGTCTCAGGAACAGTATTTTCTAAGCTACTATACTTAAAAAAAGAGAAGACAATGAACAGATAGTTTTTAATGTGCACATAATTTAAATAATATATAGTATACATAATATAGACATAATTCACGTATATAATATTACTACTGATCATCTCAAGTTTTAAAATGTCTAACATGATAGAATTTTTCAAAAGTGAAAAATTCTAATTGTAAGAATTTACAATTAATTGTAAGTAACTGTAAGTAAGGCTTTACCTTTAAGTACAAAATATAGAGCTGGAGTAAATTTTATACAGGATTGAGTGAAATAAATGGAAGGCTAGAATTTAGAAATGAAAATCCTTTGTTTTACCACAAGCTTGATAGTGTAAAAGGCCATTTATGTCAGCCCTTATGTCCTCTCAAAATGGCCTTGACTGATAAGACGGCAATTTGAGACTGAGCTACTTTACTTTTGAACTCAAGAGATTGCGGAAAAAAAAAACACAAGGCTTCTACTTTAGCACAGATAAGAGAAACAGAAACTGTAGATTCTTAAATCAAAACTATAAGAGGACAGAGGTCCAAGGATCCACGCAACAGGTAGTATTAATGAACAAAATCAGAGAAATGTCCCAGGACATACAGGTACCCATGAAAGAAATAACTCATTCAAACTGTGAGTGTACAGCAAAGGTGAATAAAAAGCCACCCTTCTGATTGGCATATCTAGCCAAGTAATCTTGCCTCAGACCCTAAAGACTAGCTATATCAACCCAGTACAATGACATTTCCTGAAACAACGTATTTCACCAAGCCTGTTCCATTCCAGATTATTTTCCAAACACACTCCATCATGCCACCATATGCTTTACCCATGTATCCTCGTGTGACAGGATGTTTCCGCAACCTTTCTATTTATAATATACTCCTCTGGCCCATCAATTCACAAAGGTAAAAAGGAATACAGATAATGTATTTAGAACAAGAATGCAAATTGCTGTCTCACTGTCTCTCTTTTTTGTGGGCTTAAGGAAGAGAAAGATAATTTTTAAAAACTGCTTCTCTTATTTTTTGAGACTCGATTCTTGGTATCATAACTGACAAATATATCAAATATATCCTCTTTCTAACTTATCAATACATAGTAGAACAAAGATGGGCTTAAAATATGTGAGCAGCAAAAAGATACAATATAAAAACACGTTATTAGAATATTACTACTATAACTATTTTGTATTTATGCTATATCGTGAAAAATACATCTACTTCAAATGGATGGCTTACTCAAGATTTAATTTTTATTCTAATATATGAAAATAATTAGCATCACTCATCTTAATAGATCTATACGTTAACAATAGGTCAGATCATTTCAAAATATCACACAGTATTTTTCATCCAATTCTGCAGCGACCCGTTCTTTTTTATATAAGGCTACATATACACAGTATTTTTAAAGCAAATGGTACTTTCTGAAAACCTAATCTATGAAATCTACATAAATTCAAAAAGTCTTTTTGCTTCTAAAAGGAACAAAATGAAAATTACATTTTCTCTTCGCTTAATGTGTAACGTGCTCCTGATCTCCTTGTGCCTGAGGGTTTATCAAATTGGAAGCTATTATATAGATCCATGAAGAAAAACACGTCTAAAACTAAGAATATGTAACCAATTAATGATAATAATGGGACATGATTCAACATCTGAAATGATTTTCTTTGATCAGATAGTTCATAATCTCCTTTGCCCTTTCTGTTTAAATCATAGAAGTGAAATTTCTACTTAAAATGAATTGAAAGTACACATTTTGTAAAATCGAAACGACAGGTACTCAACATCGCAAGTCAATTCTGTGACTTGCCTATAACCAATCTGCATCACTAAACCTTAGTAACTGCTCATTAAGGTCCATGAGCAGAGCTTCAGGGCCCTGAGTCCATATCAAAAGCTATACAACTGTTTGTAAAAATCAGCAGACAGAGTCTGACTTCCATGTTTTTACCACATTACGATACTTCAAGAAGTTCAGGATCCATTATATAAGCCACAATTCTATCTTGAAGGAAAAACAGACCTCTATCAGCCTTAATCAAGGAAGTTATAGTGCGTTATCCGAGTCCTTTATACAATATATATCCTCATATTTATCATAATCTGAGTAATGTACCACGTTCAAGTTTTTGTGTTTTTTTCTTCCACAGAGTCTGAGCCAGTTTGATGATCCTGAGCCGCTAATCAGAATTCTCACAGATACCAGCTGCTGCTTCTCCACCTTCAACGAAGCACTAAGAAAGTGCCTTTTGAAATAATCTAACCCTGTGACTTTACGCAATGAAATCTGAAAAGCCTGCAAACTATGACTAATGAGAGGGATTCTGGCCTATGAAAATCTGGAAAGAAAGCACATTTATATTTTATTTAATCATCAGATGACATAAAAAACGGGAATGAGGTAAGGTACCCCAAATAAGACCATGTCTTGAATAGGTATTTAGAATGGCAGAAGAAAAGGAAATTTCAAAGCCTGTTGCCATAATAAATACCAGAAATGTCTGCACACTTTATATAAAATGATTCTATGTTTTATCAAAGTGAAACTCTGAACGTCAAGCCCCAGAATTAATCGAAGTGGCTACAAAGCATTTGAGCAGAAGCAGAAGTCTGACAAAGATGAATTGTGCAAAGAGATGATGCTTCCAATTTTAGAAGAAAAATATTATACTCACCTTAATGAAGAAAGAGGTTTATGCATAGAAAACTCAGTAAGACTCCACACTCACAACTTGCTTGAAAATTCTGCTTACTGGAAACATGTGTATCTTAGTCCTCTATTCCACTTCATAATTGAAGTCTTTATGGGACTAGAGCTTCTATCAGCAAATTCTACAGTAACGTGCTGTTGTGTCCCAAATGCACCCCTGCACCTCGGCGGTTCATATGTTGAAGCCCTAACCTCCGGTGTGACTGTATTTGGAATAAGGAAATAATTTTAAGGTTAACCAAGGTCATAAGGATGGGGCCCTGATCCAGCAGCATTAGTGTTCTTCTAAGAAGAGACACCTGAAAGTCTTTTCTCTCTCTCTTTTCTCTTTTTCTCTCTCTCTCTGCACACACACACACAGGCCATGTGAGCACACAGAAAGAGAGTGGCCCCCTGCAACCCAAAGGGAGGGCTCTCATGAGACATCAACCTTGCTAGCTCCTGGATCTTGGAACTCCAGCCTCCAAAACTGTGAGAAAATAAAGTTCTGCTTTTTAAACCACCCAGTCTGTGATATTTTGCTGAGGCAGCCTAAGCAGACTAAGACATGCACATACCACACATGTCAAACACACACAGACACACCCCCTCACAGAACAGTAAAGAGAAATACTAATTATTGTGTGGAACAAAACCAGTAATAATCCTGTAAGTGGAAACTGAGGTGGAGACAGGATGATAAATACATAGATACAGCACTCCGGCAACTGAGAGCACAATGGAATGGAAACTAAGCAGAAAGAATCAAGGGCAGGTGAGAGTGAGAGTGGACATCATGTCAGCACTTACACTACCAGCAGGACTCTGCCTTCCTTCCCTGCCATCCCTCCCCTACTTGCCACCTTCTGCAGCATTATTCTTAATTTTTGCTCAATAGTTCAGTCATAATTGTGTAAGTAATAAAAACAAGCATTTATAAATACGTTGAGCTTTATATATATATAAATTATTTACTTTAACCAGCAGTTAATTAACTTAAGTAAACTCTTATTAAAAATGCACAGGACAGTTTTTTCCCTATTAAAATAGGTGTAATATCTGTCAACTAATCAGCCATTCCAACAAGTTTTCATTAGCCCATGTATTCAACATGGAGGGTCTATAATGTTAGACTCAAGCCCGGGCAAGGGAGAGATCACCATGTATAAGGAACACTCTGTTTCTGAGGACATCACAGTGTAGGAAGACATTGAAAGAGAAACCACAGTACAATATGATGTCATAACCAAAGTTGTGGTAAGTTCCGTGAGAGAGTTGAGAATAAATGCTGTGAGAGGCCCAAAGGAGTCACAAATCCTGTCTGCTAGAGGAGGGAGGACTTCACGGAGGAGGTGACACTGAAGTTTAGTCATGAATAGAGTCTCTCCACATGGAGACGGGGCTGGAGTAGGAGGATTCTCGGCAGAGAAAAGAACTGATAAAAAAAATTAAGACGCTGTTTAAGAAAATGGCACGTTTGTTCAATGGAGAGTGGTCTGCTGTGAATATATTTAAGTCCTAAAGCGGACAGGCAAGAGGTGAGTTTGAAAGTGAACAGAGGGTCCTTGAGAAGAACACTAATGGACCAGCATAGGAAGGTGAATTTTGTAAGTGTGGACCCTGGAACTTCGGGCCAGGAAGTCACATAGCCAGATATACTTTACAACAGCAAACCTCACGTCAGTAGAGGGGGAGAAACGTGCAAGATGTGATGAGCATGGGGAGGCCACCTGCGGAGACCAACTGACTTTTGATAAAGTCAGAGCGGGTGGAGATAAAATCCTGTATAAGAGCAGTAACAGAATCTTGGTATTTAGACATGAGAAGCATTCAGAGGGAAAAAAATATCTGTCTTTGATTCAACATTACAGGTAGTGAAGTAGCAAAAAAAAAAAAAAAAAAGAGAAGGATGTTTTTATTCATTAGATCCATTTTTAGGAAAAAACAATAATATAAGATAAATTAATTTTTAATTTTTTAAAAAAATTTACAGATAGTCACCCAAAGGAGGTAGTCTCCTGGGAAACAATTTGTGGAACATAATCATAAACTGATAATTTTCTCAAGATTCTGTCACGATTCTAACCCTAAAAACAAGTTATAAACAAAGAGAAAGAAGAATACCTGCCTATGAGTGCCTCGTAAATCTATTCAGTTGATACAGAATGAAGAAGAAATACGCAAACTTTGTGGAAGAAAAAGCCACTTCTGTTTGCCCCCCCCAGATTTCTCTATAATACACATTGCAAATGGGGGACCATGCTGAGGGGCGAAAAGGGGCATATGGACTAATTTATGATGGTTTCAGACTATAAGTAAGTATTATGAGAATAAATTACGGTTGGAACACTATAAAATAGGGCTGGCCATGATCGTCTTTTTCAATTATGCACTGAAGATCTTAATATGCTATGTTGTGTTTTTTTTAAAAAAAAATTATTTTGTTTATTTGTTTATACAGCAGGTTCTTATTAGTTATCCATTTTATACATATTAGTGTATATATGTCAATCCCAATCTCCCAATTCATCACACCACCACCCCTCCGCTATGTTCTTGTTATGGTGACTCATTTTTAGCAACCAAAAATTATTAGCAATATTATCCGGAAAATACATCTCACGATTTTTGCAGATCAGGATGTTTCACACTGTGACACATAGTAAATACCTATTAGAGAGCGTCCTCAGCATCTCCATGTGTATTTTAATAGGATTGGGAACTGTGTTAAACTCAAACTGCTTGTCTACCCTTGGGCAGACTGATATATTTTTATTTGTTTATTTACCGTAAATCCATGTTTGCCTAAATTCTGCTTATACGTGTGCAGGATCATTAGGCATATTCGCTGTATGATCATTACTTCTGAACTGGGTTTATAACTGGGACGAGAGCCATGTCAGAATAAAAACAATCTTTGAATCAGGAGCTTGAAAACTGGCCTTTGATTAGAGGGCGGAAGATAAGACTCTTATTTCTTGGGAGCTTAACAGGGTTAATCATTTCTCTTTTCCTCCTCATTCTGCACTTTTAGTGATACTTGATATATTGAGACATTTGTTGCCTCAGCAGCCCTGATTTTAGCTACATAATAGTAATAACTATGAGTAATTGAGCACTCGCTATTCATCAAGGACTGTGCATAGAATATATATAATTCGTACATTTTTTAAACAACCCTGAAGGTAAGTATTTAGCCCCATTTCACACCTGACTAAACAGAAGCAAAGAAAAATTGTGTGAGTCCAGGTCATACAATGAGTGTGGGAATTTGGACTCAAACCCAAGCCTGATCAAAGCACAGCCCACTGTCCTCTTCCCACTCTGCCCGCTGTTTCTCTGCAATTTGAAGCTCAAGGGTGGGGAACTTAATACACCTATACAGACCCAGATGTTCTTCAAGGCCTACAGACTCTGAAATATGTCAGAAGGAAATCTGTGGCTTCCTCCCCTTGTTGAATACCTAATTTTTTTTTTTTTAACTTTCTCAACCAAAGGTCTAAACTTATATTGCCTTCGCACTCAATGATGATGAATAGGAACAAATCATGTTGAGTGTTGAGGGGCTTGAGAGAGAGTCTATTCTTTCTATTCTTCTGTTACCCCAATTTTTTCCAAGGACTGACTGAGGCCCAGAGAGAAAGTGGTTTATCCAGAGTTTCAGTGAATTTTAGTGGCAGAACTGGAACTTGGACACTGTAACTCCTTACTCTGGGTTCACTGTGTCCCCTTCCTACTAGTATTTTTCAACATTACAGTTCATATGCAGACACCTAAACATTCAAAAAGCATTCACTGACCGTACAGTATGTGTTGTCAGGCGTGTGTATAGATAGGTAGAGACAGAAAAATCGTTTATTATATTCCCTTCCCTCGAGAATTTTATAGAGTATTGTAAAGACAGATGTGAGACAATGAATTTAAGCACAGTAGGAAAGTTGGTGTAATAGAAGAGTTTTGAACAGGGGAATAACAACAAAATGGTGTCAAGAAGGTTAAAGTAGGTATGGAGAGTAGAATGAATGAGATGGACAGCATCTGGAAATGGAGTCGTTAGAAGGCTACGGCAATTCTCTAGATGTGACCACAAGAACACATTTCCCCCAGCAACTCTTCCAGCCCCCATCTGACAGGTGTTTTTGGTCTTACTTGGCAACTATCCATGTTGATTCACCCCACAACAGAAGCGCTTTTTTTTCAAAATCCTGGATGTGCCACTGAAATTCTGAATCATTCATTCACTGATTCATACTTACTTTTGCTCAAGAAACACCCATTTCCTGCCTACGACGTGTCTGACAGTGTCTGACACTGGAGAAACAAGAGCAAATGAAAGAACATGGTATCTGAGTTCAAGAGGTTTACGAATCGCCATCCAGTTGAGGAAAACTTATGTGGGGAAAAAAAAAAAAGAAGAAGAACACTGAGTGAATGGGAGAGACGGCAGGGAGAAGGGAAGAGAGGACGGACGTGACAGACACTTGATAATGAAAGGGAAAGCATCTGTTTCAGAAACTGTCTCTCATAAAACTTCTTTGAAAATAAAAGACAACTTACTACCAATGTAGTGGTATGTCAGCCTGAGAAAAGTCAACAAAAAGAAAGAGATTCCTCTTTTCTCTGCCTCAGAATTTATCCCGTGTAACTCCCTCATCAAAGAAAAATGACTGCACCAATCCAGTGCATAACATCTGGCTTTAAGGTTACCCCAAGGGGCAAAAAAGTAATATGCAAAGAGGCAGAGCCGCAAGCTCATATCCTGGGCTTTTGAAAAACCATATGATTTCCCCTGACATAGAGCAGCTGAACATCAATGACAACAAAAGTAAACAATATTTCAATCCATTTATTTAAGTACCTGGATAGATGTAAATTAAATTTCTGCAAAAACAGAAAGATAAGGAATACCTCTTATAATCGGAGATGTTAAAAACCAGGCAACAGGACTGGATCTCCTATATGTTGTTTGAAATGAATATTGTATAGGCATTCCATTGCCTCTTTATACAATAAAACCCGTACTAAGTAACAGAGGCAGAATGGCTATACTTTCCCTTGATAATCCTTTTGTGACGTCTCATTACTCCCCAGGGACGCGCATCCCATGTCCCCACGCATAGCACACAGATGCCCAGCCCTGGTACCTTGATTCACGCTGGCGGTCTGTGTCCCGCTGCCCTCCCTCTTCCCACGGCTCCCTCCTGGAGTCCCCGTCCTGAACTTCTTCAGGTAGTGCGGAACCTACCAACCGCGGCGGTGGCTTGTAAAACACCATCCCCTCTGTGCAGCACCGTGACACACTGACATACTGAACTCTGTCATCAGAACGACGAGCAGGAAAGTATGGTTTTACCATATGCACCCAATACAGAATCGCAACCACTAGCACGCATGTTCACACACACAAAACAAGCTGCCTGGCTGTTTCTGAGTTTTCTGTTAATATTCATTTGCTACTTGTTCATTCATTGTATCATCTGCTAGCTTTTGCTAGCAGGCAAGTCGGAGCCAGTGCCAAGGGCTTAAGGAAACCGTACAGAAAAAAAAAAAAAAAACAACTAAGGGAATTCTATGCATTTCCTTAATTTTATTTAAAAAGGGACGAAGGGAGAGCATTGCTTTTATGCCTGTAACAACTTAATGCAACTAATGGACCAAACTGGCAGAATTCAGAATTGGATGGCCATTGCATTCATTACTAGTGCTATTAGCCCTAGGTTTTCTGGGGCTGGTTTCCCAAGCGAAAGTCTACATTGCTCACACTCTTCTCTAATTCATTTTCTTTTATACCATGCATTTAATATCTCAATAAAAAAGAGCAGATCTTGTGAATCTTGGCTTTAACAACAGCTTCAATTGGTTGAGACTAACCCTGACCACCAATAATATGATAAAATTTGTAAATGTACCTGAATTTAATTAGCGCTATGAGGCTAGTGTGCAGGAATCTTCATTTATCTTGAGATTGAGCTTAACCCACAGCCTGGAATCTTTCACACGAGCTTAGGTGCTCTCTTCTGGTCACTACCTACAAGTGACTCATTAAGATTCCAAGGGGGAATCCCAGAAAGTTTCCAGGTATATTTCACTCTATTTTAAGGAAAGATATCTAAAATTGGTATTGGGATATTCAGGGATTTGGGAATGCTCTAAGGTCTCAGAGACGACACCTTGGGAATTTCAATGATCTTAATTCCTGTACTGTACTTGTTCCCTTTATCCCACACTCATGTGGTCTACAGCTCATTTATAAAATAGGGGGATTGGCAGGTGATAAAAACATAGAAGAAACTTATTAAATGCTGTATCAATTGTTGATGGAAAATTCAGTTTTTGAAAATATGTGTAACTTGCCCTATAACTTGCATTCTATTCATAAATACAGGTGCCAGGACTTTGCAGCGGTGTATTCCCTGCTCCCCAGTCTCATCATGATACTTAAATTACAATGAATTTTTTTTCTCTAGTAGTCAAAACAAAGCACAGACACTTTCGTATATGGTTTGTATGATCTTTATACACCACTTTGATGCTCCAGCTTTACTTGGTAACTATTGCCAAGGATCAACAGAGATTTGCAAATGAAGGGCAATTTTCCCCAACTGTTCCTCCTGAATCACGTAAAATACATTTTTCCTCCATAGCCGTGGTCGTATGGTAATAAGATGATAATGCAACTCATAAAATACAATGCAGTAATCCAACTAAGTGCAAATAATTAGATTCAGTCCTAGCATTTGAATATGTTATGTTTGTCCACACTTAAATTCAAATCTTCTTTACTTAGAGACTAATTTGTTAATCAGTCAAGTCACCCAGGCTAGAGAACATATCTATGAGAGTAAAGTTCTTATGTTAAATGTAGACATCTTTATTTTCTCTGCTGACTAATTCAATATTCATTATGGGTATAAAGGAAGATTTATGGAAAATAAATATTCTGAAATACAAGAACAGTCATAAGGAAGAGAACGAGAAGGGCTAACGCAGATTAAATGTTCCTGGCCGACCGTTATGCTGAGCACATTAAGTGCTTAACTGCTTTAGCCCTAGAACACTCCTAAATATTAGAGACACTCTCTCACCTCCATTTTCATGTGAGGGGATGGAGACACACACAAAGAGCTAACAAACGGTGGCAAATCTCAACTATCATGATTATTACCTCCCTAAAGAAACTTAGAATGTTTCTACCACTTTCTTTAAAACAAGAGCATAGTATATTCCAAAAAACAAACTGATTATTTCCTCCTGCGTCAAACCTCAGTCTCTCAGGCACACATTTACATGCATTTTCTGTTAGTATTTCCAGTGATATGTATAGCAGATGCTCATACCTGTGGAAGTTATTTTTATACACTTAAGTTTATATTCACTTATACCTTTCTTCTGAATCTTTCCCGAACCTACCATATTTCCTTCTTATCCTGAAGTCTATGATAGAATAATTACTAAGGATTTAATCAGAATTGTATATAATGGGCAATCCAATATTTCTATGCGTGTTATTATTACTGTGGTTATTATTGTGTCCTAGTAGCATTCTTCTGCCTTTAACTATGGTATTAGCTAATGACTCCGAATCCCTTTTTTATATTTTTTGCACTCCAAGACTATTTAAAAATGTTTCTATTACTTGCCCTGCTGCAACCCGCACTGGACTTACTTGTATACTAGTATTTATTTTCCCCTGACACCTCACTTACTGGATCTCACAGGATCTGCGCTCTGGAGTTCTGGGTTCTCTTACAGGATGGGACTTCTGGAGTGGGTTCAAAAACAAGCTCTTTCATTACAGGCCTTGAGGTCTTGGATAAGTAGACAATTACTTCATGTCCATTTCTTGGTGTTCTGTGAAATGAGGTTACTCCTAGGACCCACCTCACACAGTCGCGGGGAGGGTTAAATGTTCACGGCACTTAAAACAGCCTCTGGCACAGAAACAGCCCGGCCACTCCTGCTCCGCTGCTACTACTGTACCATTTTCCGTATAAGCCATTTTAGCACTGCCCCTTTCTCAAGCCCCTGCCTTAGTCAGTTCAGGCGGCTGTAACAGAAATACCACAGGCTGGGTAGCTTATGAACAATAGAAACCTACCTGACGGCTCTGGGTGCTGGAAGTCCAAGGTTGGGCTGCCCAGCGTGGTCAGGGAAGAGCCCTCTTCCAGGCTGCACACCTCTCACTGTGTCCTCACATAGCAAAAGGGGCCTGAGAGCTCTGTGGGGCCTCTTGCATGAGAACATTAATCCAGGTCATGAAGGCTTCACTCTCATGACCTAATCAGCTCCCAAAGGCTCCACCACTTAGTACCATCACCTTGGGCATTAGGATTTCAATACGTGAATTTTGGGAGACACAAACATTACAGCCATAGCATCCCTTCAATTCTCATCTAATCCCTCTGTCTCAACAGATGACCCACCCATCTTCAGTTTTCCAGAAAAAATAGAGGCCAATGGGATCAAACTTTAACTTCTCACCACACTCCCCTCAAACTAAGGGACCTTATCTCCTCTTTCCTCCATCTTAGAGGAATGCCCTTCTATAACTTCCTTCACCTTTGCTCATAAATCTTAAAAGGAAAGAAATAACAAACAAAAACAACTCTCCTGTAAGTTACTGATTTCCTCCCTTTTACGGTCATAACTCTTGGTTTTGTTTTTCTTTTTTTCCACTTTAAAAAATTATGTAAGTTTCAGGTATACCGCATTGTAGTTCAACATCTGTATAACAAACAAAAAAACTCTCCTGTAAATTACTCATTTCCTCCTCTTTACAGTCAGGATTCCTGGGTTTTTTGGGGTTTTTTTCACTTAAAAAAATTATATCACTGTCAGGTGTAACGCATTATAGTTCAACAACTGTATACACTACAAAGTCATCACCACTGTAAGCCCAGTACCATCCATCACCATACAGCTGACCCCTTGCACCAATTTCAACCAGGCCCTCAGCCTCCTTACCCTCTGGTGACCCTATCTGCTCTGTGAATCTATGAGTTTGCCTTTGTTCAATTTGTTCATTTGTGTTACTTACTTTTAGATCCCACATATGAGTGAAATCACACAGTATTCGTCTTTCTCCATCTCTACAGTCAGGGGACTTGAAGGAGAATCTGCCCGAATACTTTCCCCCCAACATCTTCGCTTCCATTCATCCCTCAGTCACTGGAGTCTGACGTTCCCTGGAAGCACCCTCCTGAAGCTGTCCATGAGCTGTCCAGTGTCATATTTTCTGGACATTTCCTGTTCTTTATTAGAGCGAACCTCTTGGTATATGCAACATGGCTTGATCACATCCTTCTTTTTGTAATGCTTGATTCTTGGTTTCCATGACGCCACAGCTGTCCTATCTGTGTTTTCACTTTCCATTTCTTTTACTGGACTCTTTCTCCCCAACTTTAAATACTGATATTTTCAACTTTCTCTCTTGCTTATTCTCTTTTCAATTTTATACATCCTCATGATGGTTTCCATTTATCTATAAGCTAACATTACAGATCTCTTTTCTAATTGTGGACCACATACTTAAAAACACACTGGACATCTCCACAGAGTCTTATGAAATCCACCTTCTAATCTCTCTCAGGCCCATTTCTGGCTCTTCATCCCTACCGTAGGAGGGAGGATAATACAGTGAAAGGAGCCAAGGACTGGGACCCAGGCTATGTTTCAAAACCACATGCCATCTATGCTGGTACACAGTCTCGATGGAGATCCCTATCCTCTCCGGACCTCGGTTTTGTCTGACTACTGTAATTGGACATAATGACACCAAAACCATAGGATGCTGGTGAGAATTTAACGAGTTAATGTTTGGAAGGGACCTAAAACAGTGTTCAGAACTCAGTAAGCCATCAGTAAGTATGTCTTCCTCTCACGTAGAACAGGCTTTCACAGACCGTTGTGTGGACTGAAACAGTGGCTCCTCGTCGGACGCTCTGGCTCTACTCTCGCCTCCCTCGAACCCCATCTTCACACTGTGCCGAGTCAGAGTTCTAAACCCAAATTTTATCAGCTCGCTTGCCTACACGAACTGTTCCGTCAGCTCCACAGTGCCTGAAGGATGAGGTCGATTCTCCGAAGCTTCCAGCGCGGGCCCTCGTGACTCCTTCGCCAGCATCTTTTCCTGCTAGACGACTGCACTCCCTGGTCCCTTAAGTCGCCTGCTGGTTGCTGAAAGCCCCGTGTTCCCTCAGGCTGCTGTTTTCTGCCACCTCTTCTTCGTCCTTCACTTCCCTCTGGTCGACCTGGTAAATTTCTAGTAACTTTTCTGTTAAGATTCATCTCACGTGCGTCTCCTCTCTGACATTTGTCTTGAGATGGTAAGATTAGTCCTCCACTCCCATCCTAGTTACGCACCCTCGGGCTGAGTTCTTCTTTCACTGGATTGACATCATTCCTCTACCATCTCATCTCTCTTTCTCAGAGTTTTATCTTATCACACCTGTAGTCTCACCTTTGATAGAAAGTAGACACTCCCTAATCATTTGCTGAATTACTGAAAGAATAAATGGTTCTATTCAGCCCATCATACGTTCACAATACACTTACCTTTGTATCCCCTGCATCATTTAACACTTGTAAGTATCTCAAAATACTGGCTAACACTTACTGATTTCTCACTGTGTACTAGGAATAGGTTTAAGCATCTTACTGCATTCATTTAATTTGCTCAATAACCTTCTAAGTGCGGTTCCAAGGGTTCCAACGTAGAGAAGCTGATACATTTTCTTAGATGGAATAGCTTAGATTAGAAGCAGTCAGTTAACTCCAGAGCCTGGACTTTTAACCACTGTTCAGTATTTTGATGACTGTAGGAAGTATACGGTTTTTCAAAAAAAAAAAAAAAAGCAATTGTTTTAAAAGCTATGAGTATATATGTGTCATGATTTACCACAGAAATATTTTTTAAAAGAAAACATGTTCTTAGCTTCTAAGAAATTTTTTTCAGTTCCAAATTGAATAATTCAGGTTATCTCACCAACTTTAAATCCTTCCTTTTATATGGAGCCTCCAAGGAGTCAAATAGTTGGGAATATATTAACTGCAGGATTTAAATTACATGGCGGAGTTTAACACAAAGAAATTAATTGAAAAAGTTTTAAGAAAATCATGTTCTTCTCCAATAAATGTTGCTACCTGGGGGCAAAGAATAGCTAGAGGGTTTATTATACTTTTTTTCCTAAACTAATCTGGGATTTGCTGTAAATAATATATGCACCTACCATGCTACCCTTTCATTTTTTAAATTCTATATAAATAGAATTTTTTAATTCCATACAAATATAATGAGACTTCTGATTAAATTTCTCTGGAATAATACTCTCTCATGTTACCTTTAAAAAGAATTCCTCTCTTTTAAAACCTTTTCGGCAATATATTTTCTTGATGCAAATTTATATGATATAGCAAGACCTTACTATAGTGAACTTAATCTTCTGTCACTTGTGAATAGCATTTATGTTGAAATAAATGGTATTTCAACATAGCTGTAAGTTTATTCTACAAGTCTCCAGAGAGAATTTTCTATATTAAGTATATTCCAAAAAGAAAACAAAACAAATGAAAAACGCTGTCCTCATTTACAATAAAGTAAAATTTTTAAAATGCAACTTCATTCAATTAACAAAAGGAAAATAATCAAAATATCATACACAATATCTTACAGATATTTTCATAAGGAAAACAATTCCATGTACTTCTAATACTGCTGATGATAAATATCTCTTTCAGTATCTACATTTCTCTGTGGACATTTGGAAAACAATAAATTCTGAGCTTTTGATAGGCTGGTTTTTCTTCTAAATCTACTCGCTGTCAAGGCTGATAATATAAGGTGTGATAAATCTAAAATTTAACTCAGAAGTATCTTAATTCTGTCAACATTGTAGGAAAAGAAATGCTTCCATCCTACACAATTTAAGAAACAATTCCTCATTCTAAACCATCATTTAAAATTTTTCACGTTTCCATTCATTTGCTTACTAAGCTTCCCAGAGGAAATATATTTGCTATGAACCTACTGGTGAAGAGCCTACAAACTGAATATTTTTTGGAACTCAGGTCATCGACTTATTACTTAAAACAATGCTGCTCCCAGGACTGAGTCGGTGCATCACGACAGCAGTAAGCAATTCACTGGTTAGTCCATCATAAGAAATGATTTTAAAGCACTACCTAGCTCATACATTTATAACACAATACACAACTTAAATACTACTAAATACCTTTTATGAGCCAAGAACTCTGACAAGGGCTGGGATAGAGAACCACGGGAAATTACATTTTAGAGGGAGAAGAAAGTCCCCTTTCAGTCATTCTCTCGTTTGAATCTAGACAAAGAAATCTAATAAAGAATGTAATTATAACATAAGTGCCTCAATTCAGATAGGTAAATGGATCCACCGGCTATCAGAACAAAGGGTGGCATATAATTAGGAGCAGAATCAATCCAATAAATGCCTGTTTAGATCCTTCTCAGGATCCAGGACTCACACGTCTGCAGTTGCTACAATTTGCTAAGAAAGTTTGCTATTGCCTTGTTAGTGGTCAACAGCACAAGTGCCCATTATTCAGTACCTTTAAACAAAAAGTCTGACATCTGTGTTAGGCTTTCTACAGTAGTGAATGCTTTATTAATAACTGTAGCCATGTACCTTACACCAAGAGGAGTAATAATTCAGATAAACTTAATCATCTTCGCAACAATGTCTAAACATGAACAAACCGCCAGTTAAGGTAAGTTGGGATTTACACCACGTCTTCTTTTCTTGACTGCAACTTTCCCTGAGCTGCTTCTAAGGCAGTGGCCCTGGGGTGCGCAGATATAAGCCACCTGGCGGTAACCGTCTCTCCACCTTCCACCGAAGAGCCATGTGTCCAAGGCAGTGGACTGCACCCAGGCCCTGCTAGTGTTAACTATCGAAGCAGAGCCTCTGTCTGTTCAGCTCAAGGATCACTCTCAACTATTAACTAAACATGGAAGAAGGCCACGTCCACCTGAGGCTCCCTCACTTCTTCTTAGTTAGGATGAGGAGCCTATGGACGCCAATGGCTGGGCACGGCCTCTGTGCCGGTCTGCACGCGACGTGCTACGGAAGGATACATGCGCACGCTACCTTCCAGTCTGCACGCAACGTGCTCCGGGAGGACAGATGCGCACGCTACTTTCCAGTCTTCGGGAGCTTGTCAGCTTCACCCATGGGCTTGTGCATTCAGCAGCAGAGATGCTTCTTCCATAGTCTGAGGTAAGTTTACCAATTAATCTCTTATTTAATGTGTGTGCCAGATAAAGTGAGCAAACAAAAGGTAGCAACAAGTCCTCGGTGAGAGTGGTATTTCCAGATGAGTATTTACTTGTATCAACAGAGAATGCTGAAAGTTTCTACTTATCACATTTATCCAATGTGGCAGCAGAAGAGGGCTCTTTGATGTGGGATTCTGAAAAGCTGAGATCTGTGCTTACCGTATTCCTTCTATTTTCAATGTTAGGGCCAGTATAATTTCTGGTCAAATCTGATTTAAGTCATCTTACTCTCCCTTTTAAAACTCTCCAATGGCTTCCGATCTCACTCAGACCCTACATGGTCTGACCCCCATTCCATACTGGACCCTAACCACACTGGTCTCACCAAGGCTGTTACCGCTACCTAGAAAGCTCTTCCCATAGACGTCCAGGTGGCTCAGTCCCTCATTTTCTTCCAGTATTATTCAAATGCTTCCAATTCCTTTTTCCTGCTTAATACTTCTCTATAGCGCTTCTCACCACTTAATATAACACCCATTTTATTTCTTTTCTATTTTCTCCTCCTCTTCTAGAATACAAGCCCCATGCAAGCAGAGATTTGTCTCTTTTGTTCACGGATGCAGCCAAGCACATGGAAAGTATTAAAGTATTGGTGCAATGAATGAGTACATAATTTAACTTACTACAGAATATTTCACTCTTGCCTCGCCCTCAGTCTGCACCTGCCACTGACACTGCCTCTGTCTTCCTTAGTATGAGGATTCTCTTCATGGCTTCAACTTGGGTGCTTTCCTTCCAGGAAATGCATCTATATTCCAGGAATGAATACAACCATGGACTGGAACAGAAGCAAGGAAAGCATGCACAAGACTATTGCAATAACCTGCTAGAGAGATGGTAGACGCTTAACACATGTGCTGTAGCGATGGACACGGTAAGTACTGGTGAGACTCTGGGTGAATGTTCAGTATACAGCAGAAGAATATCGTGGTGGATCATCACGGGAATGTGAAGAAAGAGGGAAACTGAGGCTGATTCCAAGACCACTGGCTGAGGAAATGGAAGAATGAAGCTGTAACTTACTGAGGACTCACAGGGAGCAAGTTGTGACCACAAAGTTGCATGTTTTAGACATGTAAGTGTGAGCTGTCTGTTAGGATATGAAAGTCTAGAATTAAGGCAAGAGGCCTGAGTTGGGGATATACATTTGGAAGCATAAACATATTGACAGCATTTAAAATCAAGAGACTAGAGTGAATGTAACAGGAAAGGGAAGCCCAAACAGAGCGTGAGCACGTCACTATTTAGGGGACAGGAAGCTGAGAGAAACCAGCAAAGCATTCTGAAATGCAGCAGCTACTGTAGTTCCAACTTAGTGACCTGGAAGCCAAATGAAAATGTCTCAAGAAGCAGGGGAGTAAACAGCTCCGTCAAAGCTGCTGTCTCAAATTAAAATGACTGAACAATAGGGTTGTCAGCGATGATCCTGAACAAGCATTTACATCAGGTGATGGGGGCAATAGAAAACAAAAACGGACTGGAGTGGGCTCAAGAGAGAAGGAAAGGAGAAGAAATGGAAACCTCTCTCACGGACAACTCTCGGAGTCTGACCATAAAGAAAGAGAGCGAAGTGTGCCTGGATGTAGAAGTAAGGATAACAGAAGCTTTAACGTTTTTCATTTGCTTTTTTAAGATGGAAAAAATAACAAATTTATAATCTGATGGAAAGATCCAATCGAGTGGGAACTACAAATATATTCATAGAAGCATATGATAAAAAAATGTCAGAAATAGAGCAAATATAAGTGAATGCATAGTAACAGATTACTGCTTAAGTTAAATACAGTGAGCCCAGATAATGGAAGTCTGTGAAGCTATCTAACACGGTGTAGTAACAGAACATGTGCTGACTTGGAAATATATTGGTAAATGAACAGAAGCAGGTTACAAATAACATGCAGAGCACAGGGCCTATGACATCCAACGCACGAAGCCTTTATTTCATGTTTCAAATGTGTACGTGTGTTTGATGAACCAAAAATAGCACAAAAGATGTATATTAAAGAGTGTCGTGTGCATGGTGGGATTATAGGTAAATTTTACGGGTAATTTTTCTTCTCTATTTTTTATTGTTTACCTATTATTTTCCAAATTTCTGTAGTAATCACACAACATATAACATTTAGAAAATGCTTAAATTGATATATCTGTGTGTGCATGTGTGTGTGTATAATTTTTGTTGATTTTTTTCCCCTGCACACTACACTCCAACTTGTTGCTTTAATCAGATTGAGTTAGTATTTTTGAGAAAAATCAAATGATGCCTATACTCCTTTCTGTACTATTTATGTACACAGTACGATATACACAAACATTGTTAGTCATGCCATGGTATCACCTTAAAATGCTTTCAAAGAGCTTTCCAGTATAATCTAGCAATGGTATTAATTTTTATTTTTAACCACCACTTGATCGAGGACTCTTGGGGAACTGCCAAAATTAAATTTTAAAAATTAATGGTATATTTCCGGGTTCTTTCAGCGTCACAATGTTGAAATATTTTCTGCCACAGCATCACCGTTTCCTTGCTCAGAGGCTCTATCAAGCAGTAGTCATGAGATGTGGAACAGCAGTCAGACAGCCATTCACAAACATTCATGCAAACCACATATACTTTTCCTACTTTAATAAGGAAGCGAAATATTAGGATGATTTGGGTAAGAAAACATGGGTTTTCAGGGTATGATCTGAATCATATTTTTTTATAATAAAGAAAAACAATTATGTGAAGATTTATTTTGCCATATTTTCAACTGGGGTTTCACACGGCTCAGAAAACTCCCACACAAGATACTTCCTGCCAAAGATAAATGAGTGCTTTATGACCTGTATGTGAACCCCAATATTGGACGTACGTTCAGAAAAGATGGTGCTAGTATTTTTATCCCTAACATTTTACTTAAAATTGAAAGAAACTTCCATTCCAAGTGGAATGTGTAATTGAAAATCCTAGGCAACACCACACTTGTCTATTTCAGATTCTGAGATAACTAAACTCTATACTTGCACATTATATCTACAGGCATATTTAATTGCTCAGACCCCACTGGCATTAGAGAACTAAATATAACTTTTATACTTTCATTTGAAAGAGGGATTTTTAAAGCTGAAGCAACTAAAACTCAAGACGATTTGGAAAATGTTCAAAGTTATACAGCTTTTTACTATCCACGTATGGTCCAAAACCCAAGTCTCCTGATGCAGAGTCTTGCGATTTTCACTTGTTTTTAACAGCCTGAGCTAAATGTAGAATTTATCTTATTTACTGCAAAGAAAGAACACGAGTACCCACTGAAATATGAGCATGTACGTGACTCTGGTCTCATCTTATGGCTTATTCTAGGTTGCCTGATCTCTGTTAACAACAAAAGAATAAGACTGTAGAATGGAAGCTCTATGAATTACTGATTTCTTGACCTTCACTGAAAAATGCTATGGATAAAAACACAATACACGACATTGTGGACCAAAAATCCTAGATCTGTTTTTCATATCAATCATCAAGAATATAGGCACTCGAGTCACATAACTAACAATTTTAGACAATGTGTATTTAAAGATATTTTAATGACCTTCATTTGAACAATCTGTAAGCTACAGACATGCAGTATCTTAAAATGTGATCCATTCACTCCGATACAAATTATCCAGGTAAATGAGGACATGCAGACAGCGTTTCCAGTTTAAAACCCTCTAATCTATATTCCGCACAGTCACTCGAGTGATCTTCCTAGAAAAGCAGATCTAAATATTTCACTCTTCTCTTTATAACGTTCTGGGGTTGCCCGATTACCCATTGGATAGAATCTACAATCATTAGCATGAAATGCCAGGCTCTTCCTGACCCTGCTCTTCGCCTGCACTGCTGGACACAGCTTTATCCCACCCTGTCCTCCTTCCCCTGAATGTACCTACAATTCAGCAGCACTGCATTTCTGGAAGACCTGTCAGGTGTTTTCCCACAGTAGTCTGTGGTGATTACAGCCATACCACAAAATTATCGTGTTCTGGTTACTCCCTTGCCTCTGACACTAGACTCCAGGTTCCCTATTGGCAAGGACCAAGTGGCATTTGTCTACGTATCTCCAGGGCTTTGCACAGTAATTGGAACTCAAAGAATATATACTGAAAAAGTAAAATAAAATAAAAGTAAATTGGGACTAGAAAAAATTTCACTGATTCATTTGAATATCTCATTTTGTCAAGTAGATTTGTGTTGGGAACACAAATTCCAAGTCCCTTGGCATGTTAAAGCATGTCCACACTTGCAACTCCATTTAAACAAGTAACTAGATAAGATACAGACCGCAGTTTCCTGTTCCAAGTTTCATTATAAGGAAGAACCCTCATTGATGTTTCCTGCCAAAATGCAAATCTCCCCCATCCTATCCCAAGATTACAATGCAGTCACTCTGTGGTGTAAGAGTCATGAAGAAAAAAGAAAGAAAGAAATAAAACATATAAAGAGATCTCTTATCATGTTTTCTGTGATAACCTGTATTTTGGCAATTCAAATATTTCCCTGCCAAGCACCTAGGTGTTAGATAAATGAAGATTTACTATTGTTTTATGCATTTAAAAGCCATTTAGTCAAACTACACTCATCAGTGCAATTAAATGGTGTCTGCCAACATGCAGGAAAAAGAGTCAGCAATTTTCTTTTTTTTTTCTTCCCAGCATTGCTAGATGGTTTTGATACTTTCTTCATGCCATCATCTACCAATGTCACTCACCAGTTAAAGTGATCAAAGGAAGCCGTGCATACAAAGAGAACCACTGTTAGCTGATCCACATTCACATTACGTAAATAAGCATGTACTACCGGTGTTTAGCTAATTGTCCTGTTTCTTTCAGAAATGCAGAATGAATAACTGTGTAGGAGGAGCTGAATAAACATATATTACTCCACTAACATCTTTTTCCTTCCTTCTTTCAATTTTGTTAATATATATTTGTGATTGCAAATTACTCAAGCCGTTCAGGTTATGAAACAGTGGGTCCAGCTGACTTAAAAATATAGAACTATGCCACGCAGACTCTTCGAGGAAGCTCTTTAAAAGCTTCTATTATCTGCCGAAGAACTAATGCACTCCCTTAATTGTGCCTGTTGGGTGATCCAGCACAAGCGCTGAGGAATTCAGGCCACAGAAAAATGCAAGGCGGCAAAAAGGACATTCGCTCAGCAAGAAAGGTTGCAGAAGCCCTATGACAAATGAGACAAAGCAAGTCAAGTAATAATAGAAGAGCTTTTTGAACATTTTCAGTAATTTGGTTATAACTAATTCTAGAGTGCATTAGCAGAAGATTCTTAATCAGACCCTACTTCTCCATTAGAGAGACTAATTACAGTGTGTCTTTTATTGGTAGATTTATTTTTCCTCCATAAAAAAAGCTTAGCAAATATAAACTAATTTGTCTGCATTTCCCTTAGCCCAGACCTCTGTTTTCTGAGCGACCTGATGCTGTCACATCACAGACTGCACACACAGAGGGCACTGTTCACTAAATAATCTCCGTTCTGCTGGCAACCGATTAAACCAAATCCACATGAATGTGAGATCAACTCCCATCCCTCAAATGTAGTGTCTGTTGTAAAATCTTGTTTTCATAAGTCTGGTTGAATTCTGCTATCTTAATTCCATTTCTTTTTGAAAAATTACTTTCAATCTGAGTGATTTATTTTCCTCTTGCTGAATCTATCTGTTGCTCGGCCAGTGATCTGCTTAAAAAGCTTCGAACTTGCCAGGCTGCCTGCGAGAAGGGGTGTTCGTCTCATGCCTGGGTGACTAGGATCACACTTAATCCAATGTAATACGTTTGTGAGATGCGTTCTTCATAGGAGGCAGAGTAACCCCTGCCTTGCAGGTATGATCTTGAAGACACAACTTGTAGAGAAAGAAAAAAAAATTAGGAAGATGCTTGAGTTCTGTTTAACAGTCAGTTTCACTCGCTTTTTTTCAATAAAGCAGTATTAATGGGTTTCCAGTTGTATATGAGTCATTAATGGAAGAACCATGCTGAAGTCCAGAACCAGTTAAAATGAGAACAAAGAGCTGTGGGTATAACAGCCTATTAAGCAAACTAGGCAATGAAGGTTGAAAGTATCTGCATTACTTCACCCATGGTTACTGCAAAATTCAAGTAAGATTTTTCTCAATAAATATTTAGCAAACATATCATATGTATTATGTGCTGAAGACACAGTGACAAACAAGACAGTCTTGGATCCAAGATTTTTGTAGCCGACATTAAAAATAAAGTGTGATGAAAGTTATGGATTTTCTAAAAGCTTTGAAAACGTTTAGAATTACATAAAATTATTTTTTATGTATTTTTGGTTTCTCAGTCAAAAAAAGTCAAACATCAGCAAACTCACACGTTTTGGTCTAACTGCAAAATGTAGCTAATCACTGTGAAAACATTTTGCAACAACTGAGTATCTTGTAAGCTGTAAACTGCTTGATACAACTTAGCTATTATTACTGTGGCGTTAAAATAACTTTTAAACTTTTATCTTGATAGTGACAATAATAAAATCTTATCATGACACACTCTATTTGAAAAGTCAAGAAAATATATTCTTCACTATTTTTTTCATTATTTGTACATTTGAGAAATTTTAGGAAGACATCAGCTATGTTCTCCTTATCCTATTGTATCTCCTGTGTTTGCTGCTTCCAGATTTGTTTTACTTTCTTGCATTCCTGATATTGCTACTTATGATTTTGTAATTTAATACAGAAATATTTCCCTTTCTGCCCTATATGTTTGCTTTCCATTTAGTGATACATTGCAGAACAATTTTTTTTTTTTTTACTGAAGGTAAAGTTTTATATCTAAGATATCCAGTCTAAATTATTGTCAGAATATAATAATTACACTTTATTGAGCATCTGTTATATGTCACCCTTTAACAGTTATATAAGTGTTATATATATATATATATATATATATATATATATATATATATATATTTAAGAGTTATATATCTAACTCTTGGAACACAACTTGATAGGTCTATTAGCTTAATACCCATATATGAAAATGACAGAATTCAGTCTCTGTCTTTCACTTAGGTGTGTATGGAGGTAAATATGCATATATACACACACATATACATATATATATTCTTCTATGCCGCATTTTTACACTCAGTCATTCAGTAAATATTTTTTGAGCACCCAGGTTAAATAGTGAGGATACAACAGTGAACAAAACAGACAAAATACTTGTCCTCATTTAAATGTGCATTTTAGTGGGAGCTGAGTTCACGAAAGAATTTAAGCAGTACAGAGTTACATAAACTCTAACCAGAGCATTAATTAATAATAGCATAAAGAAAACCCTGGATTTACCAAGGAGCCAGAAATAGCACTAAATGTAATTTCCTCACAACCTGCACTGTTTTTCGAGGGTTTTATGAAGAATTAAATAAAATTATGCCATAAATCTTGTACGATGCCTAGTATTTGACAGATGTTTAATATGCATTGATCACACTGATGGATATTTTACTTATTGATATTATTAGTGGTGTTAGTATATATGGAACCTACATCTGGCTGTGGACTTTAAAATAGTCAATACAAAGAGGTAAATGTAGAAAGTCACATGTTTGAAAAATTTCCTATAATAAAATCAACAATTATTCCAGATAAGCACCCGAAGTTATTTCTGGTCCTAAGACTTCACTGAAATCTCTCCCACCGATCAAAGGAAAGAAGGCAGTGTTTGATTAAAACCCTGACATCTTTCTTATGCTAGAGTCTGTACTGACTACATGTTTTTCCTATTACTCCTCAAAAAATACTGGAAGATACCAAGTGACTATAATCAAATGGGAGGATGAAATAAAATGAGTTCTGTTACTCAGCTCCCTAAGTTAAGAAGTAGCTTTCTATAATATATTATAGATACGGACTACGTGTCCTTTAAGAAAAACCTCTTAAAAATATTTCTCCTAACTCAGAGATAATATACGAGAATTTAAGATTACACTGAACAAGAATACCTGGATTACACTTCTTTTTGCTGCCAGTTGAGTAGTGATCCACATGATTTAATAGATAAGTCAGCCAGAGACTTGGCCAACCTTTCCTTAGAAAGATGTGTTATCCAAAAACGTCCATGACTAAAGAGAGAAGACCTCTGCATACAACTGATGTTGTCTCTTTAAAGTGCCACTTTAAAATCCGTAAGTGACAAATAATGAAATCTGAACTCCAACCCAGGTCTACCTGATGCCCACAGCAACTTTTTTTATCTTTCACACCAATATATAGAAATCTGTGTTAGACTACCGAATGTCAAAATCAGTTTTATTGTGTTTAATAAGTATTAGTATACTCAATAGTTACAAGCATACTTTTTGTATTTTTATTCACAATATAATTTCTAAACATTAAAAATTATATAAAAGAATAAATGAGTCGACAAGAGACAGAATTAAGCTGCTGTTACGCTGAGGAAATGTTGAAGAATAAAATAAAACAGTATTTGACTCAACTGAACCATGCTAGCATCAATCCACATCTAGAGTACTTGAAGTTAAAACTGGTCACAAATGAAATTTTTTCTGATACAAACATGTATTAAATAGAAATGATTTTTACTTCTATAAAGCATTATTTACTAATATACAACTAGTCCCTCTATCTTTGTAAGTAAACACAGGAAGGACTTTTCCATAATTAGTAAGATAGAATATGTTCAGTAATAAACATATGTGAACTATTTATTACTTTTATTGAAGGCTATGGGGATGGTTAATTTTATGGGTCAACTTGGCTGTGCAACTGTGCCCAGATATTTGGGCAAATATTATTCTGGATGTTTCTATGAAAGTGGCTTTTGGATGAGATAAGCATTTAAACCAGAGGGCTCTGAGTAAAGAAGATTATCCTTCATAACACGGATGGGCCTCAGCCAATCAGCTGGAAACCTTACTAGGACAAAGGCTGACTCCTTGGGCAGGAAGGAGTTCTGCCAGCAGATGGCCTTCAGGCTTGAAGTGCAGCTCTTCTCTAGGTCACTAGCTTCCCAGTCTGGCCTGCAGAGTTTGGATTTACCAAAAGCTTCTACAACTGTGGGAGCCAATTCCTTAAAATAAATCTGTATCTTTGTCTCTGTTTCTCTCCCTTTCTGCACAGACATACACATACACACCCACATCCCCCTTGCTGGCCTGTTTCTCTAGAGAAACCCAACTAAATACGAACATAAACATAATTTGCAGATGAGTCCAAATTCATCAGTTTCTAGAACGTAGAAAATCTAAACACATACTGTATAATTCTTTGGATAATCTGGTAAATTTTTATTTTAAACGAATATAAATATGAACTGAATATAAATTAAATACAAGTGTATTTGGGATAGTTTAACTAAAGAGATACAAGAATAATTATTACACATCAATATAAATCAAGAGCAGAGGGTCTAGAGTGGACTAACTGGATGAATGAATGAATGAAAAATTAACTGATACTAAGCTATCACATGTGACCAGTAGAAAAAAACAAGTAATAATTAAACTACATTGAGCACAGAATGGCTCTTAACACTGAGACCAAAAAAAAAAAAAAAAAAAAAAACGGTGAAGAATGGAATGAAAATATTTCCACAGAAAAGTTTTATTAAATGAAAATTTTAAAAGGAAACTAGTCAATTTTCTATAGGAGTTTTTATAACTGACCATCATAAAACCTGCAAAAAAATTTCCCTAAAGACTAAATTTGGCTGCATTACTGAGTGTCTAGTGTGTGGCTATAATAATCGAGTGCACACTACAACCCTATGAGGGAGGAATTACGTCTCCATTTTACAAACTGGGTAACCTGCCCACGATTACGTAACTAGAGAGCGCTGCAGAGGACATTCAAACTCAGTCTGCCCAGCCCCATCCTCCTAACACAGTATGGTGAGAAAGCCACACTGTGTTAGGAGGATTGGATTCTTAACCTTGAGTGATTTTCAAGTAAGTCAACAATGACTGTCTATCCTATTTCAGCTTAGCCCTCTCTACCATGAGCGTAAGAAACAGCTAATTTCCTGAGATCGTTTCCAGGTTTACTCTTGTATATTTGTTTCTGAAGTAATTAGTTTCTGTAATTTAACTAACCTCTAAGATATTGCAAAAATGAATCTTGTTTTCTGGGTAAACGCGCTCAGGATATTTAAACTGGCAACCAAAAGTGATCAAGACTACACTGCTGGGCTTTGAGGAAAAAAAGTAATTTTGTTTGAAAAGCATCTTTGTACCACACACAGTACATGGTTTATTTCTTGCATACATGTTCCCTCCATAATCATGAAACCACATTTAGGTCTCACTTCTCTGGGGAACACTCTGATTTTGAAAACAGAACTGCCTTTGTCCCCCTCTTCATGCACTTAATTGTCACTAATAGCTATGTAATAATGAACAAATGTGGGCCACAGTTTTATACCCTGAAGTAATTATTGGTGCCACAGAGATAATTTTAAAAGGGTTTATTCCACTTGTCGTTAAGTGTCAACACAGATCCAAACAACTGTATGAAGTCGTACAGGAATACTGCATGCGCGAAAGGTGTACGTTTAATATGTAGCCATGTCTGTGCCTGCACACAGTCTTGATTTTATCACACACAAGGGCAGGTTCTGAATATTTTTATTTTTAAAAATGTGTTTTTGACACAGTATGTTTAAATATAGTTTGTCAAACTATCTCAATGTTTTGTTTTATATTAAATCAACACATTTATTTCTCCAAAACTAAATCAGTTGTTTTGCAGAGAGTCAGGGCAACAGCAGATGTCAACACCAGTTTTTGTCGAATTCCTATTTTTTCCATTATAGTACCATCAGATAATGTGACACACGTAAAGGTTAGGGGAAAAAAAGGCGGTGAGGCATTGTCTCTAGAACTGCTTGTATGGCCAAAAAACTTGGATGTCATCCTCCTACATATCAACAAAAGTAGGCAGAGTTTGTTGAGAAGAAAGTACCTAATTTTCAACATTTATAACATGAAACACTTATGGGGTTATCAGACTTCAGTTGAGAGTTTGGAGTCAGATAAAATAAAACTAAAAAAATAAAAACTTCAGTTTGAGTCAGATAATATATTATGCTGAATTCTACGACTTTCTTGGTATTTGACCATGTGATCTACAAAATGGTAATTCCACAGGTTTTGACGTACAGGTAGATTTTGGAGGAATCAGTGCATAATCATGACATAGCTTAGAAAGCCCTGGTAAAATGGTCAAAGAGAAACTCAGGGGAAGGTGGACTCATTTACGAAGCTCCAGTTAGCAACACCCTTACGTGTGTTATGCACAGACCTTCCTTGGTTTAGGTGTTTATCACTGATTAATAATCAAACTGGAAATTGAATTAAAAATGATTTCTTCTCTAGTGATAAGCTGCCACTAGGTCACAGAAGTGGACAGAGAAGAATGAACATAGTTTTTCATTATGTTTCACTGCTCTGGAAAGGCAAGAGTTAGTGAGATAGTAAAACATCTAAACAGGAGAACTTTGGTTTATCTCTGGGCCAAGGAGAAGGAAAGGTGACAAGTTATTATGGGTACTTATGGCTTTTGAAGCTCAGCTCTCCTTCTGCCACCAGTATCCTCAGAACCACTCTCTCTTCCATAGTCTCAGAACAGGTCCTTAGGATGGAGCATACGCTTTTTCTTGCTCCTGTTGCCAAGTGAGAATTGCGTGAATCTGGCTACAGCTATTGCTTGAGAAATGTGTGTGACCCGATTTAGGCCAACGTGAGTTACGTTCAAGTCTTTGGTTGAAACCCTTGGGAAAGAGCTACTACTCTACTAGACTTGAACCTGGGAAGATGCAGGTCTGTAGATGCTAAAGGCTGCAACGTAGGGAAGCACACCCTGAGGGTGAGGCCAACATGGAGGAGAGAAGAAGCAAGAAATGGAGGGAAACTGGGACTTGAAGTTTCTTTTCAGTTACACGGGCATACATTCCTTTTGGTTTAAGCAAGTTTCAAGCAGATTTTCTGAACTTTCCTCTTAAGAAAGTCCTCAGTAATACAACGAAAGGATGAGATGGGCAGAGGAAAGTGAGAAGTTCCTTCTGGATATACTCTTGGAGATAATGCTCCTTGCGGGGAGGGGGGCGAGTCTCAGCATCTGGGGATACCACCAGCCTGCTTTAGCTATTCACATGCATTGTGCACAGGCTGACAAGTGTTACCCTTCAGGATCAAAAAGAAGAAAAACATTATGAAATCCTAGACCCCTTTGGACCATTTCTCAAACTGTACCTATGTAAGTATGATAATGGAGGTAAATGCAACTTCTATTGCATTCACAGACCCCTATCATTTTTCAGAACCTCTTACTGAAAAACTCTATTCCTACCTATACATTTGTAAAATGTATTCAAAACTTTCTTCAATTTGAAAATCTTTGTCAGAAAATAAATCATTCTTATAGCTCATGCTTTCAATCATTCTGTTTTCTGAAAAGTTCTTTTACTCACTTTTTCCCATAAAAGATCTTTCTTCCTTTAAGCTCAGATCAAATACCACCATCTCAGTGAGACCTTGAGTATCAGCTTTCTCTTTCAACCTACATCATAAAACACGTATTCATTCACTTGTTTTTTCTGTCTACAAATATTAATTAAATACTTATTAATGTGTTGGATGCTTTGTTCATTACTAAGGATTAAAAAAAAAAAATTCTAGAATATATCTCTGCCCTAAAAGACCTTACAGTCTAGGGGGAATTACAAGTAAGTACATTAACAATTTACTAACCTCTGAAAAGAGCTTCCCAATATATAATTACAAGTGAGAAAATCAGAAGGAAACAGGAGGTGCATGAGGTGATGAGGGAGGAGGTGACAGCTGATAAGGAGAGATTCTACTGAAGCAGGAAGTAGATATCAGGTCATGAAGATGCCTCTCTGCCCTTCGTGTATCATGAAGGGACGTAGAATGGAAAACCACTGGATGATTTTAAGTAAGAGAGCAACGTAACCAGGTTGTGTTTTAAATGTTCACTGTGGCATTAGGATGGAGGATGAATAGGACAATCTTTAGCACTGATTTGCCTGGCAGAGACTTTGGTACGTGTTTGTGGTTTTGGTGTAATTATGAATTGCCTCCCTTCATTCTCAATAATGTCCTGTCTTGGACAGTAAATTCTGTGGTCACCTTAAGAGTGAATTAAGAGACCTTCAAGATGGCGGAGGAGTAAGACGCAGAGATCACCTTCCTCCCCACAGATACACCAGAAATACATCTACACGTGGAACAACTCCTACAGAACACCTCCTGGATGCTGGCAGAAGACCTCAGACCTCCCAAAAGGCAAGAAACTCTCCACATACCTGGATATATATTTTTTCCGTTTTCTCTTTTTGCGAGTATATATGTGTGTGCTTCTTTGTGTGACTCTGTCTGTAGAGCTTTGCTTTTACCATTTGTCCTAGAGTTCTGTCTGTCCGTTTCTTTTTTTTATTATTATTTTTTAGTATAGTTTTTAGTGCTTGTTATCATTGGTAGACTTGTTTTTTTGGTTTGGTTGCTCTCTCTTTATTTTTTAAATTACTTTTAAATTTTTAATATTTTTTAAAATTTTATTATTTATTTATTTTTTGCGGTACGCGGGCCTCTCACTGTTGTGGCCTCTCCCGTTGCAGAGCACAGGCTCCAGACACGCAGGCTTAGCGCCCATGGCTCACGGGCCCAGCCGCTCCGCGGCATGTGGGATCTTCCCGGACCGGGGCACGAACCCGCATCCCCTGCATTGGCAGGCGGACTCTCAAACACTGCGCCACCAGGGAAGCCCTAATTTTTATTTTAATTATTTTATTTTATTTTTTTCTTTCTTTCTTTCTTTTTTTCTCCCTTTTTTTCTGAGCCGTGTGGCTGACAGGGTCTTGGTGCTCTAGCCGGGTGTCAGGCCTGTGCCTCTGAGGTGGGAGAGCCGAGTTCAGGACACTGGTCCACCAGAGACCTCCCAGCTCCACGTAATATCAAACAGCGAAAATCTCCCAGACATCTCCACCTCAAGGCTAAGACCCAGCTCCATTCAACGACCAGCAAGCTACAGTGCTGGACACCCTATGCCAAACAACTAGCAAGACAGGAGCACAACCCCACCCATTAGCAGAGAGGCTGCCTAATATCATAATAAGGTCACAGACACCCCAAAACACACCACTGGATGTGGTGCTGCCCACCAGAAAGACAAGATCCAGCCTCATCCACCAGAACACAGGCACCAGTCCCCTCCACCATGAAGCCTACACAACCCACTGAACCCACCTCAGCCACTGGGGGCAGACACCAAAAACAACGGGAACTATGAACCTGCAGCCTGAAGAAATGAGACCACAAACACAAAAAGTTAAGCAAAATGAGAAGACAGAGAAACTCACAGCAGATGAAGGAGCAAGGTAAAAACCCACCAGAACAAACAAATGAAGAGGAAATAGGTAGTCTGCCTGTAAAAGAATTCAGAGTAATGATAGTAAAGATGATTCAAAATCTTGGAAATAGAATAGAGAAAATACAAGAAACATTTAACAAGGACCTAGAAGAACTAAAGAGCAAACAAACAATGATGAACACAGTAAATGAAATTAAAAATTCTCCAGAAGGAATCAACAGCAGAATAACTGAGGCAGAAGAACAGATAAAAGACCTGGAAGATAAAATAGTGGAAATAGGGCTTCCCTGGTGGCGCAGTGGTTGAGAATCTGCCTGCTGATGCAGGGAACATGGGTTCGAGCCCTGGTCTGGGAAGATCCCACATACCGTGGAGCAACTAGGCCCGTGAGCCACAACTACTGAGCCTGCGCATCTGGAGCCTGTGCTCTTCAACAAGAGAGGCTGCGACAGTGAGAGGCCCGCGCACCGTGATGAAGAGTGGCCCCCGCTCGCCGCAACTGGAGAAAGCCCTCGCACAGAAACGAAGACCCAACACAGCCAAAAATAAATAAGTAAATTTATAAAAAAAAAAATAGTGGGAATAACTACCACAGAGCAGAATAAATAAAAAAGAATGAAAAGAATTGAGGACAGTCTCAGAGACCTCTGGGACAACATTAAACGCACCAACATTCAAATTATAGGGGCCTCAGAAGAAGAAGAGAAAAAGAAAGGGACTGAGAAAATATTTGAAGAGATTATAGTTGAAAACTTCCCTAATATGGGAAAGGAAATAGTCAATCAAGTCCAGGAAGCGCAGAGAGTCCCATACAGTATAAATCCAATAAGAAACGCACCAAGACACATATTAATCAAACTATCAAAAATTAAATACAAAGTAAAAATATTAAAAGCAGCAAGGGAAAAACAACAAATAACACACAAGGGAATCCCCATAAGGTTAACAGCTGATCTTTCAGGAGAAACTGCAAGCCAGAAAGGAGGGGCAGGACATATTTAAAGTGATGAAAGGGAAAAACCTACAGCCAAGATTACTCTACCCAGCAGGGATCTCACTGAGATTCAACGGAGAAATTAAAACCTTTACAGACAAGCAAAAGCTAAGAGAATTCAGCACCACCAAACCAGCTTTACAACAAATGCTAAAGGAACTTCTCTAGGCAAGAAACAGAGAGAGGAAAAGTCCTACAATAACAAACCCAAAACAATTAAGAAAATGGTAATAGCAACATACATATTGATAACTACCTTAAGTGTAAATGGATTAAATGCTCCAACCAAAAGACACAGACTGGCTGAATGGATAAAAATCAAGACCCTTATATATGCTGTCTACAAGAGACCCACTTCAGACCTAGGGATACATACAGACTGAGAGTGAGGGGAGGGAATAAGAGTGAATTATACTGGAAGATAATTAAAATGCAACAAACGAGAAAGAGAGGCCAGTTGGAAGTCTGCTGCATGAACACTGCCTAGAGAGAAAGGTACCTAAACTAAGTTAGTGGCCAGGGAGATGAAGAAAAACAAGAAGCATTTTCTTTCTACTAGAGCCAATTACTTGTACCTTGATCTAGCACTTAATACATTTTGTTTTGTGTTAGGATTCATTGTTTATATGTTTATTTTCCCCAATCAATCTTAAATTCCTTGAGGGCAAGAACTACATCCTCCAGTTCTGCTTTCCTTCAGAGATTAGTGCAATGCCTTGAACAAACTGCTTACTGAACAAGTATTGATTTGAATTAATACAATTTTACCAGCATATTTTACAAAGAGAAATAAATGACTAAAGGCCTTTGCAGAGTTCTTTACTATTCATGGGGAGCAGAATTTTATCGTCATGAGTCAACAGCATGTAACATGTACAGTGTGTAATTTTAAGTCCTTCCCCTTAGTTCTACTGGAAGACTTCATCATATTGGGCCATCAAATGAGGTCTCTGCTACTTCACATTAACTCAGACTCTTGATATGAAGAGAAGGGGTGTCTACCACCAACTGCTGGCAGAGGGTCTTTGGGCTTCGTAAATAGTAGGGTCTCGACAAAAATTTTTTGAATGAATGAATAAATTCTCCATTAGTATAGTTGGCACAGATAAGCCTCTGTCCCTTCTATTCTATGCTTCCATACTATCTTACACATCACATTCTTTTCTACATGGCTTATAACATTGTATTAAAGTTACTTGGATATATGTCCTTGAGCTCCTCAGGGTAAGACCTATACTTAATGCATCATTACATTCCTATTGCCTGGAAAAAATGCCTGGTACTCAACCCGGGTTTATTCCTGTGGAAGCATCAACATTTAAGTGTTGACCTTTGTAGAAATGGTGCCTTAAACAAAACCATCCAAATAACAATCATTCATCTAAACCACTATCAGAGTAAAGAGGGTAATATTCAGAATGGTCAATCTGCTAGTACATGCAAAAGCAAGGGAGTATCACGTAAGGCTGTCTATCCACCCAGTGTTCGTGATACAATAAGTAGAACTCCATGAACTACTATAATAAACATACAATATCAACTTACAGTGCTCAGTTTAAGCTTTCTTCTCAAATTAAATCGTTTTAGGGTTTCCTGGGGAATTTCTGTCTACAGTCTACCAGCAGGATAACTACGATTCCATACACGGAATCTTGCATTAAGTAGCAAGACCGCTTGTTACTTGTTGCTACAGGGTCCAACCATTTTCGTCTTCTTTCAGTACTACAGTTTCTCTCACCCCGAAATATCCACGATTCAATGCTGTGTATGCTCAGTCATATTTAATTTGTCATGCTAAGAGCATAATTGCTTGGCAGACACCTTCCACATGAATCATGCTGACACCCACTCTTTACATTTCATGACCATCTATTCTGTCTCATTTTTCCAGAACTCAATAAAAATTATTTATGCCAAAAACTTCGTGATGGATCTATAACTCCCTCATATTTTGACCTACTTTTCCCCAGCAAGCCCAAAAGGTCTTGACCTCTATTATCAAAATCTCAATGCAGATGGAAGCTCTGATGAGATTCTAATTAAGTGAAAACCTTTCTGTAATTATACATGCTCACTATTTAATGAGAATCTTTCTATAATTAGAAATTTATTTGGCCATTTTAAAATTTCAGAGGCTGTTTCTGGAGTGTCCTAATTCAAGCAGTTTTCATTCATGAGGGGGCAAAGTTCTCTTCCCCACAAATGTATCACTGCCAAGGGAGAGTTCCCCTTTAATTAAGTGTGCTCTGTTGTTGAATGATGACCCCGCAAAACTTATTTTCACTCTTCTTCTTCTCTTCTTAACACTTGGTCCAAGTTGGTGCCCTATGAGGTGTAACACTTTGGGTTAAGAATAAAGTGTTTAATGGCGGCCAAATAAACTTATAATTATTGTTTTAAAAATACTATGCAAGTTTTACCTTGGAAAGAGCCACAAAAGCCTTTGAGTTGGGGGTAACGGGGACAGTGGCAAGAAAAGAGAAATAAGGGGAGGGAACATGGACGAATATCCTCTTTGGCGAATGACTGGACCCGGCCGGAGGGAGAGAAAGCCTGAGACACGCCGTTCACAGCGGTGACGCTTCCCCCAGAGCTGTTTTCTTCTCGCCTCCTTTCTACACCTTGGATCATGTCATGTTACATCAGTTTTTCTTAAACAGTTTGTCCTTGTTCCTTCCTCCTCAATACTCTAGAGAAATCACACTCCTCCCAGACTCACGCATCCACAGGAAACCAAGTTTTACTCACCAAGTAGAAGTTTCCACACTGTGAACCAGAGACTAATAAAGGACTAAACCAGGGCTGGGAATGAAGCCGCTGCACGATCCCGACCAAGCAATGGGGCTGGGTCTGAGGAAACCTTTTCTACGCTTTCAAAAACATATTAAGGCCTTTCGTTCGTTGGCCTGCCCTGGTTTAACATCAATTCTTCCCTTTCCAGCTGGGAGGATGCCAACACTGTTTCGGTTCATTTAGAGAATCGTAACATTCCCCATCGCTTAGAATGAACTTTAGTAGCTTTGGTGCAACATCTGAGGAAAGAAAGACACTGAGAGAAATAATTTGCTCCAAATCTCAAAGCTCCTAGGTCCGTAGGACCAAAGTACCCCAAATCCCGCTTTGCGGAGCAGGGGAATCCAAGCAGCATTAAGGAAAAGATTCAAGAGAGTCAATAAGTAAATGAAATGTGCAACCTCTTTTATGACATTTACAGGGTCAAACAAGACAAAATTGAGCTATTGTTGGCAATGCTTATAAACATAAATCCTACCTGTGTGTCAGGTATTTTTTTTCTTTTTTGGTATCTAGGCATTGCTACTGCAGTACTTTACTTCTGATTTGCTGTGAATCTTGAAAAACTTGTTTCATGTGTGTGTTTAAAATTAGATTTTTAAGTAAGTAATTTGAGAATAAGGATGTGTTTTCTTGGTTGGACTGATAGGGTGATGGGAGTAGATACCTCCTCCATGCTGAACGTTAGTACAGTAAGTTAAAAGTGCCCCTTTTCTCCTGGGATAAACCGTAGTGGAAAAGAATACTTTAAAAAAGAATGCATATATGTGTAAAACTGAGTCATTGTGTTGTACAGCAGAGACTGGTACAACACTGTATATCAACTATACTTCAATTTTTAAAAATGAATGAATGAATGAATGAATAAATAAATAAAAGTTCCCCTTTTCGATGCAGAAACTCAACCGTGTGAAAATATAAATGGCTTTCCAGTAAAAGCACATATTTTTCAATGCATCAAAGATTTCTTATGTTTAGAAGATATGCAGATGATTTGACTATTGTAAATGTAAATCAATATTGCCCTGTATTGGAGCTTTCAAAAATTTTCAAACAGAAGTAGTATACCTATTATCTACCCTGCAGTATTTACACAGACTATTTAAATTCCTTACCTTTCAATTTCTTTGGCTCAGTGACTATTATTTACTCCAAGAGAAAGTTCAAGTTTATGGATAACATCATTTATTTGTGACAGAATAAATCTTTTAAATCTGATAAAAATTACAAGGTTATAAAGTATATTAAGTCCTCTAACAGATGACTTAACTTCTACACTTTGACATTTTCTGCAATAACATTTTATTTTAAATGTCAACCATACATAAATTCAATCTCGTCACAGACACTGAGATGTTCTAAAGTTCTCAATTTTAGACAGGAAGATGAGGGGCGACGGGGAATCAGGCCAGAGAGACAGAGAAAGAATAACTTTAAAATCCTGTATCTGAAAAAGCCTTAAAATGTTCATCTCTTCTGTAAGTTAAAAAAAAAAAAAATGCCAGCCTGAAATGTGGCAATAAATTATGCAATGCATCATAAATTTTGAATTGCCCATAGTCACTGTCACACAATGTTTCAGAAAAATGTCACAGAGAAGGAAACATTAAATACCACTTCTTCCTGCGTTTGCAATATAATTTCTTTATATATATTTATGGAAAAATAATAGCACGCATTTAAATTAAAGCAATCAATATTTTAGAAGTGAGATAGTTCCAAAGATGCTCAAAGAAGCATACTGACTTCTGATCTCATAAGTTTTAGAGGCCAAAAATTAATTTGTTTTATGGGCTATGAGTTTCTATCTAGTTCTGATATGTAACAGAACTGGAAAAGTTTTGTTATTTTTAATTACTATAAAACACTGATGACATTTTGGGCATAAATTTTAACTATGAGCTACTTGAAATTAATTTTAAATATTGTCTATATAAAAGGATAAGATTTTTTTTAAAAATGCAGATTTTTATTAAAAATAGCACTAACTCAATAGCTAGTGATATTACACATTTTTAAGATTACTTCTTGTCAATGTGTACAGTTCCTCATACTCATATTCATTAACTTATAGATGGATTGCTAGAATAGAGCTCTATTTCTATTCTCCTTTATCCCTGCTGGGGGCAATGTCCCTCCATTGCTACTTAGGAAATGACTAGAAACTACTCATAGAGAAATAGAATGTTCTTTTAAGCAACAGTCTCTGTCAGTAAAGTTAAAGGGAGGCAGCATGCCAAATATACATCCTAATGAAACATTTTAACAATTGCAAACATGTAAAGTTTATGCTTATTGCTACAACCTGCACAGTAAAACATTTAATAAATGATGCAATAATAAAAATGAATTCTTTTTTCCCACCTGTGTGATAATTTTACATAGAAAGTTGTTTATTACTAAAGTCCATAGAGTCCCTAAAACTACCTATACATTTCCTTCTTGATACTTCTTAGAGTTCATGAAGTTGAAGGGATGCGAGACAAGAAACGAATAACAGATTGGAAAGGATACTCTTAGCTACAAAGAAAAGTATGCCCATCTATGTGGTTGCATTCTTATTTCATGTATTGAAATTAGTATTTTATAGTTAAATTTGATTGTATTCCTTTAAAATATATTTTGCAACACTGATAATTATTTAAGAATAATGTATAGTGATAAAGGTACAATTTAATTTTTTAAAATCCTATGCTAAAAATTACGAAACATCATGATGAAATGCATTTCTTATTTGATATACAACAACTATTTTAACATTGTTTCTTTATACAAAGTTAAACACAAACAAACACCACGGTCTTATTAAAAAATCTTTAAATACACACTCACACACACATACTCCCAATCAAACAGAGAAAAGTGTTAAAACACTATGTCTTACAATTTTTAAAAGCTTGATTATCCAGAATTCAAACAGCCAGCAAGAAGAATATTATTTCCCCCTTATCGATTAGGTCTTCTCTGATAATTTTGGGCTGGGGTGCTATCTCTCCTCTTTGATCCACTAAAGCTACCGTTTTTTCTGGAATTATTTAAATGTACAATTAGAGTCCACACTGTATTTCCTTTCACTGTGTTCACATTTGTCTTTTACTTACAGGGACTCCTCACACACAACAACTGTGATATATTTAATTCATTTTTCTTCCTTTTACCCATGATTTCTCCAATGCTTGCAGATATGACAGTATATATATAACACATTTTTAAAATGTTTTTCCACAAAAAGATATGAAACAAGGTAGGAACAAATCTGACAAGTTTTCTCTTAAGTTTTAGGTAAGCATGCTCTTCATTTAATAAGAATGAAATGAATACTCCAAAAGGTTAGCAATTTATTTTATAAGCATTTAGGACTTGATATCAGTACCTAGTTTTTCTCAGTACTTGAACAGTCTCTGGTTAGAAGGATGTGACTATCAGTACTCTTCTAGCCACAGAAATAAGGAAAATTAAGTTATCTTCTCAGAATCAAATCTCTCTCGCGTGTGCGCACGCGCGCACACACACTGGCTAGATCATAAATTTGCAAAATACAGTTACAGGTAGAATGAATAGCAGGAAAGAGTAAGAACTGACAGTAAGAAAATACCTATTGCTACTAATAATGGTGAAAATAACAGTCAGGAGTGTGTTGGGCACGTTAGTCTCCATGACACGGGGGAAAAGCGAGAATCAAAGTGGATGCCTGCGAGGGTCTCTGTCTGTACTATCACTCGCTTTTCATGATGAAGCCTATAGTTGCCTAATGTGGCTGCTCTAGATTGTTCCCCTATACATTAGATTATTGGTTAAATGGGGGAAATTTCTTAGACAAAGGTGAGCTATTCAGTTAATGGAATATGAGGAAACATAGCCTTACTGCTGGAACCTGCAAATAAACAGTCAAGATTTGAATGTGAGGGCGCGTGAGAAATACTTTCACAATTTTCCTCCCAAAATTCTCAAGGGAAATATGTCTGTCCTAGCAAATGAACTTACGCACTTAGGACACTGTGACAATCCTACTGCACTGTAGAGATGAAAATGAACTTATTGAACTTTGGGTCACCTGGTAGCTCTCCTTGCTTCAAAACCATGCTGAACAAGCAACTATCTGATTTAAAAAAAAAAAAAAAGTTTTTTCATGTCATTTGGCCCAAACGGAAGATATGTATTTTTTCATACAGATAGGAGCATTCTGGTATGCATGACAGTGGTCAATTAATATCAATCATTTATTATGCTAGCTTATATATCAATCTCTCATAAGCTTCAGATAATGAGAATGCAGATTTGAGTGATGGGACTTATCTCACCGTGTGGATATAATCAAGATTTTCAGCCTCTAAAAATGAGCAACAGACCTCTTGGTAAACTAGAGTTTTACTCAATTTGGCAACCAGTAAATACTCATTCACCAAAGATGAGAGCTGTAATTCATTGTTTTTTATTTTATGTGTGTACATACGTATATATGCATGCCTGCATGTATATGCTTATGACAGAGTCATTAGTAAGTCCTACCAATTATATATAGATTTATTTAATCCTGGAGATAAGGATCGGCTGAAAACTGTAACTGATTGCTTCTCTAGTCATAATATAATTCTTTATTTCCACTTTACTATAAGAGTTCTCTTAAACATTCCATCAGCAGCTCTATTTCAACATGGTTAACAGAAATCAAAATATTCCATTTGAAACCTGGCACTCCCTCTAATTGTTAATTACATGATCATCTTTCTAATTACTCAGGCTTAAAATCAGAGTCATCTTTTAGCCCTTTCCTCAACAGATCATGAGCTTTGGGAGACAGACATAACTGGCTTCTGGGACTACAGGCAATCTATTTCACATCTCTCATCCTCCATTTCTTGTGTATAAAATGGGGCTAATGATATAGTACTTGCAGTATTGTTCTAAGGGGGAAAAAAATGTGATGATGTCTGCATAAAGCTGAGCACAGTTCTGGCTCAAAAGAAAAGCTCAGTAAATGCTTGGCCAAAGACATTGCAGGTATATTATAATCTTGATGTAACCAGAAGCAGTACATGCCACAGTTATGCCAGGAAGACATCTGGCTTTTTTCTTTACCAAACCACAAAATTATGAGATTTCTGTGGAATGGTGCCTGTGAAAAACAGGCAGGAGAATTCTGAGTGTAAGAGTGGTATTAAGTTAGGTATAAATCTTTTTTTTTTTTTTTTTTGCGGTACGCGGGCCTCTCACTGTTGTGGCCTCTCCCGTTGCGGAGCACAGGCTCCGGACGCGCAGGCTCAGCGGCCATGGCTCACAGGCCCAGCCGCTCCGCGGCACGTGGGATCTTCCCGGACCGGGGCACGAACCCGTGTCCCCTGCATCAGCAGGCGGACTCTCAACCACTGAGCCACCAGGGAAGCCCAGGTATAAACCTTTTCAGACACTGCAAACAACTGGCTGGGTATGTATTTCTGCATAATGGAAAACACGATTCAAACTGTCACCGTTTTTAAAGAATAAGTCTCCACGTACAAAACAACTTTGAGCTTTGGTGTATGGTAACCTCAGATGGTAGGCTGGTAACCCCAAAGCTGTTTTAGACATACTGAAACAGTCTCATAACTTGTGCGAGCAGAATGGAATCGTAGATGCCATCCAAATGTCTTCTTTTGCAGTTGAGGCTAATGAGAATTAGAGCAGTTAGGCTCTGTTTGCAAGGTCACCCTGTTGGGTAATGACAGTGTGTAAACTGGAACTCACGCTCTTTCCTCCCAAGCCTATGGTCTTTCTCTTCACTGAATCACTCCATCCCCTAAACCTGACTTTGAAGGTCAATGACCATGTTTCTTACATGTCTCCCTACTAAATTTTATTCTAGGGTCCACTGGCATTTTCTTAACTCTAAATGCAGTGCAACAATATTATATATCTTTAAGGTACAAAGGATCAAACATGGAATTCTTGTCAAACATGTTCAAGTAATAACTTTCACACCCTCATGGTCTGTTTTTTTCATCTGTGACAAAATTATTATTATTTTTTTAACTCAGGTCTACTAGTAAAGTGTTGGTTGTATATTTTTAATATTGATTTGATTTGTATGAAACATACATCATGTAATGTCACATACGATATTTTTAAATGAATATTGTATATACTGTATATTCAAATACTGGAGAACAGGGTTTGTTTGAGTGGGTGCAGGCAAATTTGCTAACAACAGGTTTAACTTCATGCTATCTTCCCTTATATCGCTACTAAAATTATGACATTAGAAATCTTGTATGTGTATGAAGATTTTTCCCTTCCACACAGAAAACAACACTGTTGAATTAAATACAAAATTAAAGAAAGCAATTTTTAGTAGGAAAAGAACAGCTTGTGGACTAGAAAAGAAATATTCATATAAATATTATTCACAATTTCTCCCATATTTATTGCTTATTTACTTAAACGTATGTTAATGTCTTTATATCTTCTGTCTTGAGGCAATTTTGTATTTCTTAGTTCTTGCCATTCAGATAAACAGTTGAATCAAACATTATGATCTGTAGTAAATAAAATCATCCCAATATTTTTCCTTTATACACATGGCATATCATCTAATCTGTCAGAGATTCTGAGATTAGGTAAACTTCCATGACATACAGCCAGACATTCTAATTTTCCACACGAGGAAGCTGAGACCCAGAGGGTTAAGTTTATTTGTGGCAGAGTTAGGACTATAATTTAGGTCTACTGACAAGTGTAGCATTCTTTGGGTAATTTTAATCTCTCTATGCATCGCTGGACAGGTTTTATTCATTATTTTATTTCTTTACTTCCTTTTGTTCACCCTAAATCACTTTTCATGAGGAAACCCTTGAGAAGGAAAAGAAAAAAATCTCCTAAACAAATCTACCAGTAGCAACCACAGCAAAACTCTATTATGACAAATTTGAAAGGAGGAAATCAAAAGAATGATGTTAGCTCAGCGGGTTTAACTGTTAACAGCATCCTAAGCACATCTCCATGATTTTGTTTATTCTATCCTCTCCACTTAGAAAGCTTTTCCTCCAGTACGTATTCCATTTCTCCCTCTTCTCTGAGACTAAGACCAAATATTATCTTCTCAGTTAAGCTTGCCTCGGTTTTGCAGTAAGAAATTATCACTTCTAAATTTTCATAGCACACTTCTCTTTACCCAGATGGGCCTACCACACAGTGTGGCATTTTGGTTGAATAAACGTGGCTTTTCCCACTTCAGCTGAAGTTTTGACTCAGTAAGAGCAGGAATTAAATCATATATCCCCCCTCCCGGCCATCCAACACTCAGTGAAATATTTTCTGAATAGAAGAAGCCACTCTCATGTTTAAAGGGGGAAGAAAACCCAATACTATAAATTCTAAGTATAACAGATTTGTTTCAGCTAACTTACAGAAAATAATTATGGTGAACTGGTACATCCTTCTGTGGTATCAAAGTAAGTAATCTAAATGATTCCTTCAAAAATTATAAGGCCTGCACATTTCAAACCCAGATACGCCTTAACTGAACCTGCTAAAAGACAGAATGCATGCCCAAAAAAAGGTAGAAAGGACAAACAAGAGACATGATGGGGAACTAACTTAAACGAGAAAGATCCTGAGAACATTTTTTCCTAGAGCCTGTGTTTGGGGCAGGTGGAGGCAGCCAGCCAGCCAGCCAGGGGTTTAAAGATGTGTGTATCCGCACATTGCCAGGGCCCTGCCCATAACCCCTCAGAAACCCCCTTTACAAGACAAAGACAGCTGACTGAGAACACCTACCGGGCTGCCCCCAGTTGTTTTTCTGTTCTGGTGGCCGAAGCAAAGTCAGCCCTGCCAGAACGTTAACGCCACTGGAAGCAGCCTCAGACAATGACGCACGTGGAGTGGGTGCAAAATTCTCCAATGGCTTTGGCTTGTTTAGAATAAATCTCCAAGGTGCGTTCTACCTCCCAGCATTCCTCATCCAGACAGAGCTCAGTCGTCCACAATCACAACTCGCTTGGTAACCGCCTTGGATACCTTCCCTTCCCTGTCTTACCTCCTCACTCCTATGCTGTTCATGCCTGGGGTCACGGGTCACCTCCCACATAAATTACTTAGACTTACATTCTTATCTCAGTGTCTTCTCATCAGGAAAACACAAAACAAAACACAATATCTTTTGCTTATGATGTGTTTCAGATGAAAATTTGCTGGTTATTTCTATTTAAGATGTTGACTTTAAAAATAACTCTCTTTCTGGTATTATGAATCTTCTTTCGAGTTTTACAGTCCATAAAATCCTTCATGGTCTAACATGTTTCTTATCTAAGCTAGAGCCCAAAGTTGGCTCTTGCCTTTTTTATAGATGACCCCACAGAATATTTTCCTCCCATGGCCTTCCAATTATAGGTACTGGGAACTTGAAAATCTGGCAATGTCATGGTTTAAATCAGAAATCTAACAAGATGAAATATGATATATAAAATAAACTATGACAGCAAAACATGGCTCATAAAGAGAAAGTCATTGACCCTGCTCATCAGGATACTGAAACTACTTTTTTATGGATGTCAAAAATCTGGGTTGGAAAGACGTGTGAAAGCGCTATCATGCTACACTTTAGGTATCACTGCATCTAATTCAAGAAAAACTGTAGCGGACAACTGCAAATTGGAGTTAATCAGACTAGTGTGAATGATGTTTTAGTGTATAATCTTTTAAATTTTATGAATATGCTAGTTGAACACTGGCTTTCTAATTGAAAAAAAAATAAATACATGTCCCACCATACCATTAGAGTAAATTATTTTCATTTGTAAACAATAGATGCATGTCTTTTTTCATTCATTCATTCATTTATTCATTCAAAAACATCAGTTCAGTCCTACCTAGTATCTCTGGTATTCTGCTTATGGGGAAAAGAGAGATGGTTTGTGTTACTGTTTTACTATCTAGTGGGTTTTTAATTGAACTTCATACCACACTTAAATGCTGAGCAAATACAAATAAATTCTACTTTAGTCATCTAGGAGATTTTATTGGAAAAATGTATGAAACTTGAATAAATATAGCTTTCAGGTAAAAATCTGGAATGCTACTGAGACAGTTGTTTATAGATTTAGAAGAGATTGTGCCATTAGAAACAGAGTTGTAACAAGTATTTTTATACTTTGCGTATGTATTAAGAGATCTTTATTTTTATTTTATCCTGAAACATAACTGCAACAGATTTATGAATGACCTAGTTCTGTATCAAGTTTTAGCAATAAAAACTTTATTACAACACTTGTTATGAGAAATGTGACATAAAATTTTAAAAAGCAATTCTCAAATATTGTGTTTATTGCCTTGGCCTTCAAAGCTATTTTTCCCCATGATTAGCATGCCTCTGTAATTTTAAGTGCTTCACTGGTTTATTGTATGTTTAATAATTTAGGTAAGCATGAAAGCCAAGATAAGAGTTCAGATAAAATATCTACTCCCTCTACTCCACTCAAAGATCCATGAATCTATTAAAATAAATTTTTATACTCTTCACCATCCCAGAGTTCATTTACAGTATGTTAAATCACTAAATTTTATAATGTATAGGGCTTTGGGTCTTCAGAAATGGTAGTTGCTTTCTTAACTTAAATTCACTAAAGATAGGGAATAACGTCTTTTGTTTTTTTATAGGTATTTCTTAACTTTCAAAAAATCTAATGTGACCTAAATTAGAAAACACAAAAATCCCACCTGCTGCTACACTATCTCTGGAAAAAGTAAGATGAAATATAATGCCTAAATGTTAAATAATTCACTAAACTTATCTGATCAAATTTATTGGGGAAAAAAAACATAATTTAATGGAAATGCTGATTATTTTAAGGATTAAATGAGACAGTGCATGTGATGGCTTGCAAAATGTGTACCTCATAGGAAGTGTCTAATAAATATTCTGTCAAAAAAATAAAATAAAATAATTCTTAAGTATTTAAACATTTATATTAGTGTACAGAATCTTTTAAATATAACAAGAAAAGTCTAAGTAGGTTCTAAATAGATACAAATAATGCAATATATAAATAAAGTTAGCAGAATACAATTTCTCTAAAGGTAGAAATACTGCATATTTTCTTTGTTTCTCCAGAGTATCTTTTTCAGGAGGTGACCATAGTAGATGTGACTCAATCAACATTAGTTAAGAGAACTGCGACATAAGAGCTGGTAGCTAATGGAAAGGAAATAAACTTATGTAAAATGTCCCATAAATAAAAATATTTCATCTATTTGAAGCTTTATCCAATAAGAAGCATATATGTCACTCTTGATATGACAGAGTCATAAAATAAATGTGGTTTTACTGTATCTACTCATAACAGATTGTAGGTAACCTTTATAATCTTTTTTTTCATAAACCTAATATACTTTATGCATTTACTCATTCAGAGGAGGTCTGGATTCCTGATTTACAAATCTAGATGTCTGCGTATGTTTTTAGGTCTTTGCCCTATGTTGAACTGGTAGGACAAAAGACAGAAGAACTAGAGAAAAAAAAGAAAAAAGGTTTAAATCCACTATTTTTATTTGTACAGGAGGAAGAGTCAAGGCAATACCTAAAGGGAAAAATGGATTGATTGATGTCTGTTGTTACTCTATACGGCTCACTACAACCATCTTAAGTTTATACCTTTACAGCTGGAGAAACGCTTTCTATAAACCATGTCAGCTCCCTCACTACTGGGCGTGATAGATACAAGTGTTTCTCCAGACACAGAACCGGACACAGAGAGAAGAAGCACCTGCTGACCTTCGTAAAGCCGGCAAGTCGGGGAGACAAGACTCTGAACTCACTTTTCCCCACTGGATATCAGGCACGGCGTGTCAATAAAGCAGGCGTATACTTAGAAATAAACACCTGTGTTTGAGCGTGTGTGTGTGTGTGTGTGTGTGTGTGTGTGTGTGTGGGCGTGTGCATATGCATGTGTGCAGATCAATTACTTTATTTTTTGAATTTCTAAGTCTCATAGTGGCTGAAGGTACCACAAGTCAGGGTAGGAAGTTGAGATGAAAAAACACTGACTACAGACAAAGAGGTAAGTGGAAAAGAAGGATCCTTCTCTATGTTTATTTTGTAAATTGATCTTATCTCTGGGCTTCAAATTATATCAAGTCTCAAATCGGTACCAATGGATCTGATGCCATCTTCAGGTCTCCATTCCCAAGTGTTAACAAGTTATTTTCATCTTGATGCTTTTGCTGTCATTTCATAGCATTTTTGAAACATCTCCCATCTGTTTTCTTTGTCCTCGAAAGGACTTCACTCCAACTTACCCAGGTCCTCTGACTACTTCACCAGGCAATCAGCCAACTTCGGTATTTAAGCTATTAAACATTCCTTTGAAAACTTCGACAATTCATCCTTTTCTCTCCATTTTCTCTTCTATTGCCTTAGATTTGCTACTGCCTTAGACTTGCTACTAAGTAAAACAAATTTGTATCCTTTTCCCTCTTCTCTTCCCTTCCTCGTCTAATCCATTTTAAAGAGCTTAAAGATTTTACAGAAACGTCAACTTGCCTTTTTTGTTATCTTTCTCCTTTCTTTTCTCCTCTAGGTCTCTCTCCTCCTTTTATGTCTTTTGCTTCTTCTCCTTCTTCCTCTCTGAAGTCATCATCATTATTACCGTCATCATTATTTTCATTTTCATCACCCTCATCAATATTTATTGATCTTGTATGCTCAATGCTCTACTGAAAGTTTTACATATAAGACCTTATTTAAGTCTCACAACTATTATGTAGGTCAAAATTGAAACCCTGATGTTGGGATGAATGGTGCACTTATTTTTACACAGACAAATACAGGCAACGTGATTCCACTGACAGGTCATCACTGCTCCCCAACAAAACCTTCTAAAAATGTCTGATGTGGAACACAGAACTTTCTTCATGGGAAAGTATCATTCAATGGCCCATTAAACCTTCTTCCTCCAGACAGTGTTATCAGACTTCTTGTTCCTGCTGGTATACGTCTACCTGTTCTGAATATCCTTTCTCGTAAGCAGGTGAACCCCCTACAGAGTAGAGACTATTATCTAAACTTCCATCTACCCCTGGGTGCCAAGAGGAGGGCTTTTTCATGGCAGGCACTCAATACACACCTGGTGGATGGACCAGTAGGCTTTGCACAATCCCCAAATTCAATCATTGCACAACAAGCAGCTTAATAATAATGATCCTTTTCATCAAAGTCTTTCTCCATAGTTTTTCCATCATCTGGAGGAATATTTGTGTTTCTTTACCACCAGTACATGTCAATAGTTTCTCTTAAATGCAGATAAAAAATTCTCTCAGGGAAACTTTTCCTTGAGAAACTTACTTTATACTAACATATTCTTGATTCTGTGTTCAAAATGATGTTTCATACTTTTCTTCCCCTTTTCTATGTACCTTGCCTATCAGCAATACTGCAATTTTTATGAAAAAATCTCTTAAAAAATACCAATTTTTTGTGTCTTCTACATGCTCACTAAATTCTTTATAAAAATAAATATCTTCAGAATCTTCATTCTTAGCTATAAGAAAAGAATGAATAATACAGAGCCCTGAAAAGTATAAATTTTATTGCTCATAAGAAATTTGAATCTCTTCACAAAATAACATGCAATACTGTGTATCTTAACTTCTGACGATATGAATGGCTTTCTTTATTGTCCTTTTTTCTCTTTATCATGACAAACTTCAATTAAGGATCTGCTAGATGCAAAGAGCAGTGTTTTTCTGTGGAATGATGATAATAGTAGAACTTGTCCCACAGAAATATGTGCTTCTTGTGAAGTATAAAACCAGCACATGCATTAGTGGAAGCCCAGAAAACAAAGCAAACAAACAAAACCCAGCAACGAGTGCCGACAAGAGCGTCGGGACGGTGTAGCATGCTGTGCGCGTGCTGTGACGTTAGAAACGCACAGCAACGAGGTTTCACCTGGGGGGCCTGGAAGGGTTCTTAAAGCTGTGTATATTCTGGTAATGCACTTTGAAGTGGACAGATGAAGAAAGGCAAACGCTGAATGACTTGTTTTCGATCTGAATCTGGATTTCTGACAGCCACACAACTGTAATCTGGAGCTTTTAATAATTCTGTATATATTTAATCTCATTTTTATAACATGTTTTATATGGTTCTAGATTTGTTTCACATGTGTAACAGACAGAGGATAAATAAGCCTGTAAGTATCCTAAGGGCTGGAACCAGACCATACACTTCTTTGATGTCCCTCAAAATACCAAGTAGGATGCTAAGCACAAAACCACTTTTCCTCAAAGTGTAATTTACAAACCACCCGCATCAGGACCATCTGACATGTTGTTCAGCGTTTAGGTTACTAAGCCTCATTCTAGACCACGTGAATCAGAAGGAATTAGAATTCCTAATAAGAACCCCAAGGGATTCCTAGAGCACATTAGGCTTAACAGTCACTAATACAATGGGTGCTAAGTACACGCTTAATGACTGATGCAACACAGTCATATTGACTGAACTTTCAAAGCCGCTGTCTTGACAATCTAATTGGCATGTGTTTCAAACTGAGCGTTTGCAAGAGCATTTCTCTTTTGAAGGCTTTGCAAAATCATGCTGGAAAGGGTGCCTCAAAATTTAAACTAAATACTTCATAATTCAGGCAAAGAGGCTGGAGTGCAGAGGATAAAGGGAAGACGAGTAAATAAACCAAAAATTCTGATTTTATGTGCTATACTACAACTCCCAACTAGTTCCCCTATCCCTGTCCCCAGCCCCAGCCCAGAACACAGTATGCAGGAACACATATGAATTCATAAAACCCTAAGAATTTTCATTAAAACTTTTCTCTTCAATTTGGAGAGATGTAGTCTAAAGAATGAGCATGCAGCCTTAGGAAAGTCAGGAAAAGAGAACAATCTGAGCATGGAAATATTTAACTACCTCACTAGGACCTCAGCACAGATGTGAAAAATGACCAAAGTTTCCCAATACACTATGTGACATTAGGTTATGTGTGTGGAGGGGAAGAGAAAAGGCCAAAACCAAGCACAGAGGGACACACTCTCGAGTGAGCAGAGCTGACTGCATGAGGTGACTGATACTGTTGGGAAGACAGAGTCCAAATCTCTACTCAGCTCCAGTGCAGAACATCTTCACCAAACATATATGCCCACAGGCCGGAAAACTGGATAGAAAACAGTCCTCAGATTTCAAACAGGAACTACAGTTAGGAAACAAGTCATTCTTTAAAATTAAGTCTCAGCTGAAAACATTTATTATCTATTATATCAAATAGAAGGTCAGATAAATTGGCCCTTATTAAATAAGCATAAGCAAGACAGGGCATGAGAGATCTAGCACAGCACAGTACAAACAAAAGAGGAAGTGCTAGGGTTGGAAGAACTGAAGGAAGAAACAACAGAGAAGAGAGAAGGGGAGAGAAGAGACAAAGAAGCAGGCAAATTCCTACTCTAGAATTAAAAGCAAAAAGCTAAAGAACAGAAATAGATGATCTAGGTAAGCTTCAAGCTCTGAAAGAGTTTAATAGGAATATAAACTTAATAATAAGATGGTGTTAAAAGATAAGAAGAGAAAACAACAGGAGATGAAAAGGGAGATTGCAATGCCCACATGAAAACCAAACTAAAATCTGTGTGTATCTAAATTGATTAAAATAGTGGATTTCACTGGGACTACCTCAGAAGCTTTAGAAATACCAGCATCTTGGTCGCCTCAATATTTATTGATCTAATAGTTCTGAGGTGCAGCCTGGGCCTTGAAATTTTTTATAATCTTTACAGGTGATTTTAATGTGCAGACAAGATTTAGAATCACTGAATTAGTGACATCAAAATATGATAGCAATGTACTGAAACTGAAATAATGGAAATAAGAGCTTAAAATTCAAGTAAATGAAGAGAAAAGCCAAAGAACTGAACCAGAAAATATATAATAGAATAGAGGACAAAGAAGCTCTAACATAAGGATAACTGGTGTCCCTGAAGTAGATGGTAAAAGAGGGAAGAAAGTGATAATCAAAAGTATAATTAGTGAACATTTTCAAGAATTCAAGAAAAAAGTCAATATGAAAATCAAAAATACACATTACATCAGGAAACTTTTATATAGAACAAGCAGCATGACGAAATTTATGAAGTAAATTATTCAACTCTAAGGATTAATAAACAAATACATTTGAGGCATTCTTGCAGAGAAAAGTCACTCAAAAAGGACAGGGAGGGGGCCAGGGATGAAGAAGCAAGGTAATATCAGAATTCAACATAGCATTTTTGTTGGTAAGTGTAATGCAGTAATAGTCAACTAAAATTAGCAGGAAGGGCAATAAGGTTTTCTCAAATGTAAAAAGAAAGAAATAGCAAGGAAACACGACACCAATAAACCACGCTTGAAAAACCCAGTCATGAGTAAAATCAAGACCGCCTGCCAAGCCTCAAGACTAGCTGTGAACACCAAGTGCATCTGTACAGAAAGCTACGACTAAAGAACTGAACAAAGTACGGATGCAGAAAATTATGTTTCACTTTTATTTGATCAATAAAAATATGAAGTAAAAGCAATATAACATCTCATTGCTCAAAATTCCCAGATCCCCGAGTATTCTGGTCACTTTCTTTTTTTTTTTTTACTTTCTCGAAGGGGGGTTGACAAACATATTCTGTAAAGGGCCAGACAGTAAACATTTTAGGGTTTGTGGTCCTTACGGCTCCTGCCAAAACTCAGATCTGCTGTGACCCAAAGCAGGCACAGCACCCACGTGGCTATGTTAAAATACAACTTTCTTTGTACGCACTGATGTTTGCATTTACATACTTCTGTGTGTCATAAATAGGATTAATTTTTATTCAACCATTTAAATATTTTAAAACCACTGTTAGCTCATGGGTCACATCAAAACAGGAGGTGGATCAGATCTGACCTGCGAGCTGTAGTTTGCCAACCTCTGCTCTGGACCAAAGTTTCTCATCTTCAGCACAATTTACATTTGTGGCTGGATAATCCACTGTTGTGGAAAAGTACCCAATGCATTGCCGTCTGTGTAGCATCAGCTCTGGCCTGTACTCACTAGATGTGCATAGTATCCATTAGACACTGAAATGTCTTCTGGTTGAGAACCACTGTTTCAGACCATTAAGCCAGTATGTACCGAGCACAGATAATTCCAAGTGTAGACTTTATTAACAGAGGGACTTTTCCCTCCATCTGAACACTAACTTCATGAGGGCATTTTAAAATTACCTGAGCTGCCTTTACGAGATTTATATAAATTAAGACAACTAAGCTACACCCCCGCCCCACAGTTTTCCTTCACTTGAACCACTGTAAAGTCAATCCTTCAACCTATACTGCTCTCTAAGAAATTCCATTCACACTGGCTTTCTAGGCACACTGATATAAATTAAAACTGAATAAGTAGCATCATTTAAAACATGAAAGCAAAGGGTAGAGGTGACTATTTAGCAAAACCACACACAACGTCTCTATTTTAAGTAGATGGATTCCTATAAATATTAGTTTAAGGTGTGAAACTACAAAAGACAAAATGGTTTCGGCATTATCAGGTCTAAATTTTAGTGGTTTTCTGATCTATTCAGCAAACGTGATTTTCAGTAGGACCTCATCTATTTGGTGCCATCAAGAAAGGTAAATATGTGAAGAGGATTCAACTGTTCAATGAGATAATTTAAGTGAAAATACTTGGTGAACGGTAAAGCTATGCAAGCAACAGGTATGTCATTTGCATGTGTGCACTTGTGTGCACTGGTATTTGCATGAGTGGATTTGTGTGTGTGTTCAACTGGCTTCTGGGCCAGAAAGTCAGCACGAAGTAAACGCTTACTGACTGGCATAACATATAGTGCAATATTAACAACTCAGCTGACTTTTCCCTTTCCTGTTGCTTCTGTCATTACCTACAAATAACATTTTAAGTGGGCTTCACATTTCCAGTGTGACTCTAGTTCAATCTCGCATGCACAGATTAAATGATTGTATCCATGTGTTCACTTAGTGTTAATTGAGAAGCAACTATGTTCTGGGCATTGTGCCCAATCTTTGTGACCACGGAAAAGAATACAGAAAAATATATCAGAATTTATAGTCTTGCGGTAGGGATAATCATTGCGATGTCACCATAGAAGTCTCCAATTTAAGATCAGCAGCAATGCTTGCTTAAGGATGACAGTCACACTCTCTTCTGTGTCTTGTCCTTTACTGTCCCTTTCCAATTTTATTCCATGTACCAAAATAAAATGTTCCGATTTTTCCTTTCCTTGCTCCCCTGGCTACTGCTGATGCATCAGCTCCTATGTTGGTCATCAAGGAATGAGCACTGTTTACGGCTACCTGAGGTTCTACATGTCCTATCAGTGAGAACAGCAATACGAACATAATAAAATCCATGAGAAAAAAAAAAAATCTAGTGAGCATCATACGCCAAATTCAGAACAGAAAATAAACATATTTCCTTTTTTATATAGTCCTCATAATGTCAATCTGACCTCTGGAAACTGTTCTGAGGAGGCTTCTTTCCCAGGGTTAGCCAGAGTCCATTTGTATATTTTATATATAACTTACAGAATCCAAGAGTATACCTCAGCAGGTCTCCAGAATCTGGGGGTAATTGAGGTCAACATGGAACCTGCTGGATGAGGGAACCTATGCACAACCAGGAAAACGCAATGGAAAATAAATTTTAAAACATGGCTCAATAAAGGCTTTTCACTGCTCAGAAGTCAAGTTCACCTGCTAATGGTTTGTTAACTTGGCAGCTTTCCTACACTGGTAAGCCTCTCGGTGTTAATTATGATCACCTGCTATCATCCATGCATGAGGCTACTCCACTCTCGTTGCCTTAGTGGATAAGAGACGCCAGTATTCAAACAACTACTAAATTTCAAGGATTTTTTTTTTTTGGTAGTAGCGTTTCTGCAAAGTCATCACATTCAGCTTGGGGAAAATTATTCAGGAAATAACTTTTCAATACATGTTTTGATAATCTGAATGCACCCAATTCCTTCAGTCATTAACTGTTTTCCGAATATTTTCACAGACTATTCTCTCCTGTCAGTATTTAAAGATAATGCCTCTTCTAATCTTCATTTTCTGGAATGACTTGCCATATTTCTCCTCAAAAGACATGTGGTGTAGGCTAGAATCTTTACTTCAAATTATGACAGTGATTATTACACAATTTTTTTAAAAAAATAAGAGATGGCCCAGGTCTAATATTATACCAGGGTAAGTTTTGTAAACGTTCTGATAGAAGAAATTTATTTGATAAGGATTGATAAGAAAAGCAGATGAAGTGAGATTATAAACTGTTCAGAGTCCCTATCTCTTTTGGCATACCAACTCTTAAGAACAATACTGTCTGGAACAGAATGGTGAGGAAAGGATTGCTAAGATGTTTAATACAGTTCAGAAAATTCTGCTTGTAATCCTTGAAGATTCCTAATCAGAAACTTCTTAGCGATCCAGAATTTCCTCCTAATACTGGACTCTGAAATTATCATTCAATAGATGCAGGAGCAGGGGATGTTATCTGCTTCCCATACCATGACACAGTCCTTAGGAGGAAGGCCTAGGGTTATGCTTATCTTCCAGTGAGAAATACTCGTAAGCACTATGGATGAGAGCTTCCCAGCTCCTGGTTTTAGGTACGAAGGTGCTATTATCACAACACCGCTAAGAGAGCATCCTCAGGGAAGCAGCTTGGGGCGAAGTGTCATGATCCACTTTTTAAGTTAATAAAACTCCAGCTCCATGGAGCAGATCCACCAAGAATTCTCTGGAGCCTTTACTGCCCCAGGGTCTCAGTATCAGGCTGGTATGCAGTGCTTCACCCACAGTAAACTTGAGAGAATCACTGAATTCAGAATCAAGGTATTTTTTCTCTCATATGTTACTGAACAGTGACATCTGTTATGATTTTCATTTATGATGTGTAAGCACTCAAAGATAATTAAATCAAGGAGCTAAATATTATTTGTATTCTTTCTTCATTCATATTTTTATAGAATAATTTTGGAATTGCAATCTTAAAGAATAACCAGAATTTTTTATTTTGTCCAATTTTCCAAAATTTCTGTTTTTTTTTAAAAAGGGGAAGCATATAATAATAGATAATTATATAGCATTTAGAATTTTTTTCATAATAGTCACCAAACATTTATCGACTGCCTAAAATGTGTTAGAATTATAGATATATCTGTTTAAAAATGTGACTTGCCATTCTGTGGCCTATGATCTATTTAAGAAAAGATGAGGAGTACATACAGGACCACAGGGCAACTTCTCAATTAGTAACTCAGATGATTAAGCACAATGTCAAACAATGGTGTGCTCACCATGCATCTAGAAGGTCTTTTTGTTCCCTGAGGAATTCAGGCTGGAGACCAGTGTTTAGACTAATAGATGGCTGAAGAACACTCCACATAGTAGAAACACTAATGAGATATTTTCGCAGTACTTAGCATCTACAGTAGAAATGGAAACTCAAAATAGCTCAGTAAGCTTCTAAACATTTCCTCATTGAATCGAGAGCCAACAGTTTGATTATCCAAGTAAGTCTGTGAAAGCTTTGGCTTATCCCGGGTCTCTGCTATTAAATTTCATGATCTGAAAATTCCAATCAGTGATCACTTCCCTGGGGAAAAATATTCATTCGAATGAAAGAAAAAACTAATGATAATGAACAGAGTTCATTATAATGAGTGAGAGTTCCCATTACAAACATATACAGAATTCAGATGCCAAGAAGTGGGAAAGGCCTGAGACTTTACTGTACTTGCCGGCTAAGAAGTTAGTGTGCCACGGTGTAATGGATGCTGTCAGAAGACAGGCCATTTTAGGTCAGAAACAAGGGACAGGTTATTACCCACATGAATAGCAGAAGCTAATGTAGCAGCATTTGGAACCCCCGTTCCCACAGGGTCACACACAGAGGGCCAGATGATACTTGCTCGTGCAGTGGGCTTTGTTACTGGAGAGGAACCCTGAGGTTAGGGAGCCTGACTCTTTCATAACAGGCAATAAGCAAACCTCACTTCTGCTCCAGACAAAGACATTATCTCTGCTTTCCAAAGCCATTCACTCTATGAACTTCCTGGAGAATACAACCTACAACAAAGGCAGGTGGTATCTCCGCTGATAAGACAAAGACATGATCAACCCATGAAGAACTGCCTCTAAAATTCACATTAATAGCAAATATTTATATCTGAAGTCTCCTTACAAGTCTTTTGTAGACATTAGCAGAATACGAACAACTAGCCTCTGAGGTTACGACTTCAGGTGGAAAAGTGCAGCAAAGAGGAACGAGCAACTATCCCAAGGTGAGACAACGTTTCATTGTGAAACTGAACTGAGAGCCTGTCTTCACCACCATGAGCTACATCTAATGAACTGTATATTGTTCTCCTCTGCTACAGATACTAATCAGACTGTCACTAGTGCCTCACATAATTCATTAAGCTAGAAGACGGAGCAGTTCAGTCTCTACTTGAATACGGAACAGGATTACCTAACGTTTTACATTCAGATGTACCTCTATAATGTTTCAATTCTGAAAACATGATGCATGTTCAAGGTTTCAGGGATTCCAGCACAGTATTATCTTTAGTTCCTTTTGTAATAGGCAATCGTAGCATAATATTGGATCAATCATTAGGAAACCTGGGTTCTAGACTAACTGTAACATCACAGGAAAACAATGTTCTCCCTGTTGCTTCTGAGATTCCTTATATGTAAAGCAAAGTGATGCTCTCTAAAGTTGTTCTAACTCTACATTAAAGATGATTTCGTGTCCCTCCTGATTCCAGTATTTAATATAATTCTGTATCTCTAACGATGTTAGATACTTGGAAAGCTACAGAAAATATTAACTACTGTATACCTGAGGAATAAAACCTTCAGAACGAAAGAGACATCCCCTGCTCATCCTAATTGACCATGATGCCCTCCAGCTAAACTTCGCTCCAGTACAGAGAGTTCTTTCTCAACGGAGAGTTCCAGGCAGCTGCTAAATATTGATTAGAATTGGTCTGTGAGAGAAAAGCACTTTCTCTCCTTTGCGGAGAATACTGTAGATCAACACTTTGGAATTACTGAGCTTAACAGAATGGCAGTGAAGAAACTGAACCCTTTTACCATTTATTTATTTAAAAATGGGGGAGATCCAGTGATGAATAAGACTGCTGCTCTCCTGAGGGAACTTAAAATCAAGTATGGAAGAGGACACGTAAATAATTACATGTGATAAAGTGTGTTAAATGCTATGCTATAGATATTTATAATTAGCAGGATGATCAAAAGAAGAGAGAGATCAAATATTCTTAGAAGACTGCAGAGAAATAAAATTAGACGTGAAAAAGTTTATTAACTGGACATAAGGAAGAGAGTATTGCAAACTTGGAAAATACATGAATGTAAAGCATCAAAGTGGCTAATTCGGTGTGGCTAGTATGGAGGTGACAAAGAACGTGAGGGTCAAAAGGGATGCCAAGACTCGTATGCCATTAAGGGAATATTTACTCTCTCCTATAGAAAATCGCATGTAAATGGACATTTGTAGAGGCAGAGGGGCTAACATGATCACATTGTAACTTAGAAAATTTATTCTGGCTGGAAATATGATGAAAGCTAGTTTCAAAGGGCATAAGAACAGAAGCTGGTAGCTAGTTACAGGTTATTGTAACGGTCTAGGGAAGAGATACGCAGAGTTTGATCTCGGGCAGAAATAGGAGGGATGAAGAGGGAAGGAATGGCTTGAGAAGCATCTAATTAACCTGGGTACCTAGTGGACACTGGGCATGGGAGGAGGAGAGGCATCTGGGGTGACAAGTTTCTGTCATGAGGAACTGAGTGGTCAGAAAAATAATTAACCAGGGAAGGATGACACAGAAGGATAAAATCTGAGATCCAGAATGAGGAGGAGAAGCATGACAAGGGCAGTGTTGGACGCGACAATTTTAAGATACTGAGAACCATCCTAGGAGAGACAGCAAATGGAAAAACTGATTTACAGACCCGAATTCTGGTAGCAGTGCTGTGCCACAGAATTGCTTAGGAAAACAATAGTTTTAAGGTTAAGAAAAGAACCAGGAACTGTATTGCCAAAAATTCCAACGCAAAATAATACAGTATTTCAAGTAGCAAGGAGTATTAAAGAGGAAATCCATCTTCTTCTATTAAAGAAGAAGGAAAGAGTCTCTCTGGAACTTGGTAAAAATGCACCGGTGCCCTTGGCCACAGCTGCTTCTTTGGGAGTTCTTTCAGCTATGGCCGGAGCAGTCAGAGGACTGAATAAGAGGAGGAAAAGGTGGTCTGCGGGAGACAGGTGCAAATTAGGGTGCTTTGTGATGACGGCAACAGAACCCAACTCCAAATAGCTTTGTACGAGCAGACTTATGATTTTACCTAACAGGAATTCAAAGGTTACGCAGGCTTCAGGGCTACTTAATTCAGCATTTCAGTGTAATCAGGGCATTTGTCTTTGATCCCTGCCATCTTCAGCAGGCCTCATCCTAAAACTGGTTCTTCCATGGCTTGAAGATAGATTGTAGGTACAAGTTTCTCTATTTACATTCCAGAAAGAGATAGATGGAAGTGCACACACTATCATGGACTAAAAGACAGGTCTTTTCAGTTTTGTTAGGCAAACTCAGGAAACATGTCTACCGTGGGCCAATAACAGTAAGAAGGGAAAATCCAGGTGCTGTCCAACAAAATCCATATCTGAGGATGAGTCTGGTGGAGAGCTGGACAAAATGAAGGTTCTATCAGGAAAAAACTGGGGCGGGGGGAGCAACCAAGAGTGTCCACAGTAGGTAGGCTGTACATATACAGTGAAGAAAGACCATTCCCACAGGCCACCAGCTAACGGGGAAAGGCATGCGAGCAACTTTATAAGTTGTGCTTCTGTTTTTCGTTCTTTTTCCCATTGTTTTTTGAGATTTGAGCATGTTTCTATGCTGAAGGCATGTGTTGGGGAGGAAGAAGTTGATAGAAGAGACAGTAAGATCTACGGAATGGAGCCTCGGGAAGGACAGGAGTCGCGGGGATTAATAGCCCTTGACGGAGAGATCACTGGTGAAGAGGAGGAACTGGTGGACACGTGTGCTTAGGGTCTGCGGGGAGGCTGGGGCGAAGCGGAAAGCATCCTGACTCCAGAGGGCCTTTATTTCTCCTGTAGAGTAGGAGAGCGCAGGTCATCAGGTTAGAGTGATGGAAACGGAGCTGCTAAACGAATCAGTAGGAAAAGTTCCCTTTCTTGCTGCTGCTTGCAATCCTTGCTCCAGCCCTAAGTCAGAGCGTCCGCGTGGTGCCCTTGGCCTTCGGGAGGTGCGCTTGGGCCCACCCTGTCTCACAGCTGTGCTCCCTGGACATCCTGGCACCATCAGTTTTAATCCCCTGCCCCTGCCTGTCTGCTCTCATGCCTCCTGGCGCCCCCACGCCCTGCCCTTTGCCTCCCTTGCTCTCCCTCCGGTGCTTTCTGCTCACGTCCGTATTTCTCCAGGGTCTTCTGTCGAGACCTTCCACTCCACTGTCTCAGAGAAAGCTAAAGGCTCCGTTTGAAAAGGATGAAAATAATCTTATTTTATCCAAAATAGCTTTTACTACAAGAGAAGAGAGTTGGGGGGCGGGGAGGCTGATACTAAGAAAATATAGCCCCAAATTCCATAAGAATAAATTTTCTAATTTTTTGTCATGAATATATTATTATTTAGCACTTGAGAAATAGTATATTTATACTAGAGAATGGTAAGCTATTAAAATATAAAGATGAAAATGAAACTTCGTTTCGAATAAAGTATTTAGGATTTAAAGCATTAGGTAGTTATCTGATGTTTTTACTTTCCTCCTCATTGCATAAGTTTGATTTATTCAAAATTAATGACAATTCATACCAGAAACTTTCTCATTCGCCTAAAAGGTTTGCCATTAGAATAGTAACACACGTGGCTATTTTATGTAGGTTCTTCATTGGTGCAAATACTACTACGCAATATAAACAGCTAGATTTTTCAGTTACATAAAGTGTTTCAGAAATAGACAAAAGACTAAATTTTGGAGTGGGCCAAGTTTGCTTTCTCTTTTATAGGAAATGTACATAGACCTATTCTCCTTTCAGTGGCAGCATGACTATAGAAATTGTGTGTAGCTGTGATTTTCTTATTTTCCTCAAGTTAGAGGGAGAAACAGCCCCTCCCTCCCTGCCCTCCTGCTGCCACGAAAGGGGAAGAAATGATCACAGGAGCTCTGAATACAATTTTTGTTGAGCTTTTTTTTTTTTTTTTTTCTCACCTTAGGTGACTAGATCGATAGACAGTCCGGCAGCAGAGAAAAAAAAATCAGATGACTGGAATACAGCCAGAGGCAGTTTCTCTAGTGCAGCAAGAGTCCATTCTGATATTACAAAATTTAAAATAAACGGTATCTAAGCAGACACTCACTTCTCAATAAATTTACAAAGGGGAATGCAGATATTAAAATTACTCATAATAATACTGTCAGAATCGCTCCTCCAAAAGATCTTATATAATGAAACAGACTTTCCAAGGCCATGAGTGGTTTCCCACCTTTACAAGGTGTGTGTCTTCCGGGAGACTAACTAGTGTATGAGAAGCAACCATGGGGTGCAGGCTCCTCTACTGCACTGCAGGCCAAGAGGGCAGTGCACAAGCCCAGCCTTTGCACAGTGAGCAGCTTGGGTGCCCGGGAAACAAAGTGCAACGTCCAGTCTGAACACCAGCTGTCAGCTGGACTGCAGACGCAGTCCTCCTTCCCTGTCTGCACAAGGCACGCAGCTCCTGAAACTCAACTCGCTCAAAAAGGATGAGGACACTCGTGCGTCCAGCCCTCCTCTCCACTCTGGGAAATGTACTCACTCATCCACTCAGGCAGCCATTTATTCAAGAGCATTTACTGAGCTCCTATGGTTGGAAAGGTATCACAGGAGTCAGCACATCACAAAAATTTCAGGGAGGCGGGGGCTTGCTCCTGGGCCCAAGATATGCTTCTACATCTTAGTCACCAGACTTTCACCAGTTTAAAAAATTCACCCAAGTTCTTATCTTTTCTTGGAAGTCTTGACATCACTTCCTTGTCCGCCAAAAATCCTGAGAGGTATCATCTTTCTTATATTTCTTTATGCTCTATTTTCTACTATAATTTGTAAGGTAAATGACAGTGTGAATAATCAACGTGTACTGTTTGCCCTGTGTAAGGTGTGGCACTAAGTGACCTATCTGCACAATTTCATTTAACTCTTGCAGCGACCGGCCTCACCCACACTGAGAGCGCCTCTTCTTGGCTACGACACGATCCTCCGTAGACGCAGGAGGTCTGCGGGCTCACGGCGCTCCTGAGACAGGCCCCTCCTCAGCTGCCTCGACACCACCCAATGCCCCAGGACTGGCAGCTTCCTCACAGACGGGGGGTCCTGCCTTTGGTGACCACCAAAACCTTCAGGAAAAGCTAGTGGCCCAGCTTTCTCCCACTCTGCAACTTGAACTGATGATCTATCTTCCTGTGAACCCAAGGGTCCCTCAGAATCATGCCATCTTCCCTTATATGCTTGTTTAGTTCAGTTACTTTAAAAAAAAACTCCCAATTTATTCAACTATTTTGATAAGTCTTTCTAGTCATCACTCTACCACTTGAGAGCACCGAGGAAGAAACTATGAGACACTGAATATGTACTACACATACTGAATTATGTAATATTCATAGTCACCACCATGAAATACATGCTAATATCCTCATTTTATACAAGACGAAACTGAGGCTCTGTGGGCAAAAACTCCATTTAGTTTTCACAGTAGTAAGTGGCTCTGACCAGGATTCACACCAGGACCATCTGACTCCACAGCCTTTGCTCCCTTCACCTTTACTGTGTGTCCCTCCGCATTCCAGCTCTACAAAGCTCAGAGTAGATTTAAACGTGTTTATACAGTGAATTTAAGTTGTATGCCCTGTGCAGACTCACCATCTAAAGTAGAAGTTCCCTGCAGACAGAGGACAGTCCTGTGACTCAGTGATCTATACCTAGAGCTCTGCAGGCGGCGTTAGTCCCTGCATATCAATGACTCCCTAATATTTGTAACAGTTTTTGTCCAATTTGCATTGATTTATTTGGACAAAAAGCTCTTCAGGAAAAAAGTGTCTTTTCCCAGAAATTCTTCAAGAATGCTAATTCCAGTAACCTCCATATATCATTAATAGTCTGCTTTTATGGATTCAAATTTGAAAATAATGGAGCATTTGATAAAAAGTGTAGGATAGTAAATTCAAAGGCCTAATTTCACAAGCACTGGAAATGATACACCTGTACTTCCTATAATGAGAAATACACTGCTTGCTCGGATGTGCTATGAAGATATGGCGAATTAACACTGCATAGGCACTTGTATACAAAACATGACTTGATATCTCCCTGAACAGAAAAGGAATTTATTTTCTAAATTTCCATGTATTTAATACTGAAAGTGCTACGCTATACCTGCGTATGTGCCTAATGTGTACAGATATACTCTCTATAGCATGTGCACACTTACATATGTACACAGTAATGATAAACGGGACTATTCCAAAGGATATGCCTATTTGAAATTTACATCTAATGTTTTTTTAATGATCTTAAGTGGACAGTTATAGCATTTTTTTGCTGCTATGAAAAATGATTTTAAGAATATTTCCACAATGTGCATTCATCAGACAGCTTAAAATGTTGTTAATAAGCAATTAAACTGTCATTGGTATTCAGATGCTGAATCCATTTGCTGAAGATACCCCCATCTTAATGTGTTAGAATGTGCATTATATTTCCCTCATTCTTATTCTAGGAACTATGCCAAAATTCTTTCTCCAAAGGGGAAAAATGTAAGAGGCATAAATATTGTCTTGAAACAGAATAAAACCTTTGCCGAGGCACAAAAACAATTCTGTAAAAATTGAGGCTAACTTTTTAATCGTTAGCAATTTGAACATCTACATTTAATCTTATTAAAATCATAATTACTTGTATTATAGTGAGATAGGATTTTTTGATAAAAGAAAAAATATGGAATTTTTGGTTTAAAAAAACCTACAATGGACACAGATATAAATAAGCAGTACTAGATTTTCATCACATAAATTATTTGAAAAATTCATATTCTCAGAAAATTTTTTCTATTTAAGTGTTATTCTCAATTGAATGTTCTACAATTATTCTTGTAATGGGAACATTTCATAGTATTATCATTTTCAGGGAGGAAAATCCCCACAAAATTCGGGTTTGAATGACTTAAAACGTAGTGTTAAATATTTGTCCATTTTAATCATATCATAAAAAAGTCAGTCCCAGTATAATGAACCACTATTATTTATTTATTTCAAATGCAATTTATTAAAAATGCAGTCACTGGCTGAAGGCCTTTGGGAAAACACATGAAAACACAAAAGTACATGAATTAAATATATCAACAGCCCAACTCCTCATTAAAAACAATAATGGGTTGAAACAATGACACACCAAAAAGCTATATTCTGTGTTTTATGTATCTATAATTTAATGATGGTAGGTTGTTCACTATACAATCTCTACTGAGATTGATATAAGGATACTGAGATTGATATAAGGATTTAGTTGGGTTCTGACTTCTCAATTTTTCTGACTTCTCAATTTTTCTTTTTTTAATTCTTAAAATTTTTAAGAATGTGTATCTATTCCAGTCATGAAGTGACCGTTAGCTATGGAAAAGCTACTATGGGGCTTTTCTGGTGCACAGAAAGGTCTTTTGGAACTTTATACGGGGCCAGATCCTGATCATTTAACAGTTTCCTTGGCTATTACCTAGTGTAGTACCTGCTCTTCTTAACTGACTTTGAGTTCACTGTGCATTCTAACAGGATGAAAATACATGGCATCTACAGAAAGGGCCTAGTTTGTTAGTAAACAGTGTACGTTGAAGCCTCTTTGCTTTTCACTTAAGACTTCATAGGACCCCATCTGCCCCAAATATCTTCTCTGCTGATTATGTATGACACTTTAATTGCCAAGTGTCGGCCTAAAAAAGTAAACACAGGGGAAGCTGAACTAGGTGACTATGGGTTGTAAATATCACACAGGACAGGAGGGACGACGGTGGGCGCGCCTTCTCCGTTAGCAAAAGCGTTCAGATGAATTCATCAAATTTATCAGACTGTCTGGCTTTCACACTGGAAGGCAACAGTTAACATCCTGAGGGAGCTCAATAGGTAGATCTGAGCTGGAATGACACGCAGGTGAGGGAAGAACCTTTAGCACTGTGTTGGGGGCTTCTAGCAGAAAACAGTGGGAAAAAAGGAAAAGCAAAAGGAAAGAGAAGTGTTCAAGAGTATCTCTTCCTGCTTCCCAGTTTTGCTCAAGGCTAGCTCGGATCTGTTGCCAGACTGGTCTACTCCCATAATATTTTTTACTTTCTTTAAGTAAGTAATGTCACGTTGGGACTTTGCTGGTGGTGCAGTGGATAAGAATCCGCCTGCCAATGCAGGGGACGCAGGTTCAATCCCCGGTCCGGGAAGATCCCACATGCCGTGGAGCAACTAAGCCCGTGCACCACAACTACTGAGCCTGTGCTCTAGAGCCCGCGAGCCACAACTACTGAAGACCCTACGCCTAGAGCCTGTGCTCCGCAACAAGAGAAGCCACCACAGTGAGAAGCCCGCACACTGCAACGAAGAGTAGCCCCTGCTCGCCACAGCTAGAGAAAGTCCACGCACAGCAACGAGGACCCAACGCAGGCAAAAAAAAATTAAATTAAATTTTAAAAAGTCACATTATTATTATTAAGAAACACTAATATTAACATATCTTTAAAACAATTTTGATGGCATCTGACAATTATTATCCAGTGATTATAGGTCACAAAAGCACTGTACTCAGACTGGCTGGGTCTATAAAGAGAAACTGCTTCTATCTGAAAGAAGCAAAGAAAACTTAGTATTGGGTTGGCCAAAAGGTTTGTTCGAGGTTTTCCATTAAGACGTTACTGAAAACCCTGAACAAACCTTTTGGCCAACTGGATATTACTCCGAATGCTGCTTGTGATAAAGGGGATAATGAAATTGGATCCTGATTCAGAAATAACAGAGCTCTGATTTAGAATCTCACCCCTCTCCAGGACCAGGCTCCCAGCTACTCTCCAATGGTACCTTTCACCGCTTGCCTGGCTCACTCTGATATTCAACACCAAGACACCAACCTTGCTGTTCCTCAAACACAACAAGCCTCAGGACCTTTGCACGTGTTCATCCTCTTCACCTACTCTCCTCTCTGTGTGACTGGCTCCCTCCTTTCCTTCAGATCTCCATTCAAATGCCATTTATTAGTGACGCCCTCCTGGACAACTCCGGCACTCTCATCCCACTTATCCTGTTTTATTTTCTTCCAGAGCACACACTGGTACCTGTCATACTCTATATTTAATTTTTTATTTTCTTACTTCATGACTTTTTGTGCCAATTGATGATCATATTCCCAATGTTTATACAGTTACAAGTTCATAGACACTGTTTAGTAAAGATGTATTGAACCACAGAATGGAAGATACCACCACCCTATTGTACAAGTCAGAAACCCGGGTGTATTTCACCTTTTATCCTCTTTTAAATGCCCATATCGAATCAATAACAAAGTCCCAATGACTGTACTTCTGAAAGAGTACTTTGCCTCTCTCCACTGTCACTTCCTAGATCAAAGCCCCATCACATCCTGACTGGATTAATGTGACGGCTTTTAACTGGCAGTAACAGCTTCTAACTACCTACTTGAGGTCTAGCTTCAGTACATTTGCTTTAATAATGCAGTTAAGTGATATCCCTAGAATACAAATCTGACCATCTAGTTCTTTGCTTAAAATTTTGCATTGTTTCTCATTTCCTTCAGGTAAGACCCAAACACTTAACACGCTTGATTTTTTTTTTTTAATCTTCAGCCTCATCCTTCTCTGACCTCTCTGCTCATTCCAAGCACCTGATTAGAGACACTTCCTCCAAGAAGTCTTTACCAGTCTCTCTAAACTGCATTAGGTGCCCTAGCTAGGGATCATTCTAAACTACGTTTTCTTTCATGTTGAACTTATCATACTGTATTCTATTTGCTTGTTTAATTACACCATTGCTACTAATTTGGGCCATGAAGTCAAAGAGCATATGTGTCTTTTTCGTTACTGGGCCTCCAGGGCCTGCATCTCAGATGTCGCCTTAATCTTGCACTGGACATTTTCGTGTAGTTACAAAAATAAGGTTTGTTTGCCTGGGGTGTCTTGAATTGGTCAGCAGCGGTCTTGAAGTAGTTGATGACATCTGGATAATAAAATTACGTAGCTGTACACAGACTAGACAAGCATGAACTCCTCCAGCAATTCTGTACTGAGGACTAACTACATGCCAAGCACTCTTTTAGGTGCTGGAGAGAGTGGTGAACAAGATAGATAAGGTCCCTGGTCTCCCAGATTACAGTAGTTAGGGAGACAGACAATGAACAAGTACATATATCAATAAACAGGATCATTTATGACAGCAAGAGCTGTTATAAACATACTAAAACAGGACGTGGTGGTACAGAGCACCTGAGAGGGGAGTGTTTTTACATAGAATAGACAAGAAAGGCTTTTCCTCTGCGATGCAAGAATGAATTCTGATGTGAGTAACAATATGGACCCACATATGCAAGGAAGAAGAGGTTTCCTGGAAAAGGCCCTTTGGTGGCGTAATTTTGGAGTGTTTCAGGGACAGAAAAAGTGGTGTGATTGGAATGCCGAGACTTGAGGCAAGGGGCCACATTATATGCACCTCTAGAGCCATTGTGAGTGAGGGTGATCTTATTTTAAGTTGAATGGGAAACCATTAGAGCACAGCCACCACTTACAAGACCAAAGTTCATCTATACAGAGCCCAGTAAAACTAATACAGTGATTCACGCAGCACACACACTTCATACTACTTTGGTTCAGTTAACTCACAAATCATTATGATTAGGAGGCTAGTGGAAACACTGCACTCTCCACCTCCCTTTTCTTCCTTTCTTTCTTCTTACTCGTAAGCTCCAAAATAACTAGCCCTGGGGGGAGATAAAGTGATGAATGACCTCATTCAGCTCAAAGAAACAACAACAAAAAATCCCCAACTGAACGGTTCATTGCAAACAGCAAAATGGTCATTGTTTAGTGGATGACGTTTCCTCTCTTTAGTATCCAGGCAATGACTGATGATTTTCCTGAAAAGCTCCCACTTTTAAAAGAATGGATAAGCCCCAAAGGCCTCAGAGAGATAAGTATTACTTTCCTCCTGGTAGCTCAGCTAGTGACTGAGAGGGAAAAAGAAACTGGACAATATTTCAAAGCCAAGACCTCTATAGGTAACAGTAGATACCGCACTTCTATATTTCTAAATTGCTTGACACCCAAACATGATTTGTGTGTGTTTGTTTTTTACGGCATTCTAGGCATTTTCTGCCTTATCGCAAACTTACTCATCTGAAGTGGTTTTCCCTGAGTATGGTTCTGGGTGCCCTCACGTGAGCGTAACTGGATTTCCTGTGCTGCAGAGAGGAAAGCCATCTCCGGGACCCGGCGCAATGCTCAGACTCCTGGGAAGCTGGATGATCAGTGGTCCTACTGCACAAATAGGTGTTGTACCATACTTAGTATTTATTTGCATAGTTTTATTTTCTAGGGACAACTTTCAAACAACAGTAACAACAACAAACTACTCCAAAATAATTGCTTGCCTTTTTGAAGCAAAATAGCCCACTGATGGCTAATGGAAGGTTCAATGCATTCCTTTCATTCTCTCCTCTCTATAAGGAAAAATGTCAGGGGTTAATATATTTGTGCCCCACTGAGAATTAAAGAGGAAACACAGTACTTAGCGTTTGTAATGAGGCCACGCATTAATGTAGGAAGGTCATGCCGGGTCACATATAATAGATGTGGCAACGTCATTTTCCACAGTAGCCAAAGGGGACTCAACTCAATGATGGCATGGCTTTGAGAAATATTTACTTTTGATGTGAAAGGCAACAGAGCTAGAGCATTTTGGTTGAAGGAAGCCATAAATAAGATTTTCCCACAAAGGAGCAGAAAGCAAAAATGCTCTTCTCACAAACTGTCACCTCGAAGTTCAAGGACTGGGGTGAAGGGATGGCAGGATTTTGTGATGGCGGTGGAATACAATGCCGAGGTTTCACACACTGAAATCGGTTTTAGTTCGTGGGAGAAATTATCAGATAAAATGACCCAAACATTGGTACTAGAGGTATTTTTTTTTAAGTTATAGAGAGGCAAAATACCTAAATGGAACATACTTCCACATATTTGAATTAATCAGCTAAAAATGGGCTATTTATAATATTAATCTTGTTAACAACCTCAGTTCTTATGGATTCCAAATCTATTTTGGAAAAAAACAACTTGATTTGAAATTTTTAAAGGTAACAGATGTAAATAAGCACCTTCAACACTCAGGATAAAAACTGAATGTATTGCATTTAAAGAAATAACCATTAATATAAAGTAGAATTTGTATGGGAATCTTTACAGTGTTTCACACCTTGCAAAAACTCTTTACTACATACACTGTATTATAAGATGAAAATCCTAGCAAATAAATATAGCATATTAACTATTTAAAGAAAGTAGGGCTAACCTAAAAAGGTAATTCACAAAAGAAGACGTAAATGGTCACTAAATATACACAACAGGTTAAATACCCGCAGTGGGCAAAGAAATGGGGGAAGAAATTGTATCAAGCCTTTTTCTTTTTAATAATAAATCGTAAAGATTAAGAAGAACCACTCGCTGTTATACTGACGTTGCCAGGAATCTAAAAATTTCTCAGGAGTGTGATAATTTACAACACTGCTTATGGGCATTTGCATTATTAATTGCCTTTCTGGAGGGAAATTTGCCAATATATACTAAGTAATTAATCTTAACGAAATAACTATAAAGAAATGCAAAACTGGCACAAAGATATAGCAGAATACTGTTTTTAGTAGTGAACTTTTGGAAACAAAGTATCCCACAAGAAAGGATTAATTTAGATACTGATGTTATATTTGTAGTAACAAAATACAACACAGCCATTAAATGCAATACTATATTTTGATGGACGTGGGTGGAAACATTTTCATTCTCAATCCCTATGTTTCCCTCTAGGAAATTTAGTTAGCTGACACTCCTGATTCCTCTTCATCTTGTCACATTTCCTTATCATCAAGAAACGGCTGACTTTGATCAATAGAAAAAGAGTATAAAGAATGCTGCCTTTTCCTCTTGGGAATGAGTTTTCCTGCAGGTAGCATTAGCTCTCCTTTACTCCTCTAGTACTTAAAATTGTCTGGACAGGAGTGTTGCAGAGGAAGACCTACATCAGATCAGGACCATCTGTTCCTGGATGGATAAGCTGCTTAACTTGGGGTTCAGTATTAATATGGCCCTTTGACGGCATTTATAAGTCACATTTGCCAACCTAGTCTTCATCATACTAAAGATGAAATTTTGGCCCCATTCCACCCACACTTTTGTCTTAACATCAGAGATGGTTAGAACTCTGGCAAGAAAGAGAACTGCCCTCACCCCACCCCTGTCAACACAAGAGGATAACAGAAGGATGTTTTAACTCATACAAGTGTTCACAATGCACTGTTAAGTTAAAAAAACAAAAAAAGATACAAAAAACATAGAATAAAAGGCTTTAGGCAAAACTTTTTTTGAACATCTTTATTAGAGTATAATTGCTTTACAGTGTTGTGTTAGTTTCTGCTGTTTAACAGAGTGAACCAGCTATACGTATACATATATCCCCATATCTCTTCCCTCTTGCATCTCCCTTCCTCCCACCCTCCCTATCCCACCCCTCTAGGTGGTCACAAAGCACCAAGCTGATCTCCCTGTGCTATGCGGCTGCTTCCCACTAGCTATCTATTTTACCTTTGGTAGTGTATATATGTCCATGCCACTCTCTCACTTTGTCACAGCTTATCCTTCCCCCTCCCCATATCCTCAAGTCCATTCTCTAGTAGGTTTGTGTCTTTATTCCTGTCTTACCCCTAGGTTCTTCATGATCTTTTTTTTTTTTTTTAGATTCCATATATATGTGTTAGCATACGGTATTTGTCTTTCTCTTTCTGACTTACTTCACTCTGTATGACAGGCTCTAGGTCCATCCACCTCACTACAAATAACTCAATTCCGTTTCTTTTTATGGCTGAGTAATATTCCATTGTATATATGTGCCACATCTTCTTTATCCATTCATCTGTCAATGGACACTTAGGTTGCTTCCATCTCCGGGCTATTGTAAATAGAGCTGCAATGAACATTGTGGTACATGTCTCTTTTTGAATTATGGTTTTCTCAGGGTATATGCCCAGTAGTGGGATTGCTGGGTCCTATGGTAATTCTATTTGTAGTTTTTTAAGGAACCCCCATACTGTTCTCCATAGTGGCTGTACCAATTTACATTCCCACCAGCAGTGCAAGAGGGTTCCCTTTTCTTCACACCCTCTCCAGCATTTATTGTTTGCAGATTTTTTGATGATGGGTCAGAATAGGCAAAATATTTTAACAATACTTTTCTCTGCTTATAGATTGATGAGTGCTTCACATTTAACTTCCTGTATTTTAGTTTGTAGTTTTTTCCAAGTTTTCTGCAATTTGTTTGTGGTATTTTTCTATTTAGATTCCAAATGTTACTTTGGTGAGTTTTTGCAGAATTCAGGAATCTCCTTCTCAAGAGGTTATTACACATGAGTAGAGAAACTTGTTTTTGTGAGATGACAGCCCTGATTCTATATGAAGACAAGGTAACAAGTTACATGAACTCTCTAGTCCATCCATCCCAGAACTAGGACCAGTCACCACATATTTGATGACCTGTTGGTGAGAAGGATATCATTACTGGATTTTTTTTTTTTATTTTTTAATTAATTAATTATTTATTTTTGGCTACATTGGGTCTTTGTTGCTGTGCACAGCCTTTCTCTAGTTGTGGCGAGCAGGGGCTACTCTTCGTTGCTGCGCGTGGGATTCTCACTGCAGTGGCCCCCCTTGTTGCGGAGCACAGGCTCTAGGGGCACAGGCTTCAACAGTTGTGGCTCATGGAATCAGTAGTTGTGGCTCGCGGGCTCTAGAGCGCAGGCTCAGTAGTTGTGGCTCACGGGCTTAGCTGCTCCACGGCAGTTAGGATCTTCCTGGACCAGGGCTTGAACCGTGTCCCCTGCATTGGCAGGCGGATTCTTAACCACTGTGCTGCCAGGGATGTCCTCATTACTGGATTTTTAAATCGCTTTCCCTGACAATTTTACCACAGGAAAACTGAACACCTATGTGAACTTTTAATTTTTTAATCTATTCAATATCTGACCAGAACTATGGGATATGATGGCTTTGTGGCCAGATTTATCCAAGGTCTCTTCCCTTTGCATATTTAGCTATTCAGAAGTTCAGTGGAATTCTTCAGATTTGTGTTAAAAGGCAGACATTCCTCTCCAAAAAGCGATTCTTTAGAAATACATTTTGTTCATTAGTGACTTGAAAAGACTGAATTTTAGCATATTTTCTTTCATGAATGTATCCGTGAAACTTTATAGCCTGGTCATAACTCCATAGTGGAAAATCCTAAGCAACTCCCCATGAAGAGTTTTTCCCCATTCTGCTCAAGCTAGCCCAGCTCTGTCTGGTAATAAACTCTGGGAAATTTGTAAATGTGCACAGAACAAATTTAAATTTCAGTAACCCCGGCTACACACATGTCAAAAACATTATAAGCATGTAAGAGCATAATTAGCAGTTTAAAAGCAACACACGTAAGATGCTTTATGCTTTCAAACAACGGCCATAGTTTATGATGTAGTCAAACGAATTTCACAATTTGTCGAAGACGTTTTCCACTTGCTGCTGCATGATTTCAGAAATTACATTCGTAATCCTAGTCCTATGCGCTTCCCACATGTTTAGCTGTGAGGAATGAATAGCAGTTTAACGTGCTTGTTCGCATAATATTCTTGTCCATAGAAATAGGGATTTAAACTTTAAAAGACTTAAATATATTGCGTGGTAATGTTTACAACTGAAATAGACTCTTAGGAGGCTTCTTCTTGGAATCATAGAGTTTTATATTTGTAGCCAGTATCTGGTCTCTTAACATGCGCCTGACGAAGAGATGATACGTTTCTGGCCTATGTTATATACGAGCACTACCAACGCAGATGTACATTTATTAAGAAACTTTGGCCATTAGATGAGTCTCTCTCCCTTCAACAAAGTAGGTTTCTGAGCTAAAGCACTGAGCATAGAACAGCTCCAGAGCACAAGTCCAGGGGGACCCACTGACAAACTATGAGGTGGATGGTATCCCCACAGCATCATTCCTGTCTCTTCTCTAGGTCTACCAGATGTCAGACGTAGCCCCAAAGGGCAGAAAGCTTATAGTTCAAAACTAGCACAGCCCAAGGCCAGAAGAGCAAACTATGGTGGTGAGGGGAATCGTATATATCTTAAGGGGTCTTGGTATATTAAAGAGTGATTGAAAGTTCCACCCTTCCTGACAGCATTATAAGCTCAGATCTAATTTGAAATAGAATTATCAGTAGACATGCACAGCATTAAATAACGCACATGGTCAGAAGGAGCAAAGACAAGAGGGAAAAAGAGAACTGAGCGCGTTACTCTAGTTGATTACGGTTTCGGGCAGTGTACACTTGGTTCTTCTAACAACAGCCTTATGGCAACTTTATATAAATAAAGGTTTTGTGGCTTAAGTACAATGGAAATAGCAAAGTTATCAAGTAACGTAAAGAAAGAAAATGTGAAGGAGGGAAGGGAGGGAGGAAGGGGACAACAAATGGAGTAAAACAAACTCTATCCCTATGCCAGCAAGCCGCTAGGTTTATCTGGCATTAATGTGAGCCCAGGTTGTATGAAGGAGTTAAGTCCTGTCTTTTCCTTATTCTTTTCAATTCCAGAAACTGAAAAAAATTTGAACTTCCCAAAATGATGCAAATGATGCTTCCTGCTAATGGGCATATGCTCATTTGTTTAATTTTCCTTTGTTGAAATACTCTTAAGACATTTATTTCAATATACAATTAATAGCAGACAGCAAGGGAAGAAACAGTAACTCACTTTATTTTTGCATTAGATTTTGCCATGGGGCCTGACGTTTGAGGTTAAAAGAGCAATAAAACACAAGGACTATCATTCGTTCCTGCTGAAAACAAGGCTAATCGGGGATCAAAGTCTGGAAAATGAACAAGACTGCGTGATTAATTCATACATTAGCCTCAGTATCTTCTAGAGGGCATTAAAGTGCTCAGCACCTTCACAGTATCTCCCTTTTTTTATATCTAAATCCATGCAGGTAGATTTTTCTTAAGAAAATTTAGTTCCCCAAGAAACAGATGGAGATGGTGTAATTCCCTCCATCTGCACTTTCCCCAGGTTGTTAATGACAAATGCATTATATTTATTTATTACAAATAGATTAAAGGTGTTGGTATGGTTCAATTCACAGCAATCTTACACTTTTAACATATACTGGGCACTGGGCTTCTTCCCAGTACTGACAATGCACACGACTGCTTTCAGGGAGGCTACGTCCCTCAAGAACACTTTTCTTTATGTTTATGACTTTAAAGAGCGAACGCACCATCTGCTCTTTGCTCATGGTTGTTTAAATTGTTTGGAACCTGAGGTCATGATGAGCATAACTATGGCGTACTTCCATACAGTTAATTCCATCTGTAAATAATTAGCTCTGCAGCTCTTTCTTTTAGCCTTGCAATGGATAACAATGAACCCAAAATGACCTGTAGAAGCAACACATTTCCCAGGACAGACCTCTCCAAGTGGTCTGCTGTAGCAACAGAAAAGCAGTTTTTCTTTTATACCTCAGTGTCATAAATACACATACACCACACAAATAAAATTCTTTATGATTAATTTATAGCATATAACGTTAGATAAATACTTGCATTTAGAGACTCTATTTAATCTTTCTTCTGAAACAGTTTAAGACAGGGGACAGACACAGGTCAAAAGGTACATCATGCAGACATGATAATAATTAGTCTACGCCTGCACATTCATTCCATAAACAATAAAACTATTTAAAATCTACTTTCATAGGAGCTATGCAGGCTGTAACATTCTCCTTAATAGCTAAACAATGGAAATGGGCAATAACAGAAACAGAGAAATATGCAGAATATCAAAAACTAAATGCACTGTAATTGGTTTTAACCTAAGGTCTATGAATATCCTGAAATTGTATGCCACAATGTGGGATTTCCATGTATTTGTACATTTTCTGAGAAAGGATCCATCTGTTCGTTTTATCAGCTTGCCAAAGGTCTAGGATCTCTAGGAGTGTATAAATTATTTCATCACCATGTATTTTAATAAAATATTGTATTTAATTATTCAATTCTTTTAAAGTTTGTTTAAAATGAAACACTGTTTAAATACACCAGGTACATGGAGACTAGATTCAGAAAACATCTGTCTTTTTTAAAAAGGATGGTAAACTGCAGGGGAACACAGGGAATTTAATAAGGAAAGACTGTTGTAAGTGTTCAAACTGTTAGAAAAATAGACTAAATGAAGCCAAAGCTGAACGTTTGTTCTGCTTGAGAAATGGGCATCGACTTCATAACTACGGTGCAGTAGCGTTTGATTCATATATATATATATATATATATATTTGATTATATCATGTTGCTTTTGAAGCATTCCTGCACAGGTATTAGGTTGACAACTCTATTTGGCATCATCGTATATACAAATCACTGCACAAGTTAAGAGCTTGAAATGGAGTGGCTTATCTCCCCTTGTTTCCAACACTTTGTTCTTGTGGATGTTAAGCTTACTTCAGGCCCATCAGTGAAATGAGTGTGTTGCCATGTTCATATTCCTGATATTTTCACATTTGACAAGTTCTCTTTGTATTAACAGGGAGAAAACTATACCATATCTCTGGACTCAGAGGGAAGATGTTTCTTATATAACCGTAACTATATTTTAAGAGAAACAGATTTAAGCATTTGTAGGCAACAAACTTACCTGAGGGCTTAATGGGGGAACAGGATGAGGGTGGGGTATTGTATAACTGTTATGGCTTCACGCTTCCTGACAAATATATAAACAAATACCTGGCCTGTATTCAAGGTAACTGTATCAGACGTTTCAGTGAGAAAAACTGTTAACAGAGAACAGTTTCGGTATCCACCTTAAGAAACACATTCTTGCCTAGCTCTGAGCCCCTCCTGTTTGCCGGCTCAGACACGGGGAGGCCTTGCTTCTTCGTTGAAACACCTAAGACATTTTAGTGTAATTATAGGACTCTTTTCTCTCCTTTAATATTGTCTGTCCCAGTAAATCTTATTTAAGGAAGTAATTTGAGTGCTTTAACCCACATGGCTTTTCTATATAGTCTAATACAGAAGTGACTTGGAACTTGCTCACAATGACCTAAGAAGAAACAGTTTGAGGATAGGATGAACCCCAAATTTAAAAGAGAATGTTTTCACACAGAGATTTAAGTAGACATCTATATCACAAAATAATATGGACCTTAAGTTTATTCTATTCTAATTCTTGTTCACAATGTTATTTCATACCATGTGTGACTTTGGGCAACCGAAAGTTACGTTGCGTAGAATTGCGTAGAGCCTAGTGGTTACTTTAAATTTCTTGAGTTTGAGGGTTTTCCAGAACATGTTTCATGTACAATGCCCCACAGGCCTGGGCTGGGCAGTGGAATATAAAATGAAAAAAATAGGTCACAAGCAGAAAGGATATCGCTGTCTTTTTTTTTTTTTTTTTCCGCTCTGTCTTATATATTAGTCTTCCCTGTAAGCTTCCCCTCGATTAAAGAGTTTCACAACTGTAATTTTCTTTTAAACATTGCTTTGTTCCAATTCTTTATAGAGATGAGGGCTAAAGAGGCCACATAATATGCCCAAACTCATATTACTAGGTAATGGAGAACTTTTTCCCCATTCCAAATCAGTTACCATTGAGTTCAATGTCCTAATTTATCTTTTTGGCACTTAAAAAGTTTTGTAAGTTCAAATTTATTCACTACTTAACTAAAATATTGGATAAGGAATTAACATCTTGTAATTCTAGTAACCTGTATCTATTACTGTACTCATCAAGTACAAACTCTTTTTTTAATGTTTGTCAAAAATTGTTTTATAGATTTTATAACTTTATTAATTGGTTACTGGAAAGTTAAAATAAAATTAAGTAAATTAACCAAGCAACATAGTGAAACAGGAGGGAAGGGAGCAGGGCACAACCTTTAAAATAATGATACAGCCCAAGGACACGACATAAACTGATTAGAACCAAATGGGTCCAAGATGGCAGACGAGTCTGACTTCCGCTAGACCCTGAGCCTCAGTATATGCTCATTTAAACACATCAGCAAACCAAATGACATACCCACCGGCGCCATGACAGTTCCGAGGCCAAGCACAAAGGTCAAAACGCAGGTGGCAGCCCAATTCCTGGAAATCACCACTCCTTCCCCAAAATAGCTGGAATACTCTTCCCACTCATTAGCCTATGAAATTACCCAGCCCTATAAAAGCTGACAACCCCATACCCTGCGGCGGCTCTCGCCTTCTGAGATGGCCCACACTCTGTCTGTGGGGTGTGTTTCTCTCTAAATAAATCCACTTCTTACCCATCACTTTGTCTCTCACGGAATTCTTTCTGTGACAGGCATCAAGAACCTGAGCTTCATTAACTCCTGAGACCAGGTGTGTGATCTCAGTTAAAAGAACGTGGGTTCGAGTCCCAGCCTGAGTTACACAGTTTCAATGACGCATGGGTCACTTTCATGCATGGGTTAACATCAACTTACTAGTTATTACATGATCAATTTCAGCACAATCGAATGGCTCCAACACTCAGCACAATGACAAAGACTCTCTCCCTGACCAAACTTTAGTCAGGGTCCTCTTAACCCTGAAGGGTTAATCCTCAACTAGGCCTCAACTTTTGGACTTCCAGGTCTGTCTTTGCATGACCTAATTTTAGCAAAAATTCTGCTAAATGAGTATAGTCAGAATCTCCTACTCTAGATGATATCTGGTCACATTTCGCACCCCCCACTATCTCTCAGGTGACGCCTGGTCACCCTTGACCTGCCTTCAGCAAGAATCCTATCAAATCAATTTAATCAGAATATACCCTTGATGTTTCTCCTTGGCTGTATATCCCCACCTGTGCTTGTTGTACTGGAACTGAGCATAAGTCTATGCTGTCTTTATGCCCCTACGGCAACAGTTCCTGCATAAAAAAATCTGGTTTTGCCCCTTTACTGCCAAGCTCTGGGTTTCTTTAACATGCATCGTTACCAGACGAGGTTTTCTGTTGTTGTTTTTTGTGTTTTTTTTTACCTCTTATGTATGTACGATTAATGAATAAAGATATTATTTTTGTGGTTTGCTTTTGAAAGTTTCATATATGTGGTACCAGGACATATGTATCATTAGACCCTCTTACAGAACTTGTCATTTTCCTTCGGAGAATTTACGACATTTTGTAAATATACTTACTTAAGTACTTATTTGATGAACGTGACCAGAGTAAAAGATTTCTGAAAGCAGTGACCATGTTTATTTCGCTCATCGATTATTACATATCGAAGGTATTCTGACTAAAGGCACTGCTGAGAAGGAAAGCGTCTTCAGAATAGAATGAGACATGGACCACTTGAACTCACACTCAGAAAAGCTTCATAGTAATATTTGGGGAAAAAATATTTTTTAAGATCGTGGCATTTTTCCTTCAAAGCATTCATTTATCACCCATCCTGTGCACTGACATTTTATTAAGTCATACGGAGGCCAAACTAAAAGACACGTTTTTCTGCTTTCAAGTAGACAGAACTTTCCAAGAACATCTGGAAATTCTTCTTAGAAACCAACATATTTGGCAGACTTCACTTCAAAAGTAATGTCCTCGGGTACTACAGGCTCAAGGATATACTGTGCAACATGGGGAATATAGCCAATATTTTGTAATAACTAAATGGCAAGTAATCTTTAAAAATTTTATAAAAATTTAAAAAATAATAAAAATAAATAAATTTTTAAAAATCTCTACCAGAAGCAATAGCTCACTGTGTAACCTTAGGCGAATTACTTAATTATATTGCCATTAATCACTCCTGTTTTCCCACCTACAAAATGTTAATAAAAAGAGTAAGTGTATCATTACAGAATGCAGCTACTATATGTGTTGTGTGGACCCCAAATATGTATCTATATTCTACCTCATGTTGAGTTTAAAATATCTGATGAAAAAATTAATAAATCTGAATATTTCCAGTGTTGCCGTGCATATAAAAAAAGGTAAAATCTCGTTATTATCTACTGAATCTGTTGTAACCCAGGTCTTGTCATAAGGCAGCCTGCAGTACGTGCTTAAAAAGTGACTCATAATAAATTACAAACCTTAATCAGTAACTTCAAAAGGATTCCTGCACAGTTGCTCACTTCATTAACTGCCTTTACTTTCCAAGGTTTTCGTAACTAAACATCAATGTTACTTTTATGGATATCTGCCTGTACATGACAGAAAGCCTTCCAAATACAATGATGATCCATCTGCCCTAAAGCAGGAACTCGATTCAAGATAATGGCCTACGTAGACGTGAAATTGGACATGTATGCAGAATGGCAAGAAATCACAGATATATTAACGAGAATGCTTATACTTACATTTATGTGTTTTCCTTATAATAAACTTTTGAAATGAAAATGCACATGTGATCTGTCCATATGCTTAATGAAGGGGAAAATTCAATCTAATTACATTCCCGATGAATATTTACTCCTAATGCAGTATTCTTTTATTTTTGCAATATTTTACTTTAAAGGCTAGCTTTAATAATAAGCAAAACATATTAAACCAGGAAAAAGCAGTTTTCTCGAAAACCAAGAAAATGATTTTTCTTCCATTATACATTAAAATTATTCAAACAAAAATATATTTTAAACCTAAGGTTTACTTACGTAAAACTATACAAATATATTCATGAACTTCTACATATTCTCTTATAGAGATCACTTAGAAATAATAATCTTTCAGACTTGCCTGGTGGTGCAGCAGTTAAGAATCCGCCTGCCAATGCAGGGAACACAGGTTCAAGCCCTGGTCCGGGAAAATCCCACATGCTGCGGAGCAACTACTGAGCCTGTGCTCTAGAGCCCATGAGCCACAACTACTGAGCCAGCACGCCACAACTACTGAGCCCATGTGCCCAGAGGCCGTGCTCCGCAACAAGAGAAGCCACCGCAATGAGAAGCCCACGCACTGCAATGAAATGTAGCACCCACTCGCAGCAACTAGAGAAAGCCCACGTACTGCAACGAAGACCCAACGTGGCCTAAAATAAATAAAATTTTTTAAAAATTCTAAAAAAGAAATAATCTTTCATGTTAAAATTAAATGATATATACTTTCAATATTTTTAAAATAGCAAGCTATAATAGAAGTATATTCACCTATTTGATTTTGGTCTTCTTATTCTTTATCACTTATTATAAAGGGTGATAAATACTTTGTTTTCATAGAATCTAATTATAAATTATATTTTGTTAGATTGCTATTCATGTGAGGAATTTAATAATCTTGTCAAACTTTTATTTTCCATCTAAATTAAAGTCATTTCTTCTACCTACTCATTAGTCTTCAAATCCTCTAACTACCAAAAAAAACATGTGTTTGGATAAAAACAGACATTATACGCATCTGGGATACAGGTAAACATATTTCTCTATAAAATTTAAATCTGATCAGGAATTTATTTTTAACCCCACATGAAGACAAATCACACATGCACAGCTGGCTTACATATCAATTGTGAGTCATTTTCCTCTCTGCCATATGCTATCTTTTTGAGGCAATATTGATGTGATAATAGAGGGGAAAGTAACAATGGATCGAATCCAGTTAGAATAGACAACTGCTGCTCCCAATTGCTTTCAGAGTATCGTTTTTCTTTTCTTTTAATTTTGAGGAGAAAACAAAAGCGAAGGGGTTGGGTGGGAAAAAATGATACTTGAGGGTAAAACTCTTTACGAAGAAACAAAACACAAACTTTATGAAAGGTAAGGGGTTCTCTGATACCCTGCACTTATTGGAGGATGGCAGCCCAGTCAACTTTCGTGTGCAGAAGGGTGCTTAGTATGAATATATTAAATCAAAACGGCAGTGGTCTGGGCTACGAACTGGCTGTGCTCCACCAAATTATTTTACTTTGAAGTCCTCTCAATATGATGGTATTAGCAGGTGGGGCCTTTGGAAGATAATTAGGTTTAGACAAGATCATGAGGGTGCAGCTTCCATGATGGGAGTGGTGCACTTAAAAGAAAAGGAAAAGATACCAGAGCTTCTTCTCTCCACCATATGAGGACACAGCAAGAAGGCAGACATCTGCAAGCCAAGAAGAAGGCCCTCACCCAGAACCAAATCCCCTGGCACCTTTGATCTTGGACTTCCCAACCTCCAGAACTGTAAATATTAAAGTCTGTTGTTCAAGTCACCCAGACTATGGTATTTTGTTGTCTGAGCTAAGACAGTTCGCTATTTCTGTTTCAAGCCTACCAGAAACAGGAAGTCGCTACTGGCAGCTAAATACTTACTTGTGGCACTTGCTAGGAATCTGATAAAGGGGAATTTTGAAATCATAGTTGTTATTCTTATTGCCCTTTCTAGGACTGTCCCATTACCACAGTTTCTCCCCGGGTTTGTTTCCCAAACGGCTGAGCAGCAACTTTTGGTATCTCAGCATCTTGTTAATCAGGCAGCCCCTAGCTCAATGGATTAAAAACAAAAACAAAAGCAAAAAAAAAAAAAAAAAAAAAAAATCCTTTTTTATACACAGGAATAAGAATAAAAATAACTGCCATTAGCACTCACTATGAGTCAGATTTGATACTAACTCATTGTACCCTAACTCATTTAACACTTAAAAACCACCTTTTGAATTAGATAATATTATTGTCCCCATTTTACACATAAGGAATAGAAGCATAAAAAGGACACACAACTAGGAAGTGTTCAGTCCAGGACTGTAATCTGAACAATCAAGGTTCCTCACTTTTTAACTGACTCACATTTAGTTTCTAAAGTATATAAAGGATAAAAATTTCAAGTTTAAAAATACAAAAGTTTAAGTATTTAAAGGATAAAAATACTTGTTCATTGCTATTAGAACCAGCTGTATACATTTATAAATAACTCTTAGCATGGAATTTTCTAATCTCATCTTTCATTAGATTTTAGAAAGTATTTTTAAAAGTAGAGAAATTAGAAAATAAAGGATAAAAAATAAAAATAAAATCGACTATACTTCCCTCCTCTGATTACCATTCCAGCTTATTTTCTTACAGTTATTTTTCTAATAATGGAATTATATTTTTCAAAATTTGGGCCAAATGTTATTTACTTAAAACATGCAGGTGACATGATTTTTCTACTGTCATATGAAAAGCTTCCTATGAATAAGCCCTGGCCTCCTTTCTTTCATTAAAAGCAATTTAAGGTAGATAATCTCATGCTGTAATTATTCAGTACATGACTTTTTGATGTATTAAATTCTAAGCTGGAGATATAAGAATAAACTCATATTAATGAACTAGTAACTTTCCTTTTGGTAGTTTGTGTATGGGCAGGAGAGTTAGTGCCTAATCTACTTATCCTAATTTTGTATTTCATTTAGGTCTATACTGTGAAGTTGCCAGATAAATTACAGGATGCCCAATTAAATTTGAATTACAGATAAACAACAAATAGTTTTTTAGTATAACCATGTCCAAGGTAATATATATTTTTATTTGCAAAATCTGGCAACCCTATGTGTACTCTACTGTTTAACACTGCACCTGTGAAGTGTCTTTGTGCCTGTCTGATTTGGATGCCAGGATTTTTATTCTGAAAGGTTCTATGATGCAATAATATTAGCATTTTGAAAAATGGCCGAAGTGCCTAGGAACTGAGCTTCAAATTAAGATCTGATCAAAAATCAGTGTAATATTGTTTGATATAAAGATGGAAATGAAAATGCAGAGTAAGATAAAATTATGAAAATCATGGAGTTTGATAATTACTCTGAGTCCAGCAGCCAGTATAATAAATAAATAAAATATATGGGCACAGAGCATGAAAGCACGTGAAGTACAAGGAGTAAAGTTACAGCGAATCCATGGGAAGCCCCTCCACCTCCAGCCCTCCTGGCACACACACACACACACACACACGCTGACTGGATTTAGTTTCCTTTTGTCCATCCTTCTCCAGCTCCGGCCACTGCCTGTGGAAACTGCTACTGCTAAGGCTTTCTTAAGATGTGTTAAAGACCATCAACACATCAACATTTAACTGAAGTTTTCTCCCAGAAACAATGATAAAAATCACTGGGGAAAAAAAAATACCATTTTACGCTGAATGCACTATTTGTAACAGATTTTTCTATGGGCAAGGCTTTCCAGAAACTTGTGAATAGAGAAAGATGACCCAGTGATTGAGGGTAGGATCAGACTGTTCAGTTAGACCATATTTAATAGTATTTTCACACTTATTAACTGAGGCATAGAAATTTTAGACAATCATGCTTAGGGATATTACGTATAAGCTATTTTCTACTTAAAATAGCTTCCAGAGATGTCAAATTTAGGAACAATGCATTTTTTTCAATTTTGTTGTTTTTTTTTTAAACAAAGGAGGCCCCATTTCATAGCTATTAAACAAATGCTAATTCACTTTTTTCCCAAATGCCTTGGCTTCTGTTAACTCCCTGAACCTGGCATATATGTTGTTCCCTCCTCAAAGAGGTTTTTTTTTTTAACATCTTTATTGGAGTATAATTGCTTTACAATGGTGTGTTAGTTTCTGCTTTATAACAAAGTGAATCATGCCTCCTCGAAGAGTTTTGATATAAAGTTAAAAATGTTTTCTAGACTGAAACTATTTTATTTATAGCTCGAAAGAAGTTGATCCTCTTTGACAGTCATTTGTGGCTTATTCCATTTTTTTTTTTTTTAATCACCAGCAAATGGTATAGTGTCTTTCATAGTGAGCCACCAACACATGTCCCTAAGATGATGGGTGAGTGAATGAATGAATGAGCTAAAAGCACTTCATGCTGCTCATCTAGGCTTTACTGTCCTGTGCATATGTTGGAAATTTCCTTTGGCTAAGCCACAAAATTGGTGGGCTATTTTCAGGGGACAATAGGAGAGTATTATAGGAAAAAATAATGGAATGATAAGTGAGAAGACATACAATGATGCAAAGGTTCTTTTCTGTTCTGGATGAAGAGTCTCAGGTAGACCTGTTCTCTCTGCAAACAAAAAATGCCTCCTCATATTAGATGTAAGAGTATAAACTGAGGGGCTTCTCTGGTTGCGCAGTGGTTGAGAGTCCGCCTGCTGATGCAGGGGACATGGGTTCGTGCCCCGGTCCGCGAAGATCCCACATGCCGCGGAGCGGTTGGGCCCGTGAGCCATAGCCGCTGAGCCTGCGCGTCCGGAGCCTGTGCTCCGCAACGGGAGAGGCCGCAACAGTGAGAGGCCCGCGTACCGCAAAAAAAAAAAAAAAAAAAAAAAAAAGTATAAACTGAAAGCAAGGGTCAACTGGAAACCCTCAGCAATGAATACATATAATTGAAGAACTGCATGTGGTTTCCAATTCTATCTTTACTCTCATAGGGATGCTTCATGTTGAACCAATGCATGTAACTACTGATGAAAAGGAATAATAGCCTTGTCATGAAGGTTATGGTTGTTTTATCTAAAATTACATTAAACCAGAAAATTCAATTGCCAAGTGCTGGGTCTGCCTTATACACAGGTATCTAGGCTGATCCACTGTCAGTCAAATGGGTTTTTGGATAATTCACCCCCCCGCCCAGGATGAATCCGTACTGTTTTACCCAACTTCGCATGAAACATACTTTGCCAAGACTGGGCTTGAATTCTGAACCACACAAGTCTGTGAATATCCCAGCTAGTCAAGAGTTAACCCTGAGAAGCCTGCACCATTACTACTTGCAAAAGCCACAAAGTCAGATGCTCAGTCAAATCCAGGATGCTACTTTTATTTCCACAAAAAGGAACTGGTTATCTAACTGGGCAAGAGTACAACAACAGTTCTTTAACACTCTGTTCTTGGTATTTAAAAAGGCTGGGTTATCGAGCTGAGTGATTTCAATGAATATGAATTGCAGCAATTCAAAATGGAGCTCATTCTTACTTTTCATTTTTATCGTACTGCCAATTCCATTTTTGTTCTCATTTAGGCTTCCCTTTGTTTATTAAGGAATATTGACAAGTAATCTATCAATGCCCTACTTATGCTACAAATTGAAAATAAAATTTCCCAGAGATGGATTTAAGTCACAGTCTTGATATGGTATGTTTGAACATCCTAAGTTCTAGCTCATTTTTTTTTCCTAACATCTTTTAAAAGCTTTTCAGCTCCCATAAAAGTATATATGTCTTATGGGTGATTTGATAACACAAATCAGGTGCCCTAGAGTTGGTGGATTTTTGTTTTGTGATTATGAAGTGGAGGTATAGCCTCCACTTCAGACTTATTTCACCCCTTCATGTCTATCCAACAAGGAGATGTACTATTTTCACACTAGCAAATACCACCCCAAGGAAAGAAAGACAGGTAGTAGTTATGTCCAGATACTGGGACTTGAGTAACTATAAAAATCGATTTTTCTTCTTTACAGTTAAATTGA